>NC_090332.1:72339415-72646134 GCF_035084215.1 Heptranchias perlo
GGGTCGCGGAGGGGCGAGGATTCTTGGCCTTCTTTGGGGCAGCCTTGCTTGTTGCCCCCTCCTCTTCCGCTGTGTTGCTCTTGGCCGCCTGGGCGTAGCTGAAGCTGCGTTTGGGGCTCAGCTTGCAGCACTTGCTCTCCTTGCAGTCCTTAGTCTGGTGCCCTTCCTGCTTGCAGTTCTTGCAGACAGTTGCAGTGCAGGAGGCCGCCACGTGGCCGGATTTGCCGCAGGTGCGATAGACTCTGGGTTGCCTCACGTATATGATGTACCCTCGACTTCCTCCGATGGCGAAGCTGGAGGGGGGGTGGAGGATGTTGCCGTGGGCGTCCACTCTCAACGTTGCCATGATCTCTCTCTTACTGGTCCAGATCCCGAAATGGTCGTTGACGTCAACGCTGTTCTCCACCCCGTTGACGTATCTGGCGAGGAACGTCAACACATCGACGACCGGGACGTGTGGGTTGTACATGTGTACAATCAGCTTCCGATTCCTCTGCGTTGGGAGGGTGAAGAGCGGCTCCGCAGTGAGAATCGCCAGCGGTCCTTCGCTCCCCTTTTCCTTGAACACCTGAAGAAACTTCTGGCATCCAGCGATGTTCTTGAAGGTGACATCGAAATAGCCGCTTCGAGGGAAAACCTGTAGGCAGAAGATGTCTGTTGCTTTGAATCCACAACAGTCCAAGAAGACTTGTTTCACAAAAAACGCACGATCCATCGGCGTAACGCTTTCAGCTGTCTTCACCGTCACCCTGTCGGTGTTTCGCACACCATGGCCGAGTGCCTGGGTGCACTTCACTGCCATTGCAGTATTGATAGAGCCCCTATGCAAATGTAGGGGCAGAGCCAGCGCTCGAAAAGACCTATCGCAGCAAAGTCCGCACTTTGCAAGCACATGAGGTCGTAGCCAGCGTTCTGGTTAGCTCAGATCCAGGGTTAGCTCTAATAAGTCTGATCGATTATCCTTCGTCCTGGGAGAACCTCCTTCGTGATCAAGGTCTCCTGGTTTCACTGGCCTTTCTGAAGTCACGTCGCTCTCCTACCAGTGGCCTACTCTCTTGTTAGTCACTCGGAGGCCTACTTCCCACCACCGATTCGCCCCCACAAAGCTGGATGCCTCATTGTGCCCTCTGCGTGATGTAGACATCACACTAATATATGTTTAAATATTTATTTTTTCAATATTAATGCTCCCATTTAAATTTTTAGTATCAATGGTCTGTTTTATCACTCCTCCCCTCCGCCCAATGCTTAGCAAGGGTTTTTGTTAGCCTGCTTTGCCTTCTGCATGTGTTCCCAATGCCAATCTCTCTCCGTCCATTCCCTGGTTTCTCCTTTCCCCCACCCCCTGCCCCCCCTCTCATCTGCCACTCACTCTTTCCTCTAACCTCCCCCCCCATTCCTTCTCTTTCCCTTCCCCACTCCTTCTCTTTCCCTTCCCCACTCCTTCTCTTTCCCTTCCCCACTCCTTCTCTTTCCCTTCCCCACTCCTTCTCTTTCCCTTCCCCACTCCTTCTCTTTCCCTTCCCCACTCCTTCTCTTTCCCTTCCCCACTCCTTCTCTTTCCCTTCCCCACTCCTTCTCTTTCCCTTCCCCACTCCTTCTCTTTCCCTTCCCCACTCCTTCTCTTTCCCTTCCCCACTCCTTCTCTTTCCCTTCCCCACTCCTTCTCTTTCCCTTCCCCACTCCTTCTCTTTCCCTTCCCCACTCCTTCTCTTTCCCTTCCCCACTCCTTCTCTTTCCCTTCCCCACTCCTTCTCTTTCCCTTCCCCACTCCTTCTCTTTCCCTTCCCCACTCCTTCTCTTTCCCTTCCCCACTCCTTCTCTTTCCCTTCCCCACTCCTTCTCTTTCCCTTCCCCACTCCTTCTCTTTCCCTTCCCCACTCCTTCTCTTTCCCTTCCCCACTCCTTCTCTTTCCCTTCCCCACTCCTTCTCTTTCCCTTCCCCACTCCTTCTCTTTCCCTTCCCCACTCCTTCTCTTTCCCTTCCCCACTCCTTCTCTTTCCCTTCCCCACTCCTTCTCTTTCCCTTCCCCACTCCTTCTCTTTCCCTTCCCCACTCCTTCTCTTTCCCTTCCCCACTCCTTCTCTTTCCCTTCCCCACTCCTTCTCTTTCCCTTCCCCACTCCTTCTCTTTCCCTTCCCCACTCCTTCTCTTTCCCTTCCCCACTCTCTCTCTTTCCCTCCCCCACGCTCTCTCTTTTCTCCCCCCCCCACACTCCCTCTCTTTCCTCCCCCCCCACACTCCCTCTCTTTCCTCCCCCCCCCCACACTCCCTCTCTTTCCTCCCCCCCCACACTCCCTCTCTTTCCTCCCCCCCCACACTCCCCCTCTTTCCTCCCCCCCCCCCCACACTCCCTCTCTTTCCTCCCCCCCCCCCCACACTCCCTCTCTTTCCTCCCCCCCCCACACTCCCTCTCTTTCCTCCCCCCCCACACTCCCTCTCTTTCCTCCCCCCCCCACACTCCCTCTCTTTCCTCCCCCCCCACACTCCCTCTCTTTCCTCCCCCCCCCCACACTCCCTCTCTTTCCTCCCCCCCCCCCCACACTCCCTCTCTTTCCTCCCCCCCCCCCCCACACTCCCTCTCTTTCCTCCCCCCCCACACTCCCTCTCTTTCCTCCCCCCCCCACACTCCCTCTCTTTCCTCCCCCCCCACACTCCCTCTCTTTCCTCCCCCCCCACACTCCCTCTCTTTCCTCCCCCCCCACACTCCCTCTCTTTCCTCCCCCCCCACACTCCCTCTCTTTCCTCCCCCCCCACACTCCCTCTCTTTCCTCCCCCCCCACACTCCCTCTCTTTCCTCCCCCCCCACACTCCCTCTCTTTCCTTCCCCCCCACACTCCCTCTCTTTCCTTCCCCCCCACACTCCCTCTCTTTCCTCCCCCCCCCACACTCCCTCTCTTTCCTCCCCCCCCCCACACTCCCTCTCTTTCCTCCCCCCCCCACACTCCCTCTCTTTCCTCCCCCCCCCACACTCCCTCTCTTCCTCTCTTCCCCTTCCCCCTTCCCCATGCTTCCTCCAATTATCCTCTAAACTCGCTTGACCTAAAAACTACACTTGATATTCATTTCCCATCTGCAGCACCACAGGAGATTGACTGATATATCATTTAAGGTTTTTGTATGACATGCACTTTCAGTTCAGACCATTACTTCCTGGAATGCTTTTAATAACTATTTATAATAGCAGCAACTTTTGTAAACATTTTATAATGGGATTCCTGGAAATAAAGGGGTCAATTTTCGGATGGCCGAGCGGGTGCGTTCGTGGCAGGGGGGCTCCTAAAATTGGGGATTCCCGGAGCAGGTGTGGAGCCCGGCTCCAATCCGCCCACTTCCGGGTTCCTCAATGACGCAAATCGGTGCGCGCGCAGCCCCCGCATGCAGGTCTCCCACCGGCAATCAAAGCCGGCGGGATCCCACTTAAGATCATTATCTGGGTACTTGAGGTCGTTTACAGACCTCATTCGTTGGAGATTTTAGGAGGATTCGGATTTTGGACTACCCAGAGTGTGTTTCCCATGCTGGGGGAAACACTCCCTGTTTAAACAGATGTGTTGCAGCCAGCAGCCAGTAGCAGCTGCAAAGGTCCATTTAATAGGTATGGGGTAAACCCTCATTCATTGCAGCAGGGCACTCTGTCACCTCAGACAAAGTTTTGCCTGCCACACCGTTGTCTCCACACTCCAAATTATTAAATCATACCCTAAACTCTGCTGTCCAAACACATGTACCTACTTTGTGGACCCCCTCACACTCATACCGTCGGAATGCGGCGGGGGGGGTGGGTCCATTGCTGCATTCATCACTCCACTGGAGGACGAGCAACATCACCACCCTCACCCGGCATGCCGTCCACCTCCGCCACGTGGAGCTACACAGTGCTGCGCAACAGGCACCTGCACAAAGCAGTCGTGCAACTATACATACACCCACTGTAAGGTGATCCAATGGGTGGCATCAAGGGTGTTCATGGAGAACCTCATGAAAGGGCCTTATTGCACAACCAGTCAAGAATGGCCAAGACGTGGCAGTAGTGGTGACAATATAATATGTAATGCAAGTTGATCAGAAATCAAATTTAAGTAAAAACCATGACAAACCCTCATACACCCTTGTGCATCCCCTTCATGCTCACTACACGTTTGCCTTACGCTTCCTACTACACATATGTGATGCATGCCCTGTGGCTGCAGCACAGGTAGTGGCGGGGGGGATGAGGCTGACCGTGAAAGAGATGCAGGAGAGGGTGAGTATGAGACAGAGCCATGAGATTGTATGAGGATTGGGTTGAGTGGTAGTGCTGGGATGAGTACTGGTGAGGTGAGTAAGTGCAGGTAAGATGAAGATGAGCTTTGAGTGGGTGTGAGGAGTGATGTGACAGAGTAGTGTTGGCAGTGCAGAAGGAGATGTGGGATGGGGACGGTGATGTGGCAGACGGAGTGTAGGAGAATGAGTGAGTGTACTCACTTCGGCTGACCTACTTAGGTCATTGAAGCGCCTCCTGCACTGTGTGCAGGTGCGTGATATGTTGGTGGTGCTGGTGGCAGAGGCAGGCCACTTCCTCCCGTCCGCCGGGGAGAAGATCTCTGTCCTCCCCCTCCTCTTCACCCCCATCCAGTAGGACCTGGAGTGAGGCATCGTTAAACCTGGGAGCAACCTTCCCCCTGGGCTGCTCCATGCTGTAATTTTGGCTCCTTTCTGCAGCATCAGTCAGTGGAGGACTGCCCCTTTAAATAGGGCTCCTCCTGCTGACAGCCTATGATGCGGGTGCGCAGTCCGCCTGCTGCGCAGCTTTCCAGCGTGAAACCCAGAAGTCAAGGTAAGTGGCTTCAATTTACTTACAATCGCGTGGGGAACCCACCGATTTTACTGGGTGGGTTACCCATGCGCCCAGTCGACCCCCCGCTGGCAACCCGCCTCCCACTTAACACCGGGCCCAGTGTTTCTGATCACATGCACTACAAGTTCAGTCACCAGGTGGGGCTGTGGAATGATTCTCATTCTTCCAAATGTTCTAACCGTGCTAGCCATTTTAGTCTTTTTCCAGATTTTTAGGGAATTTTTTTCCCCCAAGTATATTGAGCCTTTATAACCTGATTTTTCAGTTCTCATGCAATAATTGGAGCCCCTGGAACACCCTACCTGTTTGGAGACCTCCTTATACTGGGCTATGGCCGACTCAAATCTGACGTCTTTTTTGGCTTCCCTGGTGGCTGGTCTTGAGCAGGCCTCACCAACTCCACTGTGTCTCTTAATACCCATCCCGCACCCCTTACTTGCATCTCTCCTTTTCTCTGGTATCTTTCCTCCTAGTGAGCTTTCTTTATGGCTAAGCCATCATTGAATTTTGAAGAGTGGGAATCTTTACAATCACTTAACTGATTTGTACTCTACAAATGTATTGTATAGCTGTTTTAAGTTCCTTAGCAAACTAAAATCTCTTTTTAGTTAAGAGGATTTAGTTTTTTTTAAACTGACATTTATAGTCAGCAAATACATAAACAAACGTGCATAGTGCTTTGAAAAGTAAACGGCCAGTGAAACCGGCAGAAGTTATTAGCCGTGGGGCAGGAACTGGCCAATTTAGGACTGGTTGTTAATTCACTGGTGCCCACTGCTCCATTAAAAGAAAGAAATTTATATAGTGCCTTTCACGACCTCGGGACGCTTTACAGCTAATGAAGTGCTTTTTTGAAGTCTAGTCACTGTTGTAATGTAGGAAATGCAGCAGCCAATTTGCGCACAGCAAGCTCCCACAAACAACAATGAGATAATGACCAGATAAATCTGATTTTAGGTGTTTTGTTTTATTCATTCATGGGATGTGGGTGTCACTGGAAAGACCAGCATTTATTGCCCATCCCTAATTGTCCTTGAGAATTGTAAACAATTTTACAACACCAAGTTATAGTCCAGCAATTTTATTTTAAATTCACAAGCTTTCGGAGATTTTCTCCTTCCTCAGGTAAATGTTCAGGATCTCCTTGAAGCCTACGCATTTATACATATTGAACAATACATGGTGTTTACAGACTGCCCCTGCAACTGCCCGTTGCCAAGGCAATCACCGTGTTCAGACAGAGAGGTGTCATCTGCAGAACCCCCGAATACACATTCAACAAAAAAACAAACAGGGAAAAAAAACAGAGAAAAAAAAACACAGAGAGAGGCAGAAACATCCGGAAGGCAGAGAGAGCCAGCAAATGACCTATTATATTAAAAACAGATAACATTTGTTCGCTGGTGGGGTAACGTGTAGCGTGACATGAACCCAAGATCCCGGTTGAGGCCGTCCTCATGGGTGCGGAACTTGGCTATCAATTTCTGCTCGACGATTTTGCGTTGTCGTGTGTCTCGAAGGCCGCCTTGGAGTACGCTTACCCGAAGGTCGGTGGATGAATGTCCATGACTGCTGAAGTGTTCCCCGACTGGGAGGGAACCCTCCTGTTTGGCGATTGTTGCGCGGTGTCCGTTCATCCGTTGTCGCAGCGTCTGCATGGTCTCGCCAATGTACCATGCTCTGGGGCATCCTTTCCTGCAACGTATGAGGTAGACAACGTTGGCCGAGTCACAGGAGTATGAACCATGCACCTGGTGGGTGGTGTCATCTCGTGTGATGGTGGTATCTGTGTCTATGATCTGGCATGTCTTGCAGAGGTTACCGTGGCAGGGTTGTGTGGCGTCGTGGACGCTGTTCTCTTGAAAGCTGGGTAGTTTGCTGCGAACGATGGTCTGTTTGAGGTTGGGTGGCTGTTTAAAGGCGAGTAGTGGAGGTGTGGGGATGGCCATAGCGAGGTGTTTGTCCTCATTGATGACATGTTGAAGGCTGCGGAGAACATGGCGTAGTTTCTCCGCTCCGGGGAAGTACTGGACGACAAAGGGTACTCTGTTGGTTGCGTCCCGTGTTAGTCTCCTGAGGAGGTCTATGCGATTTTTTGCTGTGGCCCGTCGGAACTGTCGATCGATGAGTCGAGCGTCATATCCCGTTCTTACTAGGGCGTCTTTCAGCGTCTGTAGGTGTCCATCGCGTTCCTCCTCGTCTGAGCAGACCCTGTGTATTCGCAGGGCCTGTCCATAGGGGATGGCCTCTTTGACGTGGTTAGGGTGGAAGCTGGAAAAGTGGAGCATCGTGAGGTTGTCCGTGGGCTTGCGGTAGAGTGAGGTGCTGAGGTGCCCGTCTTTGATGGAGATTCGTGTGTCCAAGAAAGAAACTGATTCTGAGGAGTAGTCCATGGTGAGCTTGATGGTGGGATGGAACTTGTTGATGTTATCGTGTAGTCTCTTTAGTGATTCCTTGCCGTGGGTCCATAGAAAGAAAATGTCGTCGATGTATCTGGTGTATAGTGTTGGTTGGAGGTCTTGTGCACATCATGTCCTTGAGAAGGTGGTGGTGTGCCTCCTTCTTGAACTGCTGCAGTCTGTGTGGTGAAGGTACTGTGCTGTTAGGTAGGAAGTTCCAGGATTTTGATCCAGTGACGATGAAGGTTGAGGGATAAATGTTGGCCAGGACACCAGGGAGAACTCCCCTGCTCTCCTTCAAAATAGTGCCATGGGATCTTTTACGTTCACCTGAGAAGGCAGATGGAGCCTCGGTTTAACATCTCATCTGAAAGACGGCACCTCCGACAATGCAGCACTCCCTCAGCACTGCACTGGAGTGTCAGCCTAGATTTTGTTTTTTTTATTTCAAAATATACTTTATTCCATAAAATTTAAGGATACACACACTTCAAATAAAGGGCACAAAATGCAGCACAGCAGTTCAAAGCAATTCAGTGCAGATTGTATACACTATAATCTCATTGATACAATTAGTAGATATTTTCTATTCATTCTGTACAATACAAGGTGGAGTGGTCCATGACCGAGTGGTGCCAGTCGTAACACTCGGTCGTGGACAGCTCCTTCGTGGTGCCTGTTGGTCAGTTCCTTCGATGAGACGTTTTTGCCAAATGGCATCGACCATCTGGTCGGGGAAGAAACCGATCGAGTCCACCGTCTCTGTTCCTTGAAGGACTCTTAGAACGTTTCGAGTCGACCACTGTCTGACGGCCTTGTGGTCAAAGGTCCTGGAGTGGGACTTGAACCCTTGACCTTCTGACTCAGAGGCAAGAGTGCTGCCACTGAGCCATGACTGATGCACTAGTTTATTGTTGTTTCTAATGGTCTATGAATTTATTAATTCACCGCTGTCTATTTCTCCATTTAATTTGCTGGTGCCTGCTGCTGTATTAATTTATTAATTCACTAATGTCAGCTGCTTCAATTTTTTTAATTCACTAGTGTACCTGCTGCTGTTTGCATTTATTAATTTGCTGGTGTCTTGTTGCTCTTAATTTAATGATGCCTGCTGTTCCATTAATTAATTAACTCACTGGTGTCTACCTAGCTGTGTTGTAATGTCCATCAGTATCTTTTTTTTTGTCAGTGAGTTGTGATGCATGTGGCTTGTATTTGTTTCTGTGGGTTCAGTTTTCCAGTTGCAATCGTGTGGTACCAAAAAAAAGTGACATATTTTGTTCTAATGCAAGTTCTTCAGTTTATTCCATTTTTTAATTTCCATCTCATTGTAATCACAGCTTCTGTTGTCTATTGTCTTGTCATCACATTCTTTTGGAACATAGATATAAAACTTTTTGATGCTGTGCAGGTTTTGATTTCTGTTTGAGATTTCATGGAAGATCAACTAGTATATTTTAAAAAGAAAACATCTCAAAAAAAAAAAATTGTACCTTGAGGATTTTGTTTCTCACCACGTCTGATCTTTGGATCTATTCCAACTCTGTAAGGAGGATGCTCAGATTTGAAGACAATTTTACAACACCAAGTTATAGTCCAACGATTTTATTTTTAATCCCACAAGCTTTCGGGGGCTTTCCCCTTCCTCAGGCGGTCACTTCCACACCGCCTGAGGAAGGGGAAAGCCCCCGAAAGCTTGTGGGATTAAAAATAAAATCGTTGGACTATAACTTGGTGTTGTAAAATTGTTTACAATTGTTAACCCCAGTCCATCACCGGCATCTCCACATCACAGATTTGAAGAGTGAAAGTTGGTAATCTATCTGTTCCTCAAGTCTAGTATTTGACAGCTGTTATTTTTCATCGTTTTTCAGGAGGTTCTTGGTTATAAAGTCGACCATCAAGTTTCTGTTTACATCGTAGCAGTGTTAGAATACATATCAGCTGACATACTTAAGCTGGCAGGCAATTATGTACGAAATATACGGCACTACGAAATCACCCAACAAGACATTAAAGTGGCAATGTGCGCTGATAAGGTAAGAAAGCATACTATTTTTTTCAAGAACTGGAAAGCTATTGTACCAATATTTTTATTTACTCTTTCAAACCTCTCCTTCCTCCTTCCACCTTCCACTGACCGAAAAAGAAAATCTGATCACTTAGTTTGGAGACATCTGCTGCTTGGGCCTAGTTGGAAAGGCTTGAGCTTCACTGGAATAACACACACTTTTGTAAAGCTACATTTCTTTAAATAAACCGCATAAACATTTTTCTATTTCAAATGTTCAGAATACACTGAATGACTGACTATTTTGAAATGTACCTTTTTAAACTTCAAAGCTATGCTCTTCCTTTAGACTACTTAATTCAAGTTCACCCGCCACCCATAGAAATTGCATTTTGTCAGGGTACATCATTTTTAAGGGGGTGGGGGTTAAATGTGGGAGTGATGGAATTTTTAAAAATAAATTGTTTTGGAAGGGCCCATGTTGCTCCAACATTCCTGTGCATTATTCTGTCTGTTTCATGGTAGATACATGAGACTTATTATATACTTTGTATCTCCAACACACACAAACAGTGGATCCAGAGCGAAATCCAGATTTGAACTAGTTTTATTTCAGACACTCAAGTATTTCATTTGGCTCAGATACATACAAAACCTCCAATGGGATGAAGTTTACGTTTTGTTTACTTGTATATTCTATTTAGTTTACACAGATTCAGACACTGGGAAATACCATGAAAAGACAATAACATCAAATTCTTCTTTTGGCATCCTCCCAAGATTAATGGGGTTACCAGGCTTTAGCGTTCCAAAAATTGAGAAAAACATAGAGTGACTGTTCCTATAAGATATTTTGTTATTGATTTCAGGATATCAGCTCCATGTCATCGTACTCCTGTGTAGCATAAAGGGCTCACCCCACCCAATGAACACCAATTTCCCCATAGCACTTCAGCTTTGCCTCACAATGTGTTATTTACATTGAGGTAACTTTTTTTAACTTCAGATTTTAATATTATTCAGTGCCCCTGCTAGGCTTTAATACTAACCAGGAGCAAATCAGGTTTTCATGTAGTCCTTTAACAAGAACTATACCTGTGCCTGGGTGGGGGGGGGGGGGGGGGAGTATTAATTCATGTGATCTTGGAGCACATGTGCCTTCTAATAATGCCACATCTTGTTGCTCAATTTTTTCAAGAGAGTGAGGTTCCCAGTTGAAGGGAAATCTTTGTCTATATCTCCCTCTCTCCTCATATCTTTGTAACTTGCTTCTGTTCATCCCGTGTAACTCTTACCAGCTTTATAGTTGTCTTATGTCACAATTCCCCAGTGAAGGAGCTGGTATGTTGAGCATGCTGACCAATGGAGACTCATCAATTGAGGATTTGATGGCATCAGTTGCTATGGTGTGTCAGGCTAGGTATGATTTATACTATGGAGTTAAAATCAAGATCAACTAGTGTCCTTGTGGTTTTCCACCTTCGATTTGCACTAAGATCCCATGGAGAACATTCTGTTGTCTCCAAACTGGTGATGGGAAGAAAGAAAATTAATCCAAATGGGAAACCCATGGCGCCAATCTAGTCTTGCATAAACCTATGTATTGAACGTTTGATAGCTCCTCACTTGGAAAACTCTTTGAAGTTACTCTGAGGTCTATGTGATGGGTTGATTCTGCTAATCATTGTCTTGCTCCTCCTGAGCAAAGAACTGATGATGCTTCGAGGGGGAAAGCCTTGTATGGGTATGGGAGGGAGAGTTACAGGAGCAAAGTCATGAATTAACCAATGCTCAAAGCATCTTAAAGGGATGTTGCTTCTGCAAATTCTTCCAGTTGGAATTCTTGCCATGTATGTACCTTAGTTACATGTAGAAGATGCTTCATATCTGAAGAATGAAAACCACCCTCCCAGGTGTGTAATCAATCTTTTCCAATTGCACAGTATATAAAGTGAAAACAAAAATTATGTTTTCTAGGTACTAATGGATATGTTCCATCAAGATGAGGAAGACCTAGGTGTGATTGAAGAGGAACCCATTACTACTGGCGAGCAAACATACTATGATTTAGTGAAGATGTATATGTCTGAGATTCGGCAGTATCTAAGAGAATTGAATCTCATCATCAAAGTCTTCAGGGAACCCTTTGTATCAGATGCTAAGCTATTTTCTGCAAACGTATGTTGTACATTTTAGGAACATGCTTTTCAAATATAAGCATCCTCTTAGGTTTGTTCCCACCTTTTAAAAATAAAAACCCTGTATTTTTCTTTCCCTCAGTTGTGCCTCCCAAACCACACCTGTAGCCAAAAGTGTTGTACAGTCTATTTTCAAGCTCTTAGCTGGCTGCCAGAAGACATGCACAAGAATGCCTAAGTGGACAGGCCCTGTTCCTCTCCTTAGTGCTTCCCAGCAATTATGTGGCTTACATCTGGAACTCAGTTTGCCACTGAACTTGGCTCTTTTCAATCCACAGCACCCTAGTTTGATTTTCTTCCTTGATGTAGAAGTATCTTATTTTAGCTGTTGCCATACTGGAAACTTCAGTCAAGTCCCCAAGCAAGAGAGTTCTTGAATTACTAGCATACAGCAATAACGCTTAGAAGTATGTTTTATTACTAGCCACAAAGTAAAATAAGTTTTTGTTTCATAGTTGGGAAAGAATAACACCTCTGCTTATTTTTAACAAGCTGTCTTCCAAGTGTCTCACCTTAAGATGCAGATTAATTTCTTAGTCTTAATTTTAGAAGTTTTAAATCTCATTTAAAAAAAAAACACAGGAAAAGGTACATTTATGTTAAGTAGCATTGTATTTGTACCTTGGAATGTTAACATCTGCATTGCCAGTATTTAGCACTAGATGGCAATGTATTTCCAAAAGTTAAAAATGTGCGATTTTTTAACCCTGAAAATATAAATTTGTTTACCATATTTATTGAAAAGTTTTTATGCAGAATATCTAAAATCAGGTTTCATAAAATTGTGTGAAAATATTGCAACTCAAAATACTCAGAAGGTTAAATTCTACAGGTGTAAGGTTATGCCATCAACAGCACAAGTAACAAGAGATTGACATCAGGAAGTTGTCCACATGACCTTTCCTTCATAAAGGTGCCTCTCCTGGGATGATACTTCTATTCTTCTTCCTTATTGCTGGCAATTAGGTTGCTGCTCTTTGCTGTTCCCATGTGGAGAATTTTGAATTGTTTTCCCAAAGTTTTCTGTCAGTTTCCCTGTCTCTTTTCAATCCACAGCACCCTAGTTTGATTTTCTTCCTTGATGTAGAAGTATCCCTTTTGTTCTTCTATTATTTCTTGAAGAAAACTGAAGATGATTAGTTTTTAACCTTTGTGGCTTCAAACTTGCCACAGTGTTAATTTTTGTGACATTTTGTGAAATGTCTCAGATTCTCCAGAGGAAAGTCTTCAGAAAAGAACGCACTATAATAGTGAACCCAAGGATGCAGGTAAATTGGTGCCATTGCACTGGAGCCCAATGTATTTATGAGGCCTGCTATCTTGTTAAAATATCATCACAAACCCAGGACATCACTGCAGGAGTTCCTCAAGAAAGCGTCTTCCACCCAACTATCTTCAGCTGCTTCATTGACCTTCCTTCTGCCATAACATGGGGAGGGAGTCTATTTACAGCTGATTCCACAATGTTGAGCTCCATTCACAAATCCTTCAATAATTAAGCAGGCCGTGCCAACCTACAGCAGGACCTAACCATCTTCCTTTGTGTCAGGTAGAACGTTAGCCACTTTTCCCTTTCAGCCCAATTGACCTCAGTTTTGCTAGGGCTTCTTGGTGCCATACTTGACCGAATTCTGCCATGATACTCTCAACTCTCCTCTGGTATCCCCCTCTTGTATCCGTGTCTGGGTTAAGGCGGTGATAAATTCTGGATTCGAATGTTTTTGGGGGAGCCTGACCTGAACATTAGTGAGCAGGTTTTTGGTGAGTTAGTGTTGCTTGATGGCACTATTGATGATTCCGTCCATCAGTTTACTGATGATTAGGAGGAAGCTGATAAAGTGGCCATTGGCCAGGTTAGATTTGTCCTGTTTTTTGGGGGGATAAGACATACTTGGACAATCTTCCACATTGTTGGGTGGATGCCAGTGTCAAAGCTGTCAGAACAGTTTGGCTAGGGGAGTAGCTAGCTCTGGTGCACAGGTCTTCAGCAATACAGCTGAAATGTTGTCAGGTCCATAGTCTTTGCTGTATCCAGTTCATTCACCTACTTTTTAATGTCACATAGAATAAACCTAATGGGCTGGCACTGACATTTATGACGGTGGGTATCTCGGGACGAGGTCAAGTGGGATTATCCACTTAGCATTTTTGGCTGAAGTCACCTGCAAACACTTCAGCTTTGTCTTTTACACTCGCGTGCTGACAGCACCATGCTTGAAGATGGTGATGCTTGTGGAATCTCTTCCGTCTGTTAATTGCCTGATTGTCCTCCATTCTCGACTGGATCTGTTAGGGATACAGAGCTTTGCGCTGATCCAATTGATTGTCGGACAGCTTAACTCTGTCTATATCCTGCTGCCTTTGGTGTTTGGCATACAGGTAGTTCTGTGTAATAGCTCACAAGAATCATACCTTATGCTAAGGTATGCCTGTTTCTGTTCCTGGCATGCCCTTCTGCATTCAGTATTGAACCAGGGTTGATCTACTGGCCTAATGGTGATCAAGAAGTGAGAGATATATCAGGCCTTGTGGTTACATATTGTGGTGGTACACAATTCTGCAGCTGCTGATAGCCCACGACACCACATGGATGTCCAGTTTTGGGCTGCTAGATCTGTCCTTAGTCAGTCCCCCCTGCCCAAGCCCTGAACTCACATCTGTCTCTAGTTTCTCCTATCTCACCATATGCTCTCTTCCAGCTCATCTTGTCTATGAGACCCACCTCCTGCTCCCTCAATCCTATTCCCACCAAACTGCTGACCACCCAATTTCCCTTCCTGGCCCCCATGTTAGCTGATATTGTTAATGGTTCCCTTTCCTCAGGAACTGTCTCCCTCCCCTTCAAATCTGCTGTCATCACCCGCCTCTTCAAAAAAAAAAACAACCCTTGACCCCTCTGTCCTTGCAAACTACCCAGCCATCTCCAACCTCCCTTTCCTCTCAAGTCCTTGAATGTGTTGTTTCCTCCCAAAATCCGTGCCTATCTTTCCCGCAACTCAACAACAACAACTTGCATTTATCTAGCACCTTTAACGTAGTAATAAGTCCCAGGGCGCTTCACAGAAGCATTATCAAAAAAAATTTGACACCGAGCCACATAAGGAGATATTAGGATTGGTGACCAAAAGCTGGTCAAAGAGAGAGGTTTTAAGGAATATCTTAAAGGAGGAGAGAGAGGCGGAGAGATTTAGAGAGGGAATTCTAAAGCTTTGGGCCTAGGCAGCTGAAGGCATGGCTGCCAATAGTGGAGCAGTTAAAATAGGGGATGTGTGAGAGGCGAGAATTGGAGGAGCAGAGAGATCTGGGAGGGATGTAGGGCTGGAGGAGGTTACAGAGATAGGAAGGGGCGAGGCCATGGAGGGATTTGAAAACAAGGATGAGAATTTTAAAAATCGAGGAGTTCGTACATCCACCACCAAGATCATCTACTGCCACCTCCTTAATATCTCCCGTGTCCGCCCCTGCCTCAGCTCATCTGCTGCTGAAACCCTCATCCATGCCTTTGTTAGCTCTAGACTGGACTATTCCAATGTTATCCTGGCCGGCCTCCTAAGCTCTGGAATACCCTCCCTAAACCTCTATCTTAAGATGCTCCTTAAAACCTACCTCTTGTGATCAAGCTTTTGGCCACCTGTCCTAATATCTCCTTATGTGGCTCGGTGTCAAATTTTGTGAAGCATCGTGGGACGTTTTACTACTTTAAAGGTGCTATATAAATGCAAGTAGTAGTTGTTGACAAAGTCAAGTAGGTTACTTCGTCATGTTGGTTCCCTCACCACCTGAATGAGTGGCCCCAACACTGACCCTTGTGGAACACTACTCACCACATCTTTCCAGTTTGAGAAACTTTCTTTTAACCCTATCCTTTGCTTTCTGCCCTCCTACCATCTGTCTATCTAAGTGGCAACATTACCCTTTATCCATGTGCTTTTATCTGGTATAAGTCTCATATGTGGTACTCTATCAAATACTTTTTCAAAATCCATGTAAAACACATCTACCCTCTGTTATCTCTTCCTTTAAAGAATTCTAGAAGGTTGGTGAAGCACCCCCTGCCTTTTAGAAATCTCTGCTTGCTGGTCTGCATTAGTTGTGTTTCTCCAAGTGCTTCGTAAGTTCATCCCATAATTATAGCTCCAGTGCTTTGGCAAAAACTGAAGACTAACTGGCCTATAATTTCCTGGTTTATCTCCTTTCTTGAAGAAAGGTGTCACATTTGCCACCTTCCATTCCTCTGGCACAACTTTCCTTTCCACAAACTTTTGGAAATCTGTAACAAGAGCCTCGGGATCCTCTAATGTAAATCATCAGGTCCATATGATCTGTCTACCTTAAATTTGAGTAACTCTTCGGCATTATTTCTCTTTGAAAACTAACCTCCAATAACTGATCTACATCTATCTTCGGTGGTTCTGCAATCCTAATGTCCACCACCACTGTGAAAACTGAGGTGAATTATTCATTTAGTATCTCTGCCACTTCCTCACTCTATTACAAGCTTGCCTTCTTCATCTCTTAATGGCCCTACTCCTCCTACAACTAGTGTGCCTATAAAAAGCCTTTCTCGTGCCCTTTTTTTTCTAATTTTCTCTCAAACTCCATCTTAGCCTTTCTACTCTCCCTTTTTTTTGTAGCTTTCCTTTTCATTTATTCTGGATTTCATTTTTATTATCTGTCCAGTGAGCACTGAATGCTTTCTTTTAAGCTTCAAATTTATCCTAATTTCCCTGTTCATCCATAGAACCCCAGCCTTTGATGCACTTGCTTTTTCCCTTACTGGAATAAAGTTGATTTGTACTCTTTCCATCTTCTGTTTAATTATTTTCCATTGCTGATCTACAGCTGTTTGCTATTTTTTTCTTCCATTTAATCTCATTAAGGTCCCCTTTTATCGCATGAAGTTGTTTCTTTTGAAGTCAAGCACCCTTATCCTTGACGTTTTCCTTTTCTGTCCTTACACTGAACCTAATTATATTGTGGGAGCTGTTTCCCAAATGTTCCCCTGCTTTTAAGTCACTCAATTGCATTGCTTCTCAAGACTGTTATCTTGAAAGTTCTGGTTTTGTTTAGAGGGGTCATCAAACTCTTGGCAGTGTAGTCAACAGCCTTATTTGATCTTAGCCAAAATTCTTGAGAATTTTAGAGTTTCATCTACATCATCGCCATTCTTAAAATTATTGTAACGGAGAGGAATAAAATGAATTGAAATATAGTTTGTTATCTGGATGCTGAGCATTTTATATCTCAAAGTAGACATTCGCCAACAGCTTTGACATTTACTTCAGAAACAGCTCTTACTAATGAAAAGCCTTGCCAACTCACAAGTTGTTCATTGCCTTGCACACTCAGATGCCGTTGACTGTTGGTGCATAAATCTTCGGCAGTAAACCCTAAAGTTGCCTGTATTCCTAGTTTGCAGTTTCTTTTGTGGATCTTGAGCAATTTTATTTTTAAGATTTTATCATTGTCTTCTCACAGGATGTAGAAACCATATTTAGTCGTATTGTGGATATCCACGAGTTGACTGTGAAGTTATTGGGTTTAATTGAAGATACTGTGGAAATGACAGGCGAAGGTAGCCCCCATCCATTAGTGGGAAGCTGTTTTGAAGACTTAGCTGAGGTAAGCTGTGAAACCAAAAACAAAGTTCTTACCTGACCCAATTACTTTTCAATTGAATCTTTTTGTAACAATGATCTAAATTTCCTATATTAATAGGTAAACAACATGTACTAAAAGGCGCAGTTTTTAAGTAAAAATAAAATGTGATTTTTAACCTCGTCTTACGCAAAGTGGGGAAGAAAATATCCATAGAAAAAATATCTGGTTTGGACTGTGGTTATGTTATAATACAAACTGAATTTAGTACCTTTGCTAAAGGAAAAAGAGAAAAAAAAACAAACACGTTACATCTCAAAAGTGTCTAAAGCCAAATTATGGGAGAAATTAATTCTTGAATCAATGCAGTTTAGAAGGGGGTTGAACATGAGTGCCATCGTGAATTGATAAAGTTTATAAAGGATGATTTGCCTTTAGAGTTTCATTGTTAAGTGTTGAAAATGCCACCCATTGACCTTTCCTGCTCCCATGTTGCATAAAATGTGCACCGTTCTTGAGAGGCTTCAGTTTGTTTTACTCAAGCAGGAAAATGTTTTGGCTTGCACAGTGTTCATATTGTAGTAGGTCTGTTTCATTTTTTTCAATTTTAGTCCATTTCAAGCAGTTTTGAGATTTTTTTCTTTCAAATTTGTCGAATTGAAAAAAATTATGTCTGGAAAATCAGGTTTTAAGTGGGCATGCATTTACTATCTAATCGTCATGATCGCTCTTGGTGTTTCGACTTCTAATGCTGCCAAATTTGTCTTGGCTTTTCAGTCTAGATCTACATAACCATTTTCAGTGCTTCCAGGTCATCTCTGAAGAGTGCATCACATGCAAATCTAAATTGAAAAATTGTCTTATTGGCACCAACTGTTGCTGTGATGCCTGATGCTTCACTCTGGCACTGATCAATGTTCTGATTCTGGTATTCTCCAGATTTTTTTTCTCATGCTCAGTGCAATGTACTGCTACAGGCAAGCCACTATTTCCTGTCAATTGAAAAGTGGCCTTATGTGTGAAGTAATGTGGAAGTAGCGCACCTAGGATGAACAATAACCCTTTTTGCTGCTGATAAAGTTTTACTGAATCTGATACGAGACCCTTTATACTTTCCTATCTCTCCACAGACAGTATATCTCAGGCTATAAACCACAAATTAGGTTTATTAAGAAGTAAAATTAGTGGAAGCAATGGCAACCCCAGCAGATTTCACTAGAATACAAAACTTTATTTAAACTCAGAATCACTCTTCCAAAACAAATAAAAACCCCAAAGTCCTTGAAGTTCATAACGACACTTAACCTGAATAGACGTCTGTAATACTAAGTTGCCACTCGCCCTGCTTGTCAATGGCCTGGCAAAGCAGAAATGCATTAAAACAGCCCAAATACAGGCAACATTTATAGTCCCCACAGACACGGACCATTTCACAAATGCCTTTATATTAAAAAAAAATTCCCACATTTGAAGACTGGACTTTTTCTATCTGCTTTTCAAATACCACAATTATCAGATGCCCCCAAAACTAGACTGTTTTCGTACTCGCAGTGGACATCCCAGCTCTGTCTAAGCAAGGCTTAATTAGGAGCTTCCTTTGCTGCTGCTCGATGACCTCTTAAAAGACTGCATCACTGCAGGAACAAACTGAGATGGATTCCCCCCAACTTAGGAGCTTAATCCTTTAGCCAGTAGGCCTTGTTGTACCAATTTGCTTGACTTTGCAGATTGGGCTTCCAGCAGATGCTGTAGACAATACCTTTGCAGATAACCTTCATTGGGTGGAATCTGGGCATCTCACAGATGGTGAAAATGCCTGAAGGTCAAACAGAGCCTTCGTGCTATCCCACATATGACAGCTAAGGATTGAGCTGCCCATCTCTATAGCCACCTCGTTACAGAGAGAAAAAAGAAAAACAAAGATGCATTTAAAAAGCAGCTTATCATCTCTCAGAAACATCTCAAAGCACATGAATTACTTTCAAGTACAGTGTCATAAGTTTAGGATCTTGCCTTAGATAGTCTAATTGAGTGGCCTACTCCTGTTCCTATATTCTCTAGGGTACAGCTGTACTAGTCACTCTTGTCAGCGGTCTGAACGTTTCATGTATCAGGGCGTTTCTAACGATATAATAGTGTAACGCAGGGATGTAACAATAGTGTCCCCTTGTGATCTGAACTTGCAGTTTGTGTCTTTTGCACTTATGCTTTTTCAATCTCTTGGAGGGTGGACTGCGCAAATGCTTGGTGAGACAAGGTGAGATATGAATCATGAAGCTGCTTTATTTCACAGCACACATTGAATCATACAGCACAGAAGGAGGCCGTTTGGCCCATCGTGCCTGTGCCAGCTCTTTGAAAAGAGCTATCCAATTAGTTCCACTCCCCTGCTCTTTCACCATAGCCCTGCAAATATTTACTTTTCAAGTATATATCCAATTCCCTTTTGAAAGTTACTACTGAATCTGCTTTCACCACCCTTTCAGGCAGTGCATTACACACAAACATATAAGCAATAATTATGATCAGATTTACTTATCTCAATCAGTGCAACTTAGCTGTGTGTAATAATACAAAATAATGAACATGCTATGCTTCCCCACATCAGTGGGCCATCTTGCTTAACTTAAACAGAATAACTTCAAACTACCACCTGCATTCTAACCTTCTTGCAACCATGCTGGACCTAACTACTTTGCAACCTATTGGTTCAGAAAAACCTGACTATCAACACGAGGGTCTTTCTTCACTTCACCACTGCCCCCACATGAAGTTGGGGCTTAGTTCCTGACTCTTCTCCCTTCCAACCCCCCAGTCCATGGGTTGGCCCAAAGAGCTGCTAATCAAGCCTACTACCACAGCCACCCCTTTGAAACTAGCTTCATGCAGACCTGAATGGGAAGATCATCCAGGGCATTCCAATCCCTTAAAGTGAGAATGTTTGCTTGGATTTCCTGAGATCTGACGATGACTCCCATATTGTTTTTGATGGTTCTGAGTAACTGTCAATGTCTGGCTTCAGTACACATTCTCCAAGTGCCTGTGGCCTTTCTTTTTAAACCTGTGTAAAGTTAGTTTACTTTAAAAGCCAACATTTAAATGCAACTCTTTTCCAAATCCTTTCTGTGACAAAATGATCAACAAAATTCCAAAACATGTTATGCAGTGATATTATGTAGCCAAATAATACGAACAGCAATGAGAAGCAATGACTGTTTTCTGGTGGTGATGTTGATTGAGGGAGCAATATTGGCCAGAACACTGGGGAAAATTCCCTGCTTTCCTTTGATTAGTGCCGTTCAATCCTAACATCCAGCTGAAACGCCAAATCAGGCAGACGGGCCTTGGTTTCACGTCTCATCTGAAGGATAGCACCTCCATGATTGCAATTCTCCTTTCTGTATTGCACTGGAGTGTTGGCCTAAGTCCTCGTATATGGCAGGAACCTATCATCTTCGTACTCAAAGCTGTACTACCAGCTGACCAGTGCGGTGTCACTAGCTATTCCTTGTTTTTGCTTGGCATCTCTGAGCCTGTATAGTATATATTACCCCAGCCTAAATCAGATCACAGTCAGCAGGGCAGCTAGACATAAGCCCTGCTCTGTAAAGTCCAGCCCTGGCTATACTGTAGTGACTCTTTCCTAATGGGCCACCTTGTGGCAGGCCTCTTTGTGACTGGTGGTGACACTTTTGGTGATTGCATCTCGAAGACCATAAACAAGAATACCCCCCCCCACCTCCCACCCCCCAAACAAAGCCTCTGCCTCTTTGTGGTGTTCTTTGCTGTGACTAGTTGGGTAATTCTAAGTAACACTGATAATGCTGATAGTTACAATACAGGTGGTAATGCTAGTATTTGAGTCAACAATCTCTTGTCCTTTGTAGTAATCAAGCAGGCTCTGACACATCAGATAAGGAGAAAACTATACTCCCAGTATTTAGTGGTTCCAAAAAGTTCAGTGCTTTATGTCCACTTTTGAATCTGACCCCTGAGCAAATTCCTCAAAAAGGAAATGCTCAGAAAAGTAACACTGCTTCAGATCATCCAGGGTGTGTATCCAAGAGTTGCCTGGCTACAGTAGACCTAAACAATGCCTAGTTCCAAATGACATTGATCTTGTCCTCAAGAATTTTGACATCACAGCTAGCAATTCAGGGTGCTCTCCACAGGCCTTTTTTTAGCCACAAGGTGCTGGTAAAATATAATTGCAACCTATCTACATCTACAGCAGATACATGGTTGTCCTTATTTGGATGATTGGATCTTGAGAGCTCCCTGTTAAAAGGCAGATTGAGTAGCTGGGCATGCAATGGTTGATGTACTTTGTTAGGTCATAGTTCAGCCACAGAAATGGATGATCCATCCAGAAATGGCCAGGAACATCTTTTGGTCATAAAGGATTATAAATCTTTACAGTTACTGTGTCTTCCTGCTTTTGATTGTCTGTTTTTTGTTTGAAGACTGGCTATCAGATGCAACTTTGGAGCATACTGTGTGCATAATGCTGTCTTCAGTGACACATATGGTAATAGAGGACTGTGCACAGCATTCTCACTTCATGTCAGTCACTGAAAACAAGCCAGCATCAATTGTTTAAACTGATGTTTTTGCATCATGATCGTGATTTTCCTATTTCTGCTCGAGGACAAGTCAACATGGAGCTGAATGGTCTCTCCTTTTCTTTGGTGAATGTTTGGATAGACGTTCCCTCCCTTTCCCTGGCCCTAGAGTACTTCACAAAATATGAATCTAAAGTGCAGTGGTGGTTCCGGTAATCCCATACTGGCCTTAAAGCAGTGCCTTCCAGATCTTGATGCCCCACAGACGAGATTTCCATTTGTAGCTGCCTGGTCAAGTCTTTCACCCTGACCCAGACAGCTTCCACTTGATATCCTGGCTGTTAAGAAGAGGTGTTTCTTCAACCAAGGCATTCCATCTCCAAATCTTTGCAGACATCCAGAAAACCTGCCAAATAAGGACATGCACTATGAAATTTGTCCAGTGGTACTCCATTGGACTATGTAGTCCTTTGTCATGCAGTGACATCATGGTCTTGGAATACCTGTAATGCCATATTTCCCTGGGGCCCAAATCCATATAGCAGCGATTTTAGTCTTCCATAATATTCTTCTGTTTCGGTTCTTTGTGAACCATTGGCCTCCTGTTCTGATGTTTTATGAGAGGCATAGGGGAACTTAATTTCTTTTTTTCTGGTTCTTCCTTGAGTTCTGAACTTCTTACTTAACAAACTTATATATTCACTCTTCAAGCGCTTGGATATCACGCTTTTAGTTGGTTGTCTTGGAATGTCACATTACTCATTACTCTAGTTTCTACCTGCAGGCTGAACAAGATACAGCTGCTAATCATTGATCAGCTTAACCTAATCACATACTGGTTGAACTGAGTACAGCTAAGCTTAATGCCAAAGAATCTGTCACATTCTTCTTAGTTCCACATATTCTTCACACACTGCTAGTTCTCAATGTGAATATGTGTGTATTTACTAAGGGAAAAAAGCAGATGAGACAGTGTCTCCAAGACATTACAATGTCTGGGATGTTGCCAGTGTTGGTCACCCTTCCCATTACTGCACACTATATAAAGGATGCCACGCCTGCAAGACATCAGTTTGCTTTTCATGTCAGTGAAAATGTACCTACTGTACTATAATTCTGCTGATTTTCTGGCATCAATTGATATTTTGGTACCATTTATATTTGCTGACATCTTGTTACTGACATCAACTATTTTGGATCACAAATTTGTTCTGAATTTAACTGCAGCATCAGTTATTAGTGCCATGCTGTTCATTTCTGCTCTGACAGCAGCGCTCTCTTGGTACTAACTGATTTGACACCATTCCTTCCCATTTAGTGTTGAAACACCATTAAGTGCAACAAGGCACAAGATAGCTTGAGGTGCCTGCCAGTGAGTTTCATATTGTATCTGTCTTGGGTCCCAGCCCACACCTAATGATCTGGCTTTTCTGGATCCAGGCCATCCTTAAGACAAAGTCATGACTCCAGTTGACACTGGAACTCACATAACCATTTTGGTTTGTACATGTAAAATTGCTGAGGCTTTGCTAAAAGGTTACTAATACAGGGTGTTTTCTTTTGTCAACTCCAAAAGTCTTTAAAAATGCCTCTGTTTTAGCAGTTTGTATTCAATTGCTGCCCTTGCATATGCATCTGTACTTGAAAAATTTTTTTTCCTCAGGCCTCCTCGTTGCAAGGTCACTCAAGTGGCTATCCAGCAGACCATAATCAAATTCCAAAGGCACAGTTTATCTCAAAGTCACAGCTGAATCTGACACAGCACTTGAAATTTATAGTGTTTGTTCCTACATGATTCTCGGTAAAGTTTTCCTCCCACTTGCTTGGTCCAGAACTCTGCTGCCTACATCTGATTTCATACTAAGTTCTGCTCAACTGTAAACTTATCCTCACTGACCTGTGTATTGAGTTAAAATCCTCAGCCTTGTTTACAAATCCTTCCATTGCTTTGCTCTTCCTATCTTTGCAAACTCCTCCAGCCCTACATTTCAATTCATACTTCTGCCCTTCAGAATCTGGTCAACTGTGCATCTCCTCTGCCCTCTGTTCTAGCATTGATGGTAGAACTTTCAGTCATCATGCCACTACACTCCAGAATTTTCTTCCTAATTTCTCTCTCTTACGGCATCTCCACCCATTTTCAAAACCCTCTTGACCATTCCTTTGATCACTTCCCCTAATTCTTGTCCTGACTCCTCCAGGGTCCACTCTCCCTTCTGAAGTATCTTGGGATGTTTTGTAACATTAAGTGTGTTAGACAATGAAAGTGTTTCAAACTGTAGAATCACACTTTGAAAGAGTTTGGATAATTTTGCAGTTTTACTTACATTGGAATATTGTTGTTTCTTGAAAACATCAGGTACAATTAAGGGGGTTGATTCTATGAGGTTGGCTTTGAACTCCTGAGCTAATTTCAAAAGCTTTAGTTAAAAGAAGCTGAAGAGTAGTTACATGGAGTAATCCCAACACCTTCACAAAATACTAGTTTCTGGATTCATCAGCTTAAAGCTGCTCTTCAGTTTGACTGATTTGTTTTGTTTGCAGGTGTGTTCTGCCTTGCCCAAAAATAAAAAGAATACTTACTCTTTACCTTATATTTTACATGATTAGTAAAAAAAAGAGATTATTTCCTAATGTATTGACAGGCAGCTATATTTGACTTTTTTTCAGGAGTTAGCATTTGATCCTTATGAAAACTATGCACAGGACATACTACGGGTTGGCTTTCATGATCATTTTCTCAGCCTTCTATCAAAGCCAGGTGCTGCATTCTACTTACAGGTAAGAGCTTTTCCACAACCGCAAATAGCTTGAAATCTGCCTCTTACACAAGTAATTACAAATGTAATCTACATTCTACAAGATTAATTGATATGTTTCAGTCAATAGGTGAAGGTTTCAAAGAAGCAGTGCAGTATGTTCTTCCCAGACTGTTACTGGCACCTGTTTACCATTGCCTGCATTATTTTGAACTTCTAAAGGTAAGAATAAGAATTATTATCATAGAATCATAGATTGTTTACAGCACAGAAGGAGGCCATTCGGCCCATCAAGCCCATGCTGGTTCTTTGTAAGAGCAATCCAGTTAATCCCATTCCCCCGCTCTTTCCCCATAGCCCTGCAAATTTTTTCCCTTCAAGTATTTATCCAATTCCTTTTTGAAAGCCACAATTGAATTTGCTTCCACCATCCTTTCAGGTAGTGCAGTCCAGATCATAACTACTTGCTGCGTAAAAAAGTTTTTTCTCATGTTGCCTTTGGTTCTTTTGCCAATCACCTTAAATCTGTGACCTCTGGTTATTGACCCTTCCGTCAATGAGAACAGTTTCTCTTTATTTACTTAATCTGAACCCTTCATGATTTTGAACACTTCTATCAAATCTCCTCTCAACCTTCTCTACTCTAAGGAGAACAACCCTAGCTTTTCCAGTCTATCCACGTAACTGAAGTCCCTCATCCCTGGAACTATTCTAATAAATCTTTTCTGCAGCCTCTCTAAGGCCTCTCTATTTATTTGAAACACAAATCACAGATAAATAATAAATGACAAAATATATAAACATTAATATACTGTTGTGATAGACAAGATAAAGTAACAAATGTGATAAATAGTTATTTATTAAACAATTAACTTGTCTCTCAAAACTCTGAAAACTGTCAGTTGTAAAACCTACAATAGATTGAGTAATAGAATTCCACTTAGCCACAGCTTGAAAAAAAAGGTGACTATTAGGGCATCATTGATGCACTTGTTACACACCTTGAAGGTAAGGGATTGCTAATGCGTGTTCAGATATTTGCTTAAAGCTCCAAATGTATCATGCTGTTGGTCTTCCAGAATGTAATAAATGGACCAACTTTGGTATAGAACTTAGCACGGTACAATAGAGAAACCCCAAAACAGGTATGTATCTGAACAAAACCTTGTGGGACACCGCTACCCACTTCCGACAACTCTGAGAACTGCCGTTAACTCCTACTCGGTATCCTCCCTTCTAACCAGTTTTTAATCCAATTTGGTACCTTTTCCCTAATTCCATACCCCTCAATCTTCTCCCATAGTCTCCTGTGTGGTACCTTGTCAAAGGCTTTCTGAAAGTCCTTGTACACTACATCCAGTGCATTTCCCGCATCCACCATATCTGTCGCCTCCTCAAAAGAACTCTACCAGGTTTGTCGAGCATGATCTTCCTTTCTAAAATGTGTGTTGGCTACTTGTAATTACTTTCTCATCTAGATATTTAGTAATTTCATCACTAATTAAAAATTCCAAAATTTGCTCCAATTCAGGTGTTAAATTGCCTTGGTTAGCTCTG
Source organism: Heptranchias perlo (assembly GCF_035084215.1). Lineage (NCBI taxonomy): Eukaryota > Metazoa > Chordata > Chondrichthyes > Hexanchiformes > Hexanchidae > Heptranchias > Heptranchias perlo. The sequence goes on from NC_090332.1 coordinate 72,365,341, forward strand.
TCTTTTTTGAAAATAGGTATATTGGCTGCTCTCCAGACATCCGCCACATATCCGCACTCATTATAATTTCTAGAGCCTCTGCTTCTCCCATTTCCTTCAGGATCCTTGGATGTATTTGTCAGGTCCCAGTATTTTGTCCTCCTTTTGCTTGATTAACTTCTCTAATATTTTCCTTTTATTTATTATATCTCTCATCTCACTTTTAACCTTAAGGATTTACCTTCTTGCCAATATTCTTCTCTTTTGTAAACACTGATATGAAGTACTTGTTAAATATCCCCCCAATTTCCACTAAGCTGTGGAATTCCCTCCCTAAACCACTCCGCCTCTCTAGCTCTCCTCCTTTAAATCGCTCCTTAAAACCTACCTCTGGTACCATGTTTTGGTCTCGTGTCCAAAAACTCTTTATGTGGCTCGGCTTCAAATTCTGTCTGATATTGTTCCTGTAAAGCGCTTTGAGACCTTTTTACGGATGTAGTCAGAGCAATAGTGAGAAAGGATATTGGCTCAGAAAATCAAGATGTAGAATCAGTCTGGGTGGAGTTAAGAAGCACTAAGGGGCAGAAAGCACTGATGGGAGTTGTCCATAGGCCACCAAACAGTAGTGGTAATGTAGGGAACTGCATCAAACGGGAAATTAGAGATGCACGTAACAAGGGTACTACAGTAATCATGGGTGACTTTAATCTACATATAGACTGGCCAAACCAAACTAGCAATAATACTGTGGAGGATGAATTCCTGGAGTGTATACGAGATGGTTTTTTAAACCAGTACATTGAGGAGCCAACCAGGGAACAGGCTATCCTAGATTGGGTATTGTGCAATGAGAAGGGGTTAATTAATAATCTTGTTGTGCGGGGTCCTTTAGGGAAGAGTGACCATAACGTGATAGAATTCTTCATTAAGATGGAAAGTGAAGTAGTCCAATCCGAAACTAGGGTCCTAAATCTAAACAAAGGAAACTACGAAGATATGAGTGAGTTGGCTTCATCAAAAGGCATGACGTTGGATAGGCAATGGCTAACGTTTAAGGAACGAATGCATGAATTGCAACAATTATGCATTCCTTTCTGGCGCGAAAACACAAAAGGAAAAGCGGCCCAACTATGGCTAACAAAAGAAATTAAGGATAATATTAGATCCAAAGAGGAGTCATATAAAGTTGCCAGAAAAAGTAGCAAGCCTGAGGATTGGGAGCAGTTTAGAATTCAGCAAAAAAGGACCAAGAGATTGATTAAGAGGGGAAAAATAGAGTGTGAGAGTAAACTTGCAAGGAACATAAAAGTGGACTATAAAAGCTTCTACAAGTATGTAAAAAGAAAAAGATTAGTGAAGATAAATGTTAGGTCCCTTACAGTCAGAAACAGGAGAATTTATAATGGGGAACAAGGAAATGGCAGAGCAATTAAACAAATACTTTGGTTCTGTCTTCACAGAAGAGGACACAAATAACTTCCCAGAAATGCTTGGGAACCAAGGGACTAGTGAGAAGGAGGAATTAAAGGAAATTAGTATTAGTAAAAAAAATAATGCTGGAGAAATTAATGGGACTGAAAGCCGATAAATCCCCAGGGCCTGATAATCTGCATCCCAGAGTACTAAAAGAGGTAGCCATGGAAATAGTGGATGCATTGGTTGTCATCTTGCAAAATTCTATAGATTATGGAACAGTTCCTACAGATTGGAGGGTGGCAAATGTAACCCCACTATTTAAAAAAGGAGGGGGAGAGAAAACAGTGAACTACAGATCGGTTAACCTAACATCAGTAGTAGGGAAAATGCTAGTCTATTATAAAGGATGTGCTAACAGGGCATTTAGAAAATATCAATGAGATTAGACAAAGTCAACGTGGATTTATGAGAGGGAAATCATGTTTGACAAACCTACTGGAGCTTTTTGAGGATGTAACTGGTAGAATAGATAAGGGAGAACCAGTGGATGTGGTTTATTTGAATTTTCAGAAGGCATTTGATAAAGTCCCACATAAGAGGTTAGTGTGCAAAATTAAAGCACATGGGATTGGGGGTAATATACTAGCATGGATTGAAAATTGGTTAACAGATGGGAAACAGAGTAGGAATAAATGGGTCTTTTTCGGGGTGGCAGGCAGTGACTAGTGGGGTACCGCAGGGATCGGTGCTTGGACCCCAGCTATTCACAATGTATATCAATGATTTGGATGAGGGAACTAAATGTAATATTTCCAAGTTTGCTGATAGCACAAAACTAGGTGGGATCGTGAGTTGTGAGGAAGATGCAAAGAGGCTTCAAGGCGATTTAGACAAGTTGAGTGAGTGGGCAAACACATGGCAAATGCAGTATAATGTGAATAAATGTGAAGTTATGCACTTCGGAAGAAAAAAACAGAAAGGCAGAGTATTATTTAAATGGTGATAGATTGGGAAATGTTGATGTACAAAGGGACCTGGGTGTCTTTGTACACCAGTCACTGAAAGCAAACATATAGGTGCAGCAAGCAGTTAGGAAAGCAAATGGTATGTTGGCCTTCATTGCAAGAAGATTTGAGTACAGGAACAAGGATGTCTTACTGCAGTTATACAGGGCCTTGGTGAGACCACACCTGGAGTACTGTGTGCAATTTTGGCCTCCTTACCTAAGAAAGGATATACTTGCCATAGAGGGAGTGCAGTGAAGGTTCACCAGACTGCTTCCTGGGACGGCAGGACTGTCGTCTGAGGAGAGATTGGGTCTACTCGGCCTGTATTCACTTGAGTTTAGCAGAATGAGAGGGGATCTCATTGAAACATATAAAATTCTGACAGGGCTAGACTGACTGGAGGATGTTTCTCCTGGCTGGGGGGTCCAGAACAAGGGGTTACAGTCTAAGGATACCGGGTTGGACGTTTAGGACTGAGATGAGGAGAAATTTCTTCACTCAGAGGGTGGTGAACCTGTGGAATTCTCTACCACAGGACGCTGTGGAGGCCAAGTCACTGAATATATTTAAGAAGGAGCTAGATAGATTTCTGGACACAAACGGCATCAAGGGGTATGGGGAGAGTGCGGGAATATGGTATTGAGATAGAGGATCAGCCATGATCATATTGAATGGCGGAGCAGGCTCGAAGGGCCGAATGGCCTACTCCTGCTCCTATTTTCTATGTTTACTATGTTAAAGGCGCTACATAAATGCACGTTGTTTATCTTCTGCTAACTCACTGGCCAATCTAGGGGTCTTATCTGACTTTTAACAATTCTCTTTTTACTGATGTATTTGTTGAGTACTTTACTGTTTTTAATATATTTTGAGGTTCTCTCCTCGTACTCCCTTTGCTTTCCTGATTCCTCTCTTAACCTCTTTCCTTTTTTGTTCATTTCGCTCTTATTTTTATCATTTTAATCATGCTTACAGGCCCATTCATGCACAATTTTCATTTGTCTCCAACCTCTATTTATCCATGGCATTCGGAAACTTGAAGTAGTCATTTTTAAATGCATATTTATTCTGCACTGTTACAGTCACCTTTTAAAAAAAAATATTTCATTGTTAATCAACAGTGTGCCAATTTTTCTTCTCATTTTACTTCAGCTAGCTCACTCCTTATCTTTCTAAAATCTGCCCTCTTCTAATCAGGTACCCTTGTATTTGTGTTAAGATTTTCCTTAACTCCTATCTTATTAGGCCACTGCTTCCAAGGTGCTCACCCACATTTAAGTCATCTACCTGATCTATTTTGTTACTCATAACTAGATTTAGCAAGGTCTCTCCTCTTGTAAGTATATGAACACATAGAAGGAATCCAACATTTTTCTCCTCATCTCCCTCCCCTCTGGTTCTTTTGCCAATTATCTGAAGTCTGTCCCCTCTGGTTTCCGACCCTCCTGCTGGTGGAAACAGTTTCTCCTTATTTACCTAACAAAACTTTTCATAATTTTGAACACCTATTACATCTCTGCTTAACCTTCTCTGTTCTAACAAGAACAATCCCAGCTTATCTAGTCTCTCCACATAACTGAAGAATCTCATCCCTGGTATGATTCTAGTAAATCTCCTTTGCACCCTCTCCAAATGTGTGCCCCTGTCTTCAATATATGGCCATATAAGCAAATTCGCTATGACAATCAAACTGTCAAATCATCACAATTATTTATATGACATTAAATAAAATGTGTTACAATGTGTAAGTATAGTCTCTTGATTCAAGTTACTTGACAAACTGTTCAAGGTTTGATTTTGTAGTTCTCTCATAATCTGAATTCTTTAATTGTGTTGCTGCCACATACCATTTTCCCACATGAACATTTTTTTGTATAACAAACTTTGCTCGCATAAGAGGAGTTCAATTATCTTTGGTAACATTCTAATTTTAACAATGTCTGAACTATTTATTCAGTAATGTTGTGTTCAGTAGTTCCTTATCAAAAACAAGGTAAAGAATAGAGAGTATGTTTTAGCTTGGCTCAGTTGGTAGCCCTCTTGCCTCTACCCCTATCTGCGAAGCACCTTGGAATGTTCTTTACATTAAAGGTGCTATATAAATACAAGTTGTTGTAGTTAAGGGACTTTAGAGCATAACCTCCTTATCAGAAGCTTGAGCTGACACTGCAGTACTGAGGGAATACTACATTCATGGAGGTGATATCCTTTGAATAAGACATTTAAATCAACATCTCATCTGCCAGTTCCGGTGGTTTAGATGAATGTTGGAAATCCTGGGACACTATTTGAAGAAGAGCGGGGAGTGCTGCCAGTGTCTTGACCAACCTAATTACCTCAACCATTACCATTTTAAAAAAAAATTAACTCGTCATTAATTAATTGCTATTTGTGAGATGCTGCTGCTGCAGAATGTCTGCTATATTTGCCTACAAAACAATCACTGAAATTTGAATGTAATTCATTTCTGAACCACTTTAGATATGTTTCAATGCGATAAGAAAGTGTTAGGAGTGGCATGTACAATTTATTTTAGTGAACAAAACCTCTAAGTGAGAAGTGGATTATAATAGAGGATAGTTGATAGGTTCACATTGCAAATGATACTTGATACTTGCGTAACAGGAAAGCCAACTGAATAATAAGTGGCGAAGGAACAAGAGATTGTTTTAATGTTCAATGCAAAAGTGGCTTAAATAGAATTTCAATACAATATACCATACTTTCAACTTGGATCTGGTCAAATTTGGTAAGATATATGGCTTATAAAACATTTTAAGAAAGTGAGTTTTTAAGGTTAATTACTTGTTGTTTATTACTTCTTGCTTGCTAAGGTAGATAACATCATATACACGACAAAACTCTTGAAAATATGTTTAATTGAGACACTCATTCCAGTTACTAATATCCTTGGCTAAGAATTTGAGATTGGGTTGACTGTCAAGCAAAGCTTTTAAAGCGTCTCTTTGTAGGGGGACCTGTTTTCGGATAGCAAATGGAGGTGATGCTGAAGAGTTTCAAGAACTGTCAGTACAGTGCAAAGTACACGTACACATATAACACACGTATTATGAAAATGCAAGGATCCTTTACCCAAAGAGTGGGTCCACATCTGAATCCCAAAAGATTGGTACTTGTTTTTTAAATCCAAATTCAAATCATGCTGTGATTCCCCATGTTTATTTCATAAGTCATCCTATTCATAGGTTTTGTTTGCTTTCAAAATGCTTTCAGATTGTGTTTTTTATAGATATTAAACTAGGATGAGGAGAGACAGTGTATGCTTCTTCCTTCCTTCCCCCCACCTACCCCAGACTGTGTGTGTCCATATCTGACTCTCACACAGATGCTAGCAATTAGAATGTTCACATTTTCTAACTGTCAAAGTAATGCAGGTAAGATAATTAGAGGCGTTCTGTTTGTTTCAAAATTTAACTTTTATTTGAAAAATCAATTAAAATTAGGATGAGGAAAGAAATTGTCTCTCTTTCAACTTAATATGCTTCCAGTGGTGGGGAGCTTTGGGAACCAAAGGTCCTTAAGTCATCTTTTACCTCCCAAGCACTTACGACATGTCATGTCCCAAATTACTTATATACTGTATCTCAAAATGTTGTTTCCTGAAAGAAAGCTATCTAATTTGCATTTGAATGAATCAATACTAACTGCTTCCACCATCTCCCTAGGGAGTCTGTTCCATAGATTGACCACCCGCACGCTGAAATATTGTTTCTGCAGATTAGTTTTAAATTTACCCCCCTTCAAGCACAGGTTGTGATCTCTGGTTCTACCATTATGGATAAAGTGAAATAGTTTGTCATGATCTATATTATTTAGTCCCTATAGAATCCTAAAAACAGCAATCATATCACCTCTCAACATTCTCTCTTCCAGAGAATGTGCCCAATTTACATAATCACTCCTCATAATCCAATCCCTCCGTCCCCTCAATTATTCTGATTGCACTCTTCTGTATCCTTTAAGCCTAGCTTTTCTTCAAATAATTTTGAAGAACAACTGAGTAGAAACTGCTAACAATTAAAGAAAAATATTCCATCAGTTCAGTTGACTGTTATTGATGTATCATGGGAAATTAAGTACACCACACACATTCAGACTGAACAATCTGCATTCACCTAACACAATCACAGCCCTAGGCAAAGACATTAAGTTCAAAACGAGGCTCATGCATCAAGTAAAATCTTTAATGACTGCATTAAAAGACTCAAAAGACAATTTAATGGATAAATTTAGTCATTACAAAAGAACTGAGACAAAAGCATGACTACAGGAAGTCAAGTTGTGCAGACAGAAAGTGTGCACAGACACAAGGGGGGTGATTTTAAACCCCAAGAATGGGTGGGTTGGGGGAGTTGAAAATAGTTGTTTTTTGGGTCGTGACCGCAACCCGGCTTTATTTCCGGGTTTAATGTCGGGGCGTAAAAGTACAGGCTTCCCACTGGGAATGCAAAGTCCGAAAATTTTGTGGTTGCGACCCAGAAAAACAACTGTTTTCAACTCCCACCCGCTCCCAACCCACCCGCTCTTGGGGATTAAAATCACCCCTAAGATTTTTAATAAGATATGGATTTAAAAACACAAGATATAAGGAATAGTGTATAAAAAACAAAAAGACAAAACTAAGAAAAGACTGATGACATGAAAATAGAAAAGGAAAAATCAGAATGGGAAAATGGAAAAATTACCCTAAAGCAAGAGAAATATCTGTTTATGTATAAAATTTATGCTCAGTGTATGTTGTAGCTGTTTTAAAAGATAATGAAGCATTTAACTGTAAGGGAAAAAATATGACCGTTCTTCTCCAGTGGCAGAATGCATACTATGCAATGATTTTAACTTTGCTGCAGATAATATTTAAGTTTACTGGATTTGCTTGGTCCTTAAAGATTGTCATTCTATAACTGAGGGATGTGACTTGCATCCTGGGTTTTATTTACATATTAGCTGCCACAGCCTCAATGTCATAGCAACTATTGCCAGCCTCCCTATGTATGCTGGCTTGAAGGATATCATGCTCTGGTGCCTTATTTAGCCTAGTTGCTTAATACAAAAAAAGGAAGCTGATCGTTACAGAAAACAAAGCAACTGCACAACTGACATTTTATTATCTTTCAATTCCTGACAATTTGTTATGGGAATTGCTTGCTCTGCCTAAGTTTGACTGAAATTTATTTTTATGCTGCAGGCACCTGTTGTCATCAAGGTAGAATAAAGATTGGTCATTCATACGGTATTCTTCATAAATTCTATAATCAATTGGTTTGAATTCAAAACTGTTCAGTGTATTGAAGATTATGAATTTCTTGTTAGTTGATGGCGATAAACAAACATGTTGATAGTCTTGGTGAACCCTAGGATGTTGTTCCTTGCTTCACGAGTATCTGTTTGCATCTTATTCATATGTGCCCCTCTAACAGCTATAAACCGCTTAAAATCTTACTCATTCTTTCCCACCTCCTTATAACAACAGCAATTAGAAGAGAAAAGTGAAGATGAAGAAGACAAAGAATGCTTAAAACAAGCCATAACAGCTCTTCTTATCCTCCAGAGCAGTATGGAAAGGATTTGTTCAAAAAGCCTTGCGAAGAGAAGGCTGAGGTAAGCAATTTCCATTCATCCCTGAATTTTTCCTGATTGGCCACATCTGTAAGTTCCCGTTGTTCCCATTTCCTCTTGCTGTTAGCAAAGAACAACAATAGACGCCTTTAGTGGAAGGCCTGCTCTTTACACAGGAAGTGACGTCAGGTGCAAAAAGCTTGTTTTTGTTCGAAACGTTTTATGCGCTTAAGTTACTTGTACAACTGAAGCTAAAACTGAGCAGCATCTTGATTATGAGCATGACGACTTTGCTGAGCATCAGGTGGTAAGCAGTGAAACTTTAAAAGGAATTGCTTAAACGGTGGGCTTTTTTTGAAATGGTTTTAAAAATTAACGGCATTCCATGAAAATGTTCAACAGAACGTTCTGCATTGCTGTACTCCTAACTGCCCCTTAAGAAATAGGTGGATGTACCTATCTTAGTTTTTGTTTTAATTGTGTTTCTTTTGTTTTTCCTTTGATGAGACGAATCAGAATAGAGTTGTTCTGCTCACTGTTTAAGTGCAACAAATTATCACTACTTTAAGCGCAACAAATGAGACAACAGGCAGTTCAAGTTGTTAAACAATGGTCATCTAAGCAGAGAGCCAAAGCTTAAATTCCAGAGTGACCCACCGTGCGTGAATTTGCTTTCTCATTTGGTCTGCTAGGTGGAATACTTCAGTATTGCAGCAGAGTGTGCCTTCCCAGGAAGAAAGGGAAAACTAGCAGGAGTGGCCCACCATGCAGGAGTATGCTTCCTATTGACCAATCGCGAGCATTGTTGACAGTAGCCCAAGTGAAATCTGTGGCCTGGATTCTCCTGGCTAAAGAATGAAATGTGCTAGTGGGTTGCATAAAGAATAAAGTATTTTTAAACTGAAGGAAATATATAATTTTTAAACTGATAAAATAGTTTCTCATGAAAACTGGATATTATATTAAATATTGGTTTCTATTTCCTAAGTGCATTGTGCAAAAGTTTGCAGTTTTCACAGAACAATAAAGTGGTCTGCACCAATGCACAGACAAATGAGTTCATCCTTCAGCATTAAGATATTGAAGTTTCATAATTAGAGCATTATTTTCTCTTCCAGTGAGTCTGCCTGTCGCTTTTATAATCAACAAATGAAAAGCAAACACCTGGCAATTAAGAAAATGAATGAGATCCAGAAAAACATTGATGGCTGGGAAGGCAAGGACATTGGACAGTGCTGTAATGAATTTATTATGGAAGGGACACTCACGCGTGTGGGTGCAAAACATGAAAGACACATATTCCTATTTGATGGCTTGATGATTTGCTGTAAATCAAATCACTGTCAGCCTAGGTTGCCTGGCAGTAGCTATGCAGAATATCGTCTCAAAGAGAAGTTTTTCATGCGTAAGGTACAGATCAATGACAAAGATGACACTAATGAGTACAAGCATGCTTTTGAAGTTATCTTGAAGGATGAAAACAGTGTAATTTTTGCTGCCAAATCAGCAGAGGAAAAGAATAACTGGATGGCGGCTTTAATTTCTTTACAATATCGTAGTACACTGGAGAGAATGTTGGATGCCACTATGCTACAAGAGGAAAAAGAGGAACCACTTAGGCTCCCAAGTCCTGAAGTGTACAGGTTTGCTGAGCCAGACTCTGAGGAGAACATTGTGTTTGAGGAGAATGTGCAATCCAAATCGGGAATTCCCATTATCAAAGCTGGAACTGTTATAAAACTGATTGAGCGGCTTACTTACCATATGTATGCAGGTAAGCAAAGCCTTTTCATTACAACCTGCCTGCTGTATTGAGGGATTTCGTACTTAGTTCTTCTTTCTATATAAATGGGTCAGATGCTGCAAGAAGTTTGAACTATTGCTCATTTACTTATAAATGGCAATTACAGCAACCCTATCCTTTCATTTGTTTATTTGTTAGCTGTACTGCTGCTGTTTGTGTCCGTAATTGAAATAGTGTTAGCTGTGGCTCAATGGGTAGCACTCTCGCCTCTGAGTCAGAAGGTTGGGGGTTTAAGTGCCACTCCAGAGACTTGAGCACAAAGTCTAGGCTGACACTCCAGTGCAGTACTGAGTGCATGCTGCACTAAAGGAGGTGCCTTTGGATGAGATGTTAAACCAAGACCCCGTCTGCCCTCTTAGGTGGATGTAAAAGATCCCATGGATCCCAACCAACATCACTGAAACAGATTATCTGATTGTTATCACATTGCTGTTTTTGGGACCTTGCTGTGCACAAATTGGCTGCCGCGTTTCCTACATTACAACAGTGACTGCACTCAAAAATAATAATTGGCTGTAAAGTGCTTTGGGACATCTTGAGGTCGTGAAAGGCGCAATATACATGCAAGTCTTTTTATTTATACGCTTAAAAATTATTCTTCTATCCGAGAACTTTTTAAACTTTCCATGGATGGAGTTAATAAAATGTTAACCACAAGAGATTCAACATGCGACCATTATACTAGTGAGGACTGAACAGCTGTACTGCTGCTGATTGTGTCTGTAAATGAAATGAATGACAGAAATACACTACTTACAAGCAAGAAAGTTGGAGAAAAAAATCTCAAGCTTTCCTTAGCACTTTTTGTTTAAATCATTCCAATCTTTAAAAAAAAATCATGTTTAGTTTCAAAAGTTGCTGGGCTGAGCTTAAGCATTATCCATATTAGAGATCATGGCAATGTTATATAAGCTTCACTACAGCTAGTTGCTAGTCCATTACTCATGTGTGAATAGAATGTGATTTGTTTCTCCAGTTCATTGCTTTCCTGTAGTAAGCCTTGTTTGATAAATCTGTTTTAATAATATCATATGGTTATTTTTGTTCTGGTAGTTTGGTTTTTGTATACATTTATATCAGTTGACATTATTAGAACAAAGGTCGCTTATAATCTTGGAACTATTTCTGACTTTTGAGTCATCTTTTCCTTATTTCATCTGTGTACACATAAAGCGGGGAAGTTAAGAGTTCAGACAGGGCAATGCCTTTTCTATGATGAATTTTCTGGGGAGCACTAACCAGCGTGAATTTTAGTAGTTGACTGTAGATGTCACAGATTTTCATTTATTTTTAAATCAATTTGAATTATTTTGATACGAGAGCTGTGCCAGGTATGATGCCCTTGTGGTCTTTTTTGGATGTAAGTGAATGTGATGCATGATACAACAATTTGTCCCAGTAAAGTTTTTTTTGGTTGCTTTTCCCTTAGCTCCTAATTTTTTTGAGAAGAGGCACTTAAACACCAGAATAATTCACATTTGACTTTGGTAACATAAAGCCAATGATGATTGATATTAGTTTTGGTAAGTTTTGTGCTTATGAAGATGAAGGATGGCACTGTTGGGAAACACAACATTTTTCTCCTTTCCTCGCCCATTGTCGGTGTGAAACACTCCTGGATCAGCCAGTTGGAAAGTAAAGTTCATTACTCTGCCTCAATAAATTGTTTTAACCTAATCTCCAGAAGAGAATCTCTCACTGCACCAATGTGATTTTTTTTATTTCTCGTATCTGCCAAACTTTTTTGTTTTATTTTACTATTAGAAATGTGATTACTTTTTGCTTTAGATACAGTTTTGTGTCAGCAACTGGTTATTTAATAGCAGAGTTGAAATAAATGTAATGTCTCCATTTTTGGCAGGATTATAAATATTGCATTGTAGTATTGCAGTTTGAAGTATTCATGACAGATGCATAGTTAAATAAAACCCATGTTCTGTTAGTGAAACATTAGTTTCATTGTTGAGGTTGCATGTGCTGTTTCCAGCTCACTTGTATCGAATGTGCTTAATTTGATACATAACAAGTCAGAAAAAATTTCCATGTGGGAAGTAAATCGTGCGTGTATTTTTATTGGTGGGAAAAAGGTGCTTCCTGTTCATTGCACCTCCCGCAACTGAATAATTCATAAAGGCTGTTTCTACCATTTGTGAAACTAAATTTGAATTAACTGCCTCATGTTTCTTTTCTGTCAGAAAAGAAGTAAATGTTTTGATCCTTTTATTTCAGCTTTTAAAAGGAAAATATAAGCTGAGCAAGTAGGGATAGGGTTGTCAGAGTCGTGAAGCTGTTGACATTTGCCCAGCATGTATGTCACTGTAACGAGTTCTATTTTTAGTGTTCTGATGACTGCTTGTGCGTCAACAGAGCGTCCGTTTCCTTTCTTGTGGAATGCAAGGATGATTGTTTGCAAAGAGGCTTATTGTTCATTCTTGTTTCAGAACTGTTTTGGGTGGGGGTTAGCATTTGGGGGACTCAGTGTTATCAAGCAAATAAGCATCCTGGAAAAAGCTTTGCAGGCATTAACAAGAAATGGTTAAAGATGTAAATTGATTTGTACCAATTACCTGAACGGATTGTCAATTATGCTGAATGAGAAGAGTTAAATGTAAATCCTACTTGTAAAAACCCTTATCTCTTTTCCTGGTTGCTATTGCTGAATCAGAATAAGTAGTTGTGGATCCAAAAGTTTCTTGTGAAAAGTTTCTTGTGAAGCTGATTATGATGTAGCATAGTGACCTTCCCTCCTGGTTTAAGGGTATATAGAGGAAAGTGATTTGTATTTATTAACAAATACATGTATTTTATTTGTACCGTAGCAATTTAATAATTTACAGGGAGACCCTGTGGGCATTGAGACAACAAAACTAAATTGCACATAAATCTAAAATATACAATGGAACTCACTGAAAGTAAACTTTGATTAAACCGATTTTAGATTTCCTAAATCTCACCTTCAAGACCATCTACTGCAGTGCAAATCACATAGTTAAAATCAATTCTTGAGATCAGATCATGATTTACCTAAAATATTTGAAATAACAGGTGCATTTATACTCCACAAAGCAAATTGAAAACAAATTGCTCCCAAGTTCATTTTAGGTTTGGTGAGCTGATGTGCACTCTTTTTTTCCAAACATGATGTTCACTCGAAAGTGTTTTTTAATATTCTGGTGTCATGGCGCTATTTTGTTTCTTGTAGCTGCCTGAAGAGCAGCAAAGCATTTATTATTTTTAAAAATTGTTAATTTGCCATTATACAAAATTATTAAATGGTTTATCAATTAGTGAAATCTTTATCCTGTGTGTACATTGGGAAGTGTTTACATAGTTTTCATATCCATTACTCCAGTTAGATCTCTTAGAAAACCCATACTTACAGACCAACTCTATCTTTGCAACAAAGTGGAAACCTCTTTACTGTTACACTAATAGTGTATAACTGCACCCATAGTTACAATGAAGATCAAATTCACAAGAACGGTCTCAGCAATACAGTCCACAAATACATCAGCAAACTCCTTTATAGTGCTTTATATGTTCTTATTAAAGGCTTTTTTCCCAGAGTATGCTACTCCCTGAAGTACTCAATTCCTGCTGTCATGACTAATCTTAATGTGTAAAAATTACAAAAATGTATTGACGAGTGAAGTAAGAAGCAAAAGAAACCAGTTAGCGGATAAACTAATGTTAGAAACTGTGGAGAAGGTGGATGTATGAGCATTTTAAATATGTTCAACAGTTGTACACAATATCTGTAAACCCACCTTACAGTTTTTGGTTTTGTTTTCTTCATTTATGTTCTCCACATACGACTGGGAGATATATATCTCCCACTGGGAAGTTCAGGTTGGTCTCTATCGAAGACCACATACTCAGATGTCAATGGTAGATCTCATTAAGTGCTTTTCATCACAAGTCATTTGTTCACTTTTTTGTGTCTATAACCTAAATAAAGAGGCTGATACCAAACAGGTCTGACAGCAGTTAGAAAACTAGCATGAAGAAGACAGCACTTTGCAAAGTCTAACTGTGGTTAAAATCTAAAAGCAGACTCTGCCTTTTAGCTCTTCTACCTTTCTTCTGACATTCAGGCAGCTCTACATCTTTAGGTGGGCTGTAAGTTTGTGTGCAAGGTCAGCAGTGGCTTTGGTAGAAGCCAGCACTGATGCCTGTTATCAGAAAGATATGATCTTTAGAACCTAATCTTATACCATACTGATCAGGAAGGAACTGAGACACTCTTGAAACTGCCATCTTCCGTGTTAACATGCTTGCGCTGTAGGTTCTGGGGACCCTCCTCATGTAATCTACATCCTGCTTTCAAACAGTCTAACTTACAGCTTGGGGTCTTTCCACTTCGACTTCACTACTAAGTCAGTTTTCAGTATCTTTGATAAAATCTTTGGCATTTTGACAGACAATCTGGAGGTGGGATGTTAATGCCTCAGTCAGGGAATTAGCACGTTTTGCTCATCTACTTATCCGAGATGGACAACCAACAGCCTTTATGGCTACCATCCTTGGTTCTCCATCCTTTAAATGCAAGGCCGTTAGGATATTTTTCTTGAGACTGATGTTGAACCACTACCTCTTCAAAGGTCTTCGAGCTATGTTCCTCCCTTCTTTTCTGCTTACACCGATGGTTGAAAAGAGGACTTCCAAGGTTCAGAAAGTCTCTGACTTGGACTTAGCCTCTATATGCACCTTTCACCAATTAAAGGAAAAAATACCAAAGCTTCGGATGGTGAGGTTGCACCTGTTACAATCTTTAAAGGGGACTTAATCCCATGTGCTCTTTTTGAACATCAGCCTCCACCTCCTCTTAGTGTCCCCATTTATGGACATCTTATGGTTAACAATACTGGAATTATGGCAGGGTGCTAGCCAACTCTCCAGTTTTATGTGCTACACTGCTTTTTCTTACCTGTGAAAAGTATGAGTTTTGTTTAGACTACTAATATTGGTGTTTGAGAAGAGGGGAGAGGATGGAGACTTCAGCTGGTATTGCAATTTATTTACAATATTTATTGCTGGTGGAAACGTTGCGAAATTTCACCTTTTGCTCTTATTTCCAGAGTCGGAGAAGATATGAGTAATTTTGCTCGCCTCACCTCAGCCCAACTAGGTGACCTTTTAATGTGTCTCCTTGGCTGGCAGCCCAATCCAAAAAGTAAAACTCACAATGACTCCATTACATACTCAAAATAGGTTGCAGCAGTCTTTACTTTGGTTTGTAAGTGCAACCAACAAAATAATGGGCCGCATGTATCATTACCAGAATCGGTCCAAACAATAAGTTATATTCCTTGGTATAACAAGAGCCTGCGGATGGAAAGAGAACCTGCAGACTGGTCCAGCAATGGGGATCATTTTCTGCCTGCTCTGGCAAGACTGGAAATAAAGTACTTATAAAGAAAAACGAGCGTGCAAAGGCAACAAGTCCATCTTAAAGCTGCAACAACATGATCAAACTGCAAAATCGGTTGCATCAGGGGGCCAAGCTAGAAAATCAGCTGCACCAGAGAGCCCTTTCCCAAGTGTGATTGTGGCAGACCTGGTGAAGAACGCTCAACAAACATTACAAGAAATAAGGAATAAAAGAGATAAGTGCTCACTGGCTTTTATTCTCTTACAGCTGGCAAACATCAAATAGGTTGCATGGGTGGCAGAAGTCTGGATATAACTAATGGAGGGCTAACTGTTGACAGCAGAGCGCTTTGTCTCTAGATAGCCAACCTAGAAAATCAAAATTAATATTTTTTTGAAAAAGGAAAAGGTGATGTCCACCAAATACGGTGATCTAGACATCAGATCCTGATGCAAAGAGCTTCAAGTATTCAAAATACCAGAAGACATTAAGGAAAAGGACACCATGTCCTCCTTCCAAAGACTTTATAGATCTCCCAAATAACAAGGAAAACAAACATGCTAAAAGAGCACACTCACATTAACATCAAAGTCTACCAAATCTAACTATTTGTGGGCCTCTGTTCTAAGACTGCTTAACCTGTTAAGCAACACACCTGTGACCACATTTTGTCTTTCTTTGTTGGCGAGGCCTTTACATATCGCTCACCTCGAGAACTGTGAGAAGTGTAACCACATTAAAAACACTCAGAATGAGGAATTAAGTATGCTGTACTCTATCCAGTGCAAATCAGCTACATTGTCCTTCCCTTCAATGTTAACAGGCAAATTCTCCCTCATTAAAAAGGGATTTACCCGCTAAAAGGTCCCACTCCAGACCCAAAACAACTAAATTGAGTCTGGCATAAAGCAGGCAACGGGACCAAGCATCACCTGCCTCAGGAAGATGCCAGCATAACAGGTAGACGCCACAGAGATCCAAGTCCTTCCAGCTGAACCAAGGAACTGCACTTCCTGCCAGCAAAGGATACTCAGAGGATGCATTGCTACAAGGAAAATTATCCAAGGCAAGGTAACTGAATATTGAGAGATTTTCATCTGGACACCTTCAAGGATTTTTAAAAAATAATAAAAGCATAATAAGTTCCAATATATCTTTGTGTATATGCTTGAGTCATAGAGTCATAGAGTTATACAGCACGGATAGAGGCCCTTCGGCCCATCGTGTCCGCGCCGGCCATCAAGCCCAGTCTAATCTAATCCCATATTCCAGCATTTGGTCCGTAGCCTTGTATGCTATGGCATTTCAAGTGCTCATCCAAATGCTTCTTGAATGTTGTGAGGGTTCCTGCCTCCACAACCCTCTCAGGCAGTGAGTTCCAGACTCCAACCACCCTCTGGGTGAAAAAGTTCTTTCTCAAATCCCCTCTAAACCTCCCGCCTTTTACCTTGAATCTATGCCCCCTTGTTATAGAACCCTCAACGAAGGGAAAAAGCTCCTTAGTATCCATCCTATCTATGCCCCTCATAATTTTGTACACCTCAATCATGTCCCCCCTCAATCATGTCCCCCCTCAGCCTCCTCTGCTCCAAGGAAAACAAACCCAATCTTCCCTGAAGAAGTGCTAAAATGAAGAGGCCCAAGCCATTGTAACACCACAAGGTCTAAATGGATCCAGTGAGATGAATAATAGATGGATGACCACAACTTAATTTAATGAATCCCATTATAAGATTAAAGTAAGGGGCAGTATACAAGATAATAGCATATGCTGAACACGAAGTTGAGGAGTACCATGTAAAAGTTGACATTTGGCTTTGGGGGAAGTTGTGATCATTGTGCATGGACTGAACACCAGATAAAGAAAACGTAGGGTATCTGTCCAAAGTGACCTAACTTGTCAGAGGATATAAATTGTTATTGTGGGAATTGGGAAATGACAAACCAGGAAAAATAAGGAATTCAATCGGGCATCTTTCAACAAAGCTTAGGCAAATATATTCTGAGAGGGGGGAAATAAAACACTCGCAGATCATAGGATATGGACCTGACCCCCTAAAATGTAACCAAAGTAAGGAACCAGATCGCATATAAGTAAACAACTGGGTTTAGGGTTCAGAACTTGGCTTATGCAATTCTTTGAAAAAGTAGCCGAGCAAAAATTGAACTATCTGTTTGAATTATGAACAGCAACATAAATAAGCATGTCCAAGGGAAATGCATTAATACCCTTGCCTATCAACATACTAGGATTAATAATTGCTGCATATTTATGCAACATCAGGAGCACTTGTCTGTTGGGGCCAAATTTGTATGGATATCTAAAATAACAATATTTAAACACCACATAATGACCCAGAAAGCAAAAGGTCTCAGTCTCCCCATAAAAAGGAAAAATAGTGTTAACATATATTTTTTTAAAAAGGGAAAGAAATAGACATACTAGTCTAGGTTTTCTGATGGGTGCTAATTTTACACAGTAGTAAGCCATATAAGTTTTATCGCCAGTGTTGGAAAATAATGCTGATCAGAAAATCTTTGCTACCATTCCTGCAAGAAATGCATTTATCTGGCAAGGAACACAAAAAGAGGGATGGAATAGAGCAAGTAGCATCTGCCTTTCACTCCTCAGCGAAATGAAGAGGTGTAGTAATAGCAATTCTGAAAAATCACTCACTTAGTAATGTAAAAGAAATAGTGACCAATAAAGAGCGTACATTTGTGCTCATAGAAGAGAAGATAGTCAAGGAAAAGAATACTTTTAGGCCCCAAACACAGTGCCCTGAATTTATGACCGAAACCTACAGTTAAACAACCATTTGGTTCACTCTAAGATTTGCTGACAGTCGCCATTCTTAATCCATGCAGATGACGCTGGACTTTGTGGACTGCCAAAACTACCAGCAAAGATACCATTTTAGTTGTGGATGATTCAGAGACACAGAATATCCTACTTCCACTTGAGGCCACTGAGGAAGGAAACATTTCACTGCTTAAAAAGTGGCAACTCCACAATAGAAGGAAGGATTAGCCAAATCTTGTTCCCCTAGCTACTGTCTCCCAAAGCCTAATCCTGAAAAGATTGTATTAGCGTCAAAACAACCTGCATATTTTTAGATTCAAATCCATGTTGATTCTTAGGAGCTGCATGTATCTGCATGCATGTACTTGACAGCACCCTGAATTGGTGCAAATCCATCAATCATATAAAACCTTTGTCAGGTTTGCAGTGAGTACTGCTATATTCTTTGGAAAACAAGTTTTGATTTCCCCTCTTGATCAACACATTGTGGACAGATTGATGCTGGTGTAATCATTGCACAGTTTCTAGATGTAGCCAGTCACATACAAATTAATGGTTGCAGCCCTTTAATTGCTGTTCACAAAGCAGTGGAAATGACCAAATAAAATTCTACATTGTCGTGCAAGCCATGACCTGGATTAGTCAGAATGTTACCGGGGCTCCAAGGGTTACATTATGAGGCGAGATTACATAAACTTGGCTTGTTTTCCTGGGAAAAAGAAGATTAAGGGGTGATTTGATTGAGGTTTTTAGTATTTTGAAAGGAATTGATAGGGTAAATAGAGAGAAACTTTTCCGCTGGTGGGGGAGTCCAGGACAAGGGGATATAACCTTAGAATCAGAGCCAGGCCATTCAGGGGAGAAGTTAGGAAACACTTCTTCACACAAGGGTGGTAGAATGTGAAACGCTCTCCCACAAAAAGCAGTAGATGCTAGCTCAATTAATAATTTTAAATCTGAGATTGATAGATTTTTGTCAAGGGTATTTAGGGATATGGAACCAAGGTGGGTAAATTGAATTAGGATACAGATCAGACATGATCTCATTGAATGGCAGAACAGGCTTGAGGGGCTAAATGACCTACTCCTGTTCCTATGTTCTCTTCATTTTTTTTTCAAAAAATATACTTTATTCATAAAATTTGCAGCAGTACATACAATACAGTTGTCATATCACATTCCAAACGTACACAATATAGATCATGCAATTTGCAGGTTACATCAAGTACAGTTCAATGAAACACATTGGACATAATTAGAGTTCATGACACTCTGGGGTGCCTCATTGCATCACAATCAATACAGGTGATTCATTTCAGATACATTACAGATTTATTACGGGTACATTACATCAATTTGAATTTTACATTCTGCCTGAGGGGGTTTTTCCCTGATTTCAGCCCCTCGGTATACAATGGCGGGAAGGCTCTAAACGGTTGCCTTTCCCCACAGAGCCTTTGCGGCGGCCGCACCCATCCTCAGTGCGTCCCTGAGCACGTAGTCCTGGACCTTGGAATGTGCCAGTCTGCAACACTCGGTCTTCATAGCCTAAAGAATCTGAAGTGTTGCCTTTTGGTTAAAACTTGATAAATTGCTTAGGCCATTTCAACTTTAAGAACCACTTTTAATTGATCATGGAAAGTAGCTTAAATGGCATACTTAATGATGTAACTTCTCCTTATTATACTCCCAACTGGATTGGTACCAGAATTAACACTTATGTATACTATAAAGTGGAAGTTACGAATAGGTTAAATTCAAATAAACAAATTCCTGCTGCGTCTGCTGGTAATACTGCTAATTTTCAGAAAATACAGCCTGTTACAAATATTAAATGGTCTGAAATATATTCAGTGTGTGTTAACACCTATTTATTGAAGAAAAAATGGTTGGAAAAAGAATTCTACATATTGGTCCATTATCCAGTACTAGATTGTTGCAAATCCAAATTCCCTCAGAGGGAGTCATGTACCAAAATTAAAGTTAGAAAGAATGATTACCTTTGGCATCCTTTTTTCGCTTAATATGTTTTTGTAAAAACATTTTTGATTAAATAATAAATGCTGATTACCTCTTTAGGAAGAGACAGACTGTGAAGTGTTATTACATTTAATATTTCCAACATGTCTAATTAACATAAAGTGTTGAAATTAACCTGTCATGATTTAAAAAATCTTACTTTTAGAGCATATCCGTTATGTCTGTCTTTCAAAGACATCATGCCTCAAAAATGCCACACTTGCAAAGTGTCGCACATTCATAGAGCGAAAAATTGTGATTAGCTCAAATAACCACTTATCTGTTAAGTTGCTAATTAATTATCTGATTAAAAGATTAAATCAACAGTAGCAAAAATATACCAATGAGCAACAAGTAACTAGTAGAAAACTAAGCAGTCAAATCCTTTTTTTTTAACAAAGCTACCTTTCATAAACCAACAAGTACCTCAAAATGAATCAATCAAATGTTTCAAACCATTTTTAACACTATTTTCTTTCTTCACTGAGATTGATACATACAGATAGAAACACCATATAGCATACAGCATAAAAACATTAAAAATACATAATTCTGAAAAGAAAATCACAATTTACACAAAGGTAGTTATTTAATATTAGAAATGCTTTCCCTACATAGATACACCCTTCTATCTTGAGCCTGGGGCTTGAATTGGGAATTTTACCTTGGCCTAGATGTTAGTGATTTCCAGCTGCTGTGGGCAAATTCTGGGTGAGAGAGAGAGGCATCATGAGAGTTGTAGTTTTCACTGAGTCCTGGAAAATTCTGAGTTATGTAGAATTACATTGATTACATAAAGTCTACAGCACAGAAACAAGCTATTTGGCCCAATTGGTCTGTGCTGGTGTTTATGCTCCACACAAGCCTCCTCCCACCCCTCTTCATGTAACCCTATTAGCATCCCAATATCCTTCTATTACTTTCTCCTTCATGTACTTATCCTTAACAAAAGTAAGTCAGGATGAGATGTTAAAAAAAAGTTAGCAACAAACATAGTTTTGAATGGAGGTTGCATTATAAGTTATTTAGGAGTTTATGGTGGATACCCTGTTTAAGACTAAATTGACAGTTGTAGAAATTCACAGAAGTGATGTTCACCTGTGGCATTTTTTTTAGAAATTGGATTTCTAACTATCAACCATCCTGCTTCAAAAGAATCACATGGGTCTCACCATATCTTAGGGGGAGGGAAGTCTCTCTCTCTGTATCTACCTTTCAACGCTAATTGATCT
This sequence comes from Heptranchias perlo, assembly GCF_035084215.1. Lineage (NCBI taxonomy): Eukaryota > Metazoa > Chordata > Chondrichthyes > Hexanchiformes > Hexanchidae > Heptranchias > Heptranchias perlo. The sequence continues at coordinate 72,386,549 of NC_090332.1, forward strand.
CCTCAGTAAATTACAGATGTATCACCAAATTAATACCTTAATTTATGTTATGGAACTGCTTTCCAAAGTGGGCCAGAATTCTGGTTAGTTTATTGGAAAGTGGAATGCACCTCCTTATGCTACTACCTGGCACGGCAAAGTCCACAGAGAAAAGTTGAGTTCTCTTATACAGTACCCACTTATTGGGCCCACTTAGAGGATTAGTCTCAGGGTGATTTTTAAGGTAATGACCTGGAGCAGTTTGCAGACTTACACCAATTATTATTGCCTTGGCGTGATAGCTTAAAATACCAAGCACTTTTGTGTTACTGTCCTAAAAGCTGGCCTGAAGATATAGCTCATTAGAGCAGCACTATTAATGTTGTCTTATTTTGGTATACTTCCTATTTGTGTATAGAGGTTGAATGATTGAAGAGGTATGTATGTTAGGTTACCTAATGTTAGTTTTCCTTATTCATTGAAAGAAATTAATTTCCTTAGTCAAAATTTAATTCCTATCTCTCGTTCTCATTCTGATCTAGAATGGCTTAACGCTGCACTATTATTTCAACATTTGATCATTTTGATTTACCATTTTTTTTAATCTACTGTAATGCTTTGTGCACTTGCTGGCTGATTGGGTTTCACTGCTGTCTTTTCCAGTCAAAGAACTCAAAGGATAGTCTCGGAGGGAGGTTGTTGGACAGCTGAGTGCCCAAGACATGCATTTGTTGAAGGGAGTGAGTTCCCAGGAGGTTTCTTCCATGGCATGATGCCCATTCCTATTTGCATGTAGAATTTGAACATGCTTAAAAAAACAGGAAGAATTATTTGATACAACAAAATCTACAGGCAAGCCTAATCATCCATGTAGGATATATGTCCAAAGCAAGTTATACAGTGATCAATGATAGATTAGATCTGACGAGATGAAGATTACCTCTCCCTATTCCTGTAGAAGATGCTCCCACAATTATCCCAAAAAATCATTTGACTAGTTGGTATGATACCCTCTGGAATTAGCATTTGTAAGATCTGAGTCTCTTTTCAGAAAATATTGGCTATGGCAGGAAGAAAACTGCCAATTTGAAAGAAGATCACTATTAAAGCCACACTTGATATATTATGTGCAGTTTTGGGCATTCCACCTTCGAAAGGACATCAATGCGTGGAGAGAGCTTGAAGAGCGGCCAGGATTATTCTGGATTTAGGGCTCAAAGTTACAAGGAGAAACTTGCAGAGCTGAACTTTTCATTGGAGTAAAGGAGAGCAGATGCAGGCATTACTCTTCTAAGAGATATAAATATAAGCAGGCTATGTGACACAGACTCTGAACACAGAACTAGAGGTTTGAAGTTGGTCTCAAGTGAGATTAAAGATTAGGAAAAAATTATTTTCCTGTAGTTGTAGATATGTGGAACAGACTTTGTCAAAACAATTGCTAATGCAAAAATGAACCAAATAAAATATTTGAGAATGGGCTCAAGCTAATAGGGTTTAGTATATCCTGAAATGATCAAACTTCCTTTTCCTGTGCTGTTGAGAGTGGGTGAGGGGCTATGGAGGGTAGTAAACTATGTTTGAATAGAGTTGAATATATATTCTCAAATTTTGTATGATTAACTTTAGAGATTTGATCTCTCGCTCATCCTTGTTTTTTACTTTATACATAAAACGTTTTCTTAGGATATTAAATAGATGGGTTAGAGTCCATGATGGGTGGATTGTACAACCTATGTGGAAGGACACGTGCCCTGAAGTTTAGAGTCCTACACAGCAAATAAACCATGACCTAAAGCTTCCCATCTACTGCAACAGGAAGAAACTGGCTCTGCATATTAACAGAAACCATAAAGATAATACTTTCTCCACACACGTGTTTATCACAATCCCTCTCCAATATCATTCCTCCTATCCTGCCAGGCTGCGGCAGCGCGGACACTTAAAACTCTCAGCGATTGCAGGGGCAACTCCACCAAGCGCACTAATCTGGATGTTTCAATGGATCTGGCGCCAAGTTCATTTTGAACCAACCGTGTGGACACATGGTGCAAATACTGACTGCGTGAAATGCCACATTTGGCATGCGCGAATCGAAGTTGACCATTGGGGAGTTTTCGGCACCACGATGTTCAGAGTTCGGTGGGCGGCGTTAAAAGCAGTTTAAAAACTAAACCGACGTGTTTATGAAAACGTATATCTGCTGTTTTGATTTGCAGAGCTCGTTGGGCGGTTCGGTAGTTTCTGGTGCCGCTCTGGTCAAACTGCCATAGACACGAGACCTGAACCAAGATGTCCACTGCGCTGTCACTTTACAAATCAGACGTCCACTTTGTGTTGTTGCTGCAGGAAGTCAGGCAGGCCGGCAGCCCCGAGATCGCAAAGGTAGGCGTTAAGCAGCAGTGACATCTTGTCAGGCAAAGGCACATAAACTAGGGAGAGAGAAAAAAGTACCTAAAGACTTCATATTGGAGGGAATAACACAAACCGCATTTCTCAGCATCCCATGGACATGTACACACGAGCAAACGGCGCAATAATGCACGTGTTTCCTTAACTTGGTTTCGTTTTTTATTTTTGGTAAATACTGGACAAATCTAGCTGACAAAATAGGGCAACTCTTCATTTGAATGATTTCCCCAGTCAACTATCAGGCCACCAGATAGACAGGCAAATATGTTGCTAAGTGGACCACAGTAAATCTGTTTAGAGATGGCAGGTTTAATGATTGTGTATTGGTTAGATTATATTCTGCAGTGGCAGGTAGGTAAAGATAGCCAAGTGAAATGAAAAGCTGGGAGGATAAAAGTAACATTCACTCAAAGGGTTTGTAAATATACGAATATGATTAAGAATGTCTGGGGGGTGCTAAACGGGGAAAAGGATGGTCTTGTGTTCACATCATGCAAAGAGCTATGAAAAGGACACATGTTCTTCAGAATTCTCCCTGTGGCTTTGCTGGCTTTTGTTAATTGTCTGATATGCGGAGCACAACAAATAAAAACAGGACATTTGGTGCTAATATTATCTACCTGAAGATCACAAAATTATTTTGATTATTGTAGGGCACGTTTATTTTGCCTCATCACTATAACTATTTTAAATTGTATTGTACTTTGCAGGCTCTGCTTAACCATTGATAGTAACTCATTAATAGATATTTCCTTGTAGATTATGTTCCATTGAAGAAATGTGAGATGCTTGGTTAAACCTACATTCTTCTCTTTCTCACCATGCTCTCCCACCCCCAAAACAGAATTTATGGGTCATCGGCTCACAGGGAAAACAAAATAATCTGTTCAGTTTTGACATCCACTGTCTGCATTCTTGGTGTCTCGCAGAGACTTAAATGAGATGAAGAAAAAAAACACTTTAAAGAAAAAGGCATATATATTTTATATATGTGAGTGTACACCAACAGACTGGTATCGCAACTGGTCAGTTTTCTTTTTCCTTTTTGGAATCGATGGATCTTTTGAGGCATCTGTAATGGAAATAATAAACTAGAATATTTGGAAATAGGCTTTTCAGCTTCACAAATTAATGCATTTTTTATTTTCAGGAAAAGAAAACAGTTTTTTTTTGCAGGTACCACATTAAGAGAACAATGCTCAAAATACTTTGTATTTCTCTAGACCCAAACTTTGTTAGGACATTCCTCACAACGTATCGGTCCTTCTGCAAGCCTCGGGAGTTACTAAACCTTTTAATTGAAAGGTATGTTGCTGTAATGTACAAATGATTTTTTTTCCAACGCAGTTGATTATTTTAAGATTTTACATGATTTTATAGAATAGTCAAAGAAATTTATCTTTGTATTTGTAATATCCACGCAAAACCAAGAACTTTAGTAAACTGAGTATTTTTACAAACTGAACTGTTGAATTACACAATTGCTGCTTAACTTCTGAAAGCTTAAAATAACCTATTATGCTTCTGAAGAAAACTGACCAACTTCACAAGTTAGGGAAAAAAACGATTCTGTTAATATTTCCTTGATATTGCTCACAGATATTTTGGACTGTGGAACATGGCATTCTGTATGTTATCTGTATTGAACTGATGGCACTGCTTTGTTTCTCATTGAGATCTTCCAGTTGTCTCTTAAATGCTTTGTTTATCCGTTTAGGCAGACGTGGAGAATAGTTGTGGTTAGGCTTTGGGCCTGAGATTAGATTGATTCCACTTTTGCTGCATCTGGAATGCTTTGGGCTGTCTGGATTGCAGACATTTGGTGATCAGGGAGACTTTGCTGCCACTGTGACTCATGTGGTCTACCTTGGAGGTGCCCAATATGCAGAGCCATGTAAAGAGTTCTGGGGATGTGAAACTGTTGCCTGGTTTCCTCCATGTCTCTTTCAATCTTTTTTTTTCTCTTTCTCTTATTCTTGGCCTTTCTGCCTTTGTATTTTGGTTACTATTTTCCTGTGTTTCTTTTCCTGTGCCTCTTTTTCTCAGTTTTTCACTTCCTATACTGTTCCCCTTTCTCTCTGTCCATTACTCTGCGTCTGTTTTGGCAATGGTCTCTGCTAACTCTGCCCTTTTTCCTCCAGCGATCTCTTACAACAAGGTAAAAATCAGTCTGCACTGAAAGCATGGCAAGTGGGAGTACTTAGGAGAGTGCAGAGAAACCGGAGGGTGGGAAAGGATACAGTTGTCAGCCTGTGTATGAGTTTGGTATGCTGTGCAACCATGCATGCAGTCTTTACATCAGGCCTGAGTTGGGTTGGGTTCTGGAGTAGAGTAATGTGGGTGGGTGTGATGTTGTCTACTAATTAAGGAATGTGTGCACAGGATCGAGGCTGTTGATTTTATGTTGGCGAGAGGGAGAAATGTTGGTGTGATAGGAAGATGGATGGGGAAATTTGATAAATTTGTTTTGTTTGTGAATTATTTATATATTTTGTGTGTTAATTGAGCACTTTTTTTGTGCCTTTATTTTTATGCCTATAAAGTGGGTGGGTGAGGAACTGTCATGGTGGCTTGAACTTGGGCCGATTTTTTTTACTACAGTGTAATTGGGCAGAAAACCTTTGAGTGTGGTGAGAATGTGGAACTCACTTCCCACATGGAGTAGTTGAGGCGAATAGCATAGATGGAAACTAGATAAGTACATGAGGGAGAAAGGAATTGAAGGAAATGTTGATAGAGTGAGATGAAATAAGGTGGGAGGAGGCTCATGTGGAGCATAAACATCAGCATAGACCTGTTGGGCCGAATGGCCTGTTTCTGTGCTGTAAAGTTCTATGTAATTCTAGAAGGGTTATGTGCAGTACGATTAATTCACAAGTGCGGAAGAAAAGACATTTAACCAGTGAGGAAGAAGAAAGTTGATGAATGTGACGTGCACAATGTTCGCTAGAGACAAAATTTATTATGTAGATAAGTACATTGTGATTACTGGCCAAATTTAATTTGTGTTTAGCTTACAATTTTACTGAGTTTATTATCTGGGTAAGATTCACTGGAACAAATGAATTGTAAAGACATGTAACATTTTTTTGAATGTACATATTTTGATTTTATATTTGTGTACTGCATTTAATGTCAGATTTGAGATTCCAGAGCCAGAACCTACAGAAGCTGATCGGAAGGCAATGGAGCATGGTGACCAGCCTCTTAGTGCAGAATTGAAACGTTTTAGGAAAGAATATGTTCAACCTGTGCAGCTTCGGTAAGTAGCATTTCATAATACTGCACGGAAAAGAATTAATTTGAGGTCCAATATCTCCCTTAGAATTCTAAGTAACTTCTAAAGTGATGCATCTCAACAAGGTGCTAAATCAGATGTAAAATTGTGCCATTTTCTACAGTTAATAAAATTTTGACTCTGGGAGCCCTGTAATTGGACACATTTGGCAGCTAGTCTGTTCCATTCTGATTCCAGAGGTGCAGCAGCAGGCCAGGAAATAAATAGATTCTGATCCAATGTTCTGTTCCCTAAACAATCTGGGAGATTCTATCCTGTGGTGGAACTTCTTCCCACTCTGCCTCAAATTATTCCGTCTACCTTGGAAATTGACTACCAGCTATTGTTGTCAATAAAACCATAAGAGATAGGAGCAGGAGTAGGCCATTAGGCCCTTCGAGCCTGCTCCACCATTTAATGAGATCATGGCTGATCTGATTTTTACCTCAACTCCACTTTCCCGCCTTTTCCCCATATCCTTGAACTCCCTTGCTGATCAAAAATTTGTCTAACTCAGCCTTGAATGTATTCAATGACTCAGCCTCCACAGCTTTTTGGGGTAAAGAATTCCAAAGATTCCTCCTCATTTCCGTCTTAAACGGGCGACCCCCTTATTCTGAGACTATGCCCCCTAGTTTTAGATTCCCCCATGAAGCGTAACGTCCTCTCAGTATCTACCCTATCGAGTCCCCTCAGAATCCTATATGTTTCAATAAGATCTCCTCTCATTCTTCTAAACTCCAATGAGCATAGACCCAACCTGTTCAATCTTTCCTCATAAGACAACCTTTCCATACCCGGAATCAACCTAGTGAACCTGCTCTGAACTGCCTCCAATGCAAGTATATCCTTCCTTAAATAAGGGCACCAGAACTATACGCAGTACTCCAGGTGTAGAAACATAGACAATAGGAGCAGGAGTAGGCCCTTCGAGCCTGCTCCGCCATTCAATATGATCATGGCTAATCCTCTATTTCAATACCATATTCCCGCACTCGCCCCATATCCCTTGATGCGTTTTGTGTCTAGAAATCAATCTAGCTCCTTCTTAAATATATTCAGTGACTTGGCCTCCACAGCCTTCTGTGGTAGAGAATTCCACAGGTTCATCACCCTCTGAGTGAAGAAATTTCTCCTCGTCTCAATCCTAAATGTCCTACCTAGTATCCTGAGACTGTGACCCCTCGTTCTGGAACACCAGCCAGGGGAAAAATCCTCCCTGCATCCAGTCTGTCTAGCCCTGTCAGAATTTTATATGTTTCAATGAGATCCCCTCTCATTCTTCTAAACTCGAGTGAATACAGGCCGAGTCGACCCAATCTCTCCTCATACAACAGTCCTGCCATCCCAGGAATCAGTCTGGTGAACCTTCGCTGCACTCCCTCTATGGCAACTATATCCTTTCTTAGGTAAGGAGACCAAAACTGCACACAATACTCCAGGTGTGGCCTCACTAAGGTCCTGTATAACTGCAGTAAGACATCCTTGCTCCTGTACTCAAATCTTCTTGCAATGAAGGCCAACATACCATTTGCTTTCCTAACTGCTTGCTGCACCTGCATGTTTGTTTTCAGGGTAACTGGTGTACAAGGACACCCAGGTTCCTTTGTATTTAAATAATACTCTGCCTTTCTGTTTATCCTTCCAAAGTGGATAACTTCACATTTATTCACATTATACTGCTTCTGCCATGTATTTGCCCACTCACTCAACTTGTCTAAATCGCCTTGAAGCCTCTCTGCATCCTCCTCGCAACTCACGATCCCACCTAGTTTTGAGTCATCAGCAAACTTGGAAATATTACATTTGGTTCCCTCATCCAAATCATTGATAAATATTGTGAAGGGTTGTCTTATGAAGAAAAATGCATTGTCTCACCAGCACCCTGTACAGTTGTAGCATGACTTCCCTGCTTTTATACTCCCATCCCCCTAGAAATAAAGGCCAATATTCTGTTTGCCTTCCAGATTATTTGCTGCACCTGTAAGTTGACTTTTTCGGCTCGATTTTTGGACGTCCGAGTGGGTGTGTTCGTGGCGGGGTGGCTCCGAAAATCGGGGATTCCCGGGGTGGGTCTAGAGCCCGGCTCCAACCCGCCCACTTCCGGGTTTCCCAGTGATGCGCTTAGATGCGCGTGCAGCCCCTGCTTACGGGACTCCCACCGACAATTAAAGCCGGCGGGATCCCACTTAAACCAATTAATTACATAGTTCAGGTCGTTTGCAGACCTGATTGGGAGGATATTTTAGGAGGGGTGGGATTTTGATGTCAACTGAGCGTGTTTCCCGTACTGGGGGAAACACTCCCAGTTGAAACAGACGTGTTGCAGCCACCAGCCTGTGGGAGCTGCAAAGGTCCATTTGACATGTGTTGGGGGAGACCCTCACTCATTGCAGGAGGCCACTCTGTCACTTTGGACAAAGTTTGGCCTGCATCACCCTCCTCCTAACTCTAAAATTCACCAACTCAATGCCGGCGTGCAGACACATTTACCTACCTTGCGGACCCCCTCAAATGTACATCTTCCGGATGGGGGCCGCCCAACAGCTGCAGTCATGACCTCATCGGAGGATGAACAGCCTCGCCGACCACGCAGTCCACCTCTGGCAGGTGGAGCTCCACAACACAGTGCTGTGACACATCCACCTGCACAGCAGGAGGGAGGGCAACCACAGAGAGAGATGCGTCGCAGAAGGCATTACCCTTGCCACAGGGTCTACAGACCGAGGCTCAGCTTCCTGGACCTCTCTGAGAAGCAGTGCACACGGAGGCTCAAAGTCACTCGACATGTAGTCGTGGACATCTGCAGCCTCCTTAATGCCGAGCTGCTCCCGGCTGGCCCGAGCACCATCTTCTTACCTGTCGCTGTCAAAGTCACCACTGCCCTCAACAACTTCTCCTCCGGATCCTTCCAGGATGCCACCAGGGACATCGGCGGCGTCTCTCAGTTGTCTGCACAAAAGAGCCCTGCAAATACACCTACACCCACTCTGCAGTGACCCAATGGGTGGCATCAGGTGTGGGTCTTCATGGTGATCCTCAGGAAAGGGAATTATTGCACAAACCAGACAAGATTTGCAAAGACGTGGCAGTAGTGGTGATAACAAAATTTAATGTGGTTGGCAAAAGAAACAAATCTAAATGAAAAACATGACATTCGTTCATACACCCTTGTGCATCCCCTTTGTGCTCACAAAACCGTACGTTTATGGGAACCCCAACGTGGTGCTACCCCTGTGGCTTCAGCAGAGGTAGTGGCAGGTTGCTCTTGTCCATGCCCTGACCGATGAGATGCTTTGAGCGGACGCCCTCTGGGTTTCGATGCCCCTCCAAAGACTGCTGCACCTGTGCAGGGGCAGACTCGGCCACCTGGAGAGGAGGCAGCATTGCGGGTACTGGTTGATAGTGGGGCAACACGTGAGACGTGGGAGCGCTTTGAGTGGCGTCCCCACTTCCATGTCCCCTTTCACCATTATCCATCTCCTGGGCCAGGCCTACATCACTTCTTCCACCCTGCTGGACGACAGTTTGGAGGACTTGTGTGAAGCCTTGGAAGGCCAGTTGTAATGTATTTGTCAGCCTGTTTAAGGCGGCAGAATGTTGCTCACCCTGAATCTGAACAGCCGTTGTTAGGGCCTGAATGGATTCATTGTTGAGCCGTGCTTGAAGCTCGATGGAGGCTAGCCTTCCCTCCATCGCAGACATTCCCGCACCTACCCACGACATATCTCGGAGATGCCTTCACGTCCCTGTGACAGTATTCCACTCATGCAGGAGTTGGACTCCTCCATCCTCTGCACGATTGTGGAGAGTGCACGTGGCAACTGTTCCAGTACCTCGACAATGTGCTGCTGGCCCTCGATGACTCCTTTTCATGGCTGGCCCCCAGGGTTCAGCATCTGGGTCCAGCTGAGCAGAGCCTGGAGAAGAGTGCTCCCACCGATGTGGACTCTCCATGGCTGCCACTGCCACCAGGGTCTGCTTGTGCTCACATGTGCGTGGTGACTCACCATGTGCAACCCCAACTAACTGAGGACGGGGACCCACTGAGGTGTGTGTATCTGCTCTGGTGGATGGCTGGCTCAGATGTGACGATACCCCCTCGGAGGCCAGCAAATGGCCCTGCAAGAGAACAGAAAGCAATATTAAGCATGTGGACAGATGTTGAGGTGCTGCAGATGCCAAGTGATGTTAAGATCATTCGCTATCATGAGTGCTGAGTGTTAGATTTCCGTCACCAGCCGCTTGTGCACAGCCAGTCTCAGTGTCCACCACGGATAGGCACTCCAGCGTGCGGCTTATTTCTATAGCCTCCTGCTCCGCATCCGTTAGGACCACCTGGTGTGGCGAGCCCCCTCCGGTCCTTGCCCTCTCCCGGGCATTCTGGCATCTCTTCTCCTATCAAGGCAAAACACAGAGAGGCGTGATTGAGTGATGGTTGCATAGTGACCCGCTACATGCATTGGTGTGGGTGGGGGTGACTGTGAGGGAGATGCATGGGAGGGTGCATGTGAGACGTAGCCATGAGATTGTATGAGGATTGGGTTGCGTGATGGTGTTCGAATGGGAACTGGGGCAGTAAATACGTGCAGGCAAGGTGAGGATGATGGTTGAGTGGGTGTGAGGAGTGATGCGAGAGCATTGTGGTGGCAGTGCAGAAGGAGTTGTGTGGTGGTGGAGGTGATGTGGAAGATGGAGTGTGGGAGAATGCATAAGTATACTCACTTTGGCTGACCTGGTTAGGTCATTAAAGCGCTTCCTGCAGTGGACCCAGGTTCAGGCGACATTGATGCTGCTGCTGACCTCCTCTGCCACCTCGAGCCAGGCCTTCTTGGTGGCAGAGGCAGGCCACTTCCTCCCGTCTGATGGGAAAAACGTTTCCCTCCTCCTCCTCCTCACCCCATCGAGCAGCACCTGGAGTGAGGAGTCAGAAAATTTTGGAGCAGCCTTGCCTCTGGCCTGCTCCATCTGCCAAAATGGTTCTTTGCTGCAGGAGGACCATTAGAGAACTACCCCTTAAAAAGGGCTCCTCCTGCTGACAGCCTGTGATGCGGGTGCGCAGTGCGCCCGCTGCACAGGTCTGCAACGGGAAACCCGGAAGTACGCGTAAGTACCTTCAATTAGGCTGCGATCGTGTGCAGAGCACACTGATTTCACTGGGCGCGTTACCCACACCCCAGTCGACCCCCCTGCTGGCAACCTGCTTCCCTCCTAATATCGGGCCCTTTGTATCCTCCTTGCAACTTGCTTTTCCACCTGTCTTCGTATCATCAGCAAATTTGTCCACAATACCCTCTGTTCCTTCATCCAAGTCATTGTTATATATTGTAAATAGTTGAGGCCCCAGCACTGATCCCTGTGGCACCCCACTAGTTACAGATTGCCATTTTGAAAATGACCCTTTTATCCCAACTCTTCGTTTTCTGTTAGTTAGCCAATCCTCTATCCATGCCAGTATATTACCCCCGACACCATGAGTTCTTATCTTGTGTAGTAACCTTTTATGTGGCACCTTATCAAATGCTTTTTGGAAATCCAAATATGCTACATCCATTGGTTCCCCTTTATCCACCCTGCCCTTTACTTCCTCAAAGAACTCTAATAAATTTGTCAGACACGATTTCCCCTTCATAAAACCACGTTGACACTCCTTGATTGTATTATGATTCTCCAAATGTCCTGCTACTACTTCCTTAATAATGGATTTTAGCATTTTCCCAATGACAGATGTTAGGCTAACTGGTCGATAGTAACCTGCTTTCTGTCTCACTCCCTTCTTGAATAGGGGTGTTATGTTTGCAGCTTTCCAATCCGCTGGGACCGTTCCAGAGTCTCGTGAATTCTGGAAGATTACAACCAATGCATCCACTATCTCGGTAGTTACTTCCTTTAAAAACCTCGGATGCAAGCCATCAGGTCCAGGGACTTGTCAGCATTTAGACCCATTAGTCTACCTAGTACTTTATTTCTAGTGACAGTGATTGTTTTTAATTCCTCCCTCCCCTTTGCCGCTTGATTGTCTACTATTACTGGAATGTTATTAGTGTCTTCTACTGTAAAGACAGATACAAAATATCTGTTCAATTCCTTTGCCGTTTCCTTGTTTTCCATTATTATTTCCCCAGTCACATCCTCTAAGGGACCAATATTTACTTTAGCTACCCTCTTCCTTTTTATATACTTGTAGAAGCTTTTACTGTCAGTTTTTATATTTCTTGCTAATTTATTTTCTCCCTCCATTATTCTTTTAGTCATCCTTTGCCGGTTATTAAAGTTTTCCCAATCTTCAGGCTTACCAGTAATCTATGCCAAGTTGTATGCTTTTTCTTTTAACCTGATACCATCCTTGACTTTCTTAGTTAGCCATGGTTGGTTCACCCTTTTTGTGGAGTCTTTCCTCCTCACAGGGATATATTGATACAATGATACTTGCTTCTATCACCACGAAGGAAGTTTCTGACCTTTCACATTCATGGACGGAATTAATACTTATATGTGCCCTGTCGTGTTAACAAAATGCGCTCGTAGTTGCAATGCAGTTATTGCTGAAGCACTTGCACAGCTGCTTGATAAATAGAAACTAATGATCTCCATGTTTCAAGGCCTCAGGTTTCTTACCCACCATGAAAATCTCAGTTGGAATCAATGGAGCATTTTGCATTTGTAGGCGCCATATTAGGCTTATCGAGGAATTGTTTCCCCCTGCTTCCCAGTGGGAAGATGGGTGGATTGGCGCTCACACTTCAGAACATAATGGACCCGACATTACCATGGGGGCGGGGGGTAGATTGGGCGCGTGGGTAACGCGCCCGGTGAAATCAGTCTGCTCCGCACGCAGTCGCAGGCTGATTGGATTCACTTACCTGTTCTTCCGGGTTCCCCGCTGCTAAGCTGCACGGCGGGCGGACTGTGCATGCACAGTAAGGTCTGTCAGCTGGAGGAGCCCTATTTAAAGGGGCAGTCCTCCACTGACTGATGCTGCAAGAAATAGGAAAAATTACAGCATGAAGCAGCCCAGGGGAAAGGCTGCTCCCAGGTTTAATGATGCCTCACTCCAGCTCTTATTGGATGGGGTGAGGAGGAGGGGGAGGACAGAGATCTTCCCCCCGGCGGGCAGGAGGAAGCGGCCTGCCTCTGCCACCAAGAAGGCCTGGCTCGAGGTGGCAGAGGAGGTCACCTGCACCACCAACATATCGCCCACCTGCTTACAGTGCAGGAGGCGCTGCAATGACCTAAGTAGGTCAGCCAAAGTGAGTTCACTTACTCATTCCCCTACACTCCGTCTGCCACATCAACGCCCCCACCCCACATGCAACACTACTCTGCACAGCCAACACTACTCTGTCACATCACCCCTCACACCCACTTAAACCTCATCCTCATCTTACCTGCACTTACTCACCTCGCCAGTACTCATCCCGCCACTACCACTCAACCCAATCCTCATACAATCTCATGGCTCTATCTCATACTCACCCTTTCATGCATCTCTTTCACAGTCAGCCTCACTCAACCTGCCACTACCTGTGCTGCAGCCACAGGGCATGCATCACGTATGTGCAGTAGGAAGCGTAAAGCAAGGGTGTTTGAGGATTTGTCATGGTTTTTACTTATATTTAATTTCTGATCAACTCACATTACATATTATATTGTCACCGCTACTGCCACGTCTTTGCGAATTTTGTCTGGTTTGTGCAATAATGCCCTTTCCTGAGGATCACAATGAAGACCCACAACTGATGCCACCCATTGTGTCACTGCAGAGTGGGTGTAGGTGTATTTGCAGGGCTCTTTTGTGCAGACGACTGAGAGACGTCGGCGATGTCCCCGGTGGCACCCTGGAAGGATCCGGAGGAGAAGTTGTTGAGGGCAGTGGTGACTTTGACAGCGACAGGTAAGAAGATGGTGCTCGGGCCAGCCGGGAGCAGCTCGGCATGAAGGAGGCTGCAGATGTCCACGACTACATGTCGAGTGACTCTGAGCCTCCGTGTGCACTGCTGCTCAGAGAGGTCCAGGAAGCTGAGCCTCGGTCTGTAGACCCTGTGGCAAGGGTAGTGCCCTCTGCGACGCATCTGTCTCTGCGGTTGCCCTCCCTCCTGCTGTGCAGGTGGATGTGTCACAGCACTGCATTGTGGAGCTCCACGTGTCAGAGGTAGACAGCGTGGCCGGCGAGGCTGGTGATGTGTTCGCCCTCCGAGGAGGTCATGACTGCAGCTACAGCGGCCCCCATCCAGAAGATGTACATTTGAGGGGGTCCGCAAGGTAGGTAAATGTGTCTGGACACTGGGGTAAGTGTGCAAGTTGGTGAATTTTATTGTTAGGAGAAGGGTGGTGGAGGCCAAACTTTGTCCAAAGTGACAGAGTGGCCTCCTGCAATGAGTGAGGGTCTCCCCCCACCACCTGTCAAATGGACCTTTGCAGCTGCCACAGGCTGATGGCTGCAACACGTCCATTTGAACTGGGAGTGTTTCCTCCAGTACGGGAAACAGTCTCAGTCAGTTGCAAAATCCCATCCCTGCTAAAATAACAGGTCAATCAGGTCTGTAATCAACCTGAAGTACCTGTTCAAGTACTTTAAGTGGCACCCCGCCAGCTTTAATTGCCGGCGGGAGTCCCACATGCGGGGGCTGCGCGCGCATGTGAGCACGTCAGTGGGGAACCCGGAAATGGGACGGGTTGGAGCCGGGCTCCCGACCCGCCCCGGGAATCCCCGATTTTCGCAGCCCCCCCCGCCACGAACGCACCCGATCGCGCGTGCGAAAATCGAGCCCAATGTGTTCACTTTCAGAAGCTAAGAATATCAGCAGAGCATTACATGCACATATTGTGTCTGATGATGGCAGCTGTTTTGTAGTACTAAAATTGAAACTGTTCTCAAGTCTTCTCTAGTTATGTTACCTTGCCCTGTGTAATGAAGCAGTCCGAGCCTGCATGCAGCAAGACCTGGACAACATCCAGGCTTGGGCTCATAAGTGGCAAGTAACATTCGCGCCAGATAAGTGCCAGGCAATGACCATCTCCAACAAGAGAGAGTCTAACCACCTCCCCTTGACATTCAACGGCATTACCATCGCCGAATCCCCCACCATCAACATCCTGGGGGTCACCATTGACCAGAAACTTAACTGGACCAGCCATATAAATACCGTGGCTACGAGAGCAGGTCAGAGGCTGGGTATTCTGCGGCGAGTGACTCACCTCCTGACTCCCCAAAGCCTTTCCACCATCTACAAGGCACAAGTCAGGAGTGTGATGGAATACTCTCCACTTGCCTGGATGAGTGCAGCTCCAACAACACTCAAGAAGCTCGACACCATCCAAGATAAAGCAGCCCGCTTGATTGGCACCCCATCCACCACCCTAAACATTCACTCCCTTCACCACCGGCGCACTGTGGCTGCAGTGTGTACCATCCAAGGGATGCACTACAGCAACTCGCCAAGGCTTCTTCGACAGCACCTCCCAAACCCACGACCTCTACCACCTAGAAGGACAAGGGCAGCAGGCGCATGGGAACAACACCACCTGCACGTTCCCCTCCAAGTCACACACCATCCCGACTTGGAAATATATCGCCGTTCCTTCATTGTCGCTGGGACAAAATCCTGGAACTCCCTTCCTAACAGCACTGTGGGAGAACCGTCACCACATGGACTGCAGCGGTTCAAGAAGGCGGCTCACCACCACCTTCTCGAGGGCAATTAGGGATGGGCAATAAATGCCGGCCTTGCCAGCGACGCCCACATCCCGTGAACGAATAAAAAAAAAAATCACCAATGTCTCAATTGGTCAGGTTTTACCCTGGCTTCCAAAAGGTGGAGCCCATCAGGAGTTATGTTGCACCCTTAATCGTTCTTGGCATCGATAACAGATGGTTACAGTCTCTGGCAAGCTAGAGACCTGTGCACAGAGTACTTGGACCTGGAACTTTTGGAGTCCATCAGAATCCATATGTTTATACTTCAAATATTACAGTTAGCCTTGTGGTACCTTAAAACTTGGGTCTATTACAATTATCTGTCTCTACTTATCTGTCTTTACTTCATAAACAGGAAGCAACTCACTCATGCACAGCTCTTCAGACATAAAAAGGGAGATGTCTTATAATGTGGTTAACCACAAAACTATCCACCACAATCAACTATTTAGATGCACAAACCATAAGAGTACAGCAGTGTAATTGTATGATTGAGGTCATAGGGATTAGTGATTCAACTGAAACTGAAAATGGCATTTCATAGAGCAAAATATAACTAATGTCCATGTAATACTGCAATTTTTGTGCCAAATTTGTATCAGTAGCAATATCTAATTGTGTTAAAGTTGAAGAAACCTGCAGCCAAATCTCACTGATTCTGCTAGTTCACCCAGAGTATTTGGAGTACTGACTCCAATCTAACAGCTGGAACTAATGAATACATCCAAGAATCCAATGCATGTCAAACTATCCTATTTCTATTTTGTGGCACAAGTTCAATACTTTTGCCACTGCATGGCCATATATTTGAATTTGCCATGCACATGATAAGCACCCTGGTTTCCTCCAACTTGAACTACCACTATGCATTGATAGGCACGTACACGTTGTATAATGCAGTATGTAACATGAACTTGCAGAGTCGCAGTTAGGGAAACTTGACCAACACGAGTGAGACAGCCTAATTTATTGCACCTCACTTGCACTGGCCAACTAGTAGCTTAATGATGGTTCTGAAGTTCAGTTGAAAGGATAGGGTAGGTCAAAAAAGAGGGGTGTAGTTGCATTTATAAAAGGGATCTAGGGAAGGTAATTGGAATATGCTGTTGGGCAGAAATAACAGCGTGATAGAAGAAAAGTGGAGTTTATTTAAATCTATACTCCTGAACAGAGAAATCTTGTATGTTCCGTGGATAAAAAGTATGGTACAGAGTAAAGTGAAATCTAAATAGCTAAATAGGAAGCTTCATAGGGAAATTAACCTTAAAATAAATAACTGCCAAGACTATGGACAGGTTTATGTTACAGTTGAGAATAACTAAAGCAATTATTCGAAATTCTAAAAAGGACATTAGAAAAAAGGCTTCTGCCCAAGTGTTGTAGAAATGGTAAAGCTTTTTTCAGTTATGACAGAAGCCAGAAAATGATTAAGGACCACATAGGTCCTTTTCTTAAAAAGTTAGCAGGGCAGGTTAGGTGTGAGTATCAGGATATTGCAAAATGGATACTAAACCAATGCAAAGGTGCTCGTGATGCCGGATACGGCTGATGCTCTAATTGATTTTATAGAGTTAAGTGCAGATATGGTGTTAGGAAGGAATAAGGCACTTCAGGCTGATTGGACTGCTGAACCTGTTGCCATTTACCCCAGAATGCTGAAGGAAATGTGAGCCATTGGCTCATATACTTCAAAGCTCTTTGAGGTCTGGGCTAGTTCTGGACTGGAAGAAAGGCTCGTGGACCTAATATGTAAGTAAGGGAAAAATCGGTGCCAGGAATTATAGACCTGTTTGACATCAGTTTACAGGGAAAATCCAGGACTGCATTATACAGGATGTCATTTATGATCACTTGGAGAGTTTAACAGTTATTGGAGAATCCTAGCACCACTTTAGAAGACTTGAGTTCGTGCCTCGGTAACCTGATGGAGTTTTTTAAAGAAGTAACCAAATTAGTGAATGATGGCAGTCCAGTAGATGTTCTATACTTTGATTTCCAGAAAGCCTTCGATAAAATGTCATGTAGATGGCTATTGTTAAATAGTCCATCATTTGGGATTGGCAGTCTGATATTATGTTGAATAGCAAACTAGTTGTAAGCTCATAGGCTGAGGGTCTTTGTCACTGGGAGTGGATCTGCATGAGGCAGGTCCTGAAAAGCTCCTTGCTGAGACCATTGTTGTTTATAACCTTCATTAATGATTTAGATTAGGGCATTAATGGAACTATCCATAGTTTTGTTGATGGCAGAAAAATGTGTACAGGAGTTGGGAATTTAAA
The DNA here is from genome assembly GCF_035084215.1 of Heptranchias perlo. Taxonomy (NCBI): domain Eukaryota; kingdom Metazoa; phylum Chordata; class Chondrichthyes; order Hexanchiformes; family Hexanchidae; genus Heptranchias; species Heptranchias perlo. The sequence continues at coordinate 72,404,193 of NC_090332.1, forward strand.
TGAAATAAATACATTACAAGCTGATTTAGGTAAGTTAGAAGAATGCATCCGTGTGTGGGCAGATGCCCTTCAATGCGAATAAGTACAGTGTTATTGATTTGGATCTAGGAAACTCCAGTATTGTGTACACAATGTAGGGGTACCCGCTAACGGGTGTGGAAGTAAAAAGGGATCTGGGGGTCATAGTTGATAAATCACTGATGTTCCATAAGCTGTGTGACAACAACTTGCATTTATATAGCACCTTTAACATAGAAAAACATTTCAAGGTGCTTCACAGAGGAATAAGGAAAACAGATGCCAAGTCATTGAAGGAAAGAATTGAGGGAGGTGACCAAAAGCTTGGCCAAAGAAAAATGCTTTAAAGAGGGTCTTAAAGAAGGAAAGGGAGGTAGAGGGGCAGTGCTCCCTTCTTTAGTACAAGGAACGAAAGACTTGCAATTATAGCAACTTACTACATCACTGAAAAACCTTAAAGAGCTTTACATATAATGTCTTATGTTGAAGTGTTGTCAAATAGACAAAGGCAGTGGCCATATTGCACACAGCAAGAACCTGCAAACAACAAGGAGATGAATGTTGTATTAGTTGGAAACCACGAGCACCCCAAATTCCACCTGAACAACCAAAACTGGTCAACAGGACAGAAGGATGATATGTCTGACAATTCAACACTCCATTAGTTTTGCACTGTAGTGTCAACCTAGATTACGTGTTCATTTATGTTGTGTGACTTGATCCCACAACCTTCTTAAAATCATAGAATGATACAGCACAGAGGAGGCCATCTGGCCCCATAGCCCTGCAAAATTTTCCCCTTCAAGTATTTATTCAATTCCCTTTTGAAAGTTGTTAATGAATCTGCTGCCATCATCCTTTCAGGTAGTGCATTCCAGATCATAACAACTTGTTGCGTAAAATTTTTTTGCCTCATGCCGCCTCTGATTCTTTTGCCAATTACTTTAAATCTGTGCCCTCTGGTTACTGACCCTTCTGCCACTGGAAACAGTTTCTCCTTATTTACTCTACCAAAACCCTTCATGACTTTGAATACCTCTATCAAATTGCCACTTAACCTTCTCTGCTCTAAGGAGAACAACCCCAGTTTCTCTACTGTCTCTATGTAACTGAAGTCTTTCATCCCTGGTACCATTCTAGTAAATCTCCTCTGCACCCTCTCTTAAGGCCTTGACATCCTTCCTTAAGTGTGGTGCCCAGAATTGGGCACAATACTCCAGCTGGGGCCTAACCAGTGTGTTATAAAGGTTTACTCGAGGATTTCATTTCCACATCGTTCACCTGAGGAAGGAGGAAGCCTCCGAAAGCTTGTGAATTTAAAATAAAATTGCTGGACTATAACTTGGTGTTGTAAAATTGTTTACAATTATAAAGGTTTAGCATAACTTCCTTGCTTTTGTATGCTAGGCCTCTATTTATAGAGCCATGGATCCTGTATGCCTTTTTAACAGCCTTCTCAACTTGTCCTGCCACCCTCAAAGACTTGTGCATGTACACCCCCAGGTCTCTCTGTTCCTGCATTCCCTCTAAAATTCTGACTCTGTTTAACCATCTGATGCATAAAAGTATTAAATTCAAAGGCTGTAGTGGTGTGCTAATGTTTTATCCTGCTGGAATCCATTATATTATATGGATTTCAGCAAGTTCTTAGCCAGTTGAATATAATATTGCAGGATAGTAAGTTTATTCCTGTCAGCTGAGTATTGAACAGTAATGTTGTGAAAAGTGGGTAAAACTCCCCAAAAATAGTTTAATTTTTTTTGTTGTATTCTCTTAGAGTTCTGAATGTATGTCGACACTGGGTGGAACATCATTTCTATGATTTTGAAAGAGATGCAGAGTTATTATATCAACTAGAAGAATTCATTGGGACAGTTAGAGGTAAGAAGCTATAAATTAAAGCCTGCAACTAGAAAACGTACAATAACTACAAAAACAGCAGGATTTTATTAATGGAGAAAATTACAGTGACTCCTACTGTTTTGTGATGCAGGTAAAGCCATGAAGAAATGGGTTGAATCTATCAGTAAAATCATCCTAAGGAAAAAACAGGCACAAGCAAATGGACCATCGCATGCTATTACATTTGAAAGTTTGCCCCCTTCTATAGAATGGCACATAAGTAGAATTGGTCAAATTGAAACATTTGACCTGCTAACTTTGCATCCAATAGAAATTGCACGGCAGCTAACGTTATTAGAATCTGACCTTTACAGGTAATGACTTTTCTGACGGTGCTGTTGAATATGCATATCCCTGATATGTAGAAACAATTCATTATGAACAAATAAGCTTGTGCATATAAGATCTTTAAAATTTTAATACAAAGTGTTTTAATGTGAGCACAGCTGTATATCTTTCTGTTTTATGGAAGGGATCATTTCCATAATTACAAGATATAATTGTGTCACTTTTTAATGGAACATTGATAGTTCAAGCCAGTTCAGAAGAATTCTTAGCTTTGTAAAAATTCAATAATTTTCAGACCAAATATGTATGATGAATTTATGGTTTGAATGCAGTGATGTTTTAATGTTTTCCCAAGGATATTCATCGGTGGCTGTTTTAGTTTTAATATAGCATTAAAGTATCGACCAACTTTTCTCTCGGCAAGGCAGTTGTTTAGGAAATTCATTATGTAGTTGATTGTAGTAATACTTTAAAGTGGTGAAAGTACTATTGAAAGATTTATCAAACCAAACTAATTGATAAAGTTTAAACTGCTTATTAATACTTGAAGTTTAATGACCTAGTGATAATTTTCAGATTATCTTGCCAATGAATTTGACAGGTTTCACTTAACTGTAAAAATGATAAAAGCTTTGGTGTATCTGGATTTTAGAGCTGTTCAGCCTTCAGAACTAGTGGGAAGTGTATGGACAAATGACGACAAAGAAATAAATTCTCCAAACCTTCTCAAGATGATACGGCACACTACCAATCTCACTTTGTGGTTTGAAAAGTAAGGAATATGTGTATATAAACATAGTTGATGTGTATGTCAGTGTCATGAGTGTAGATACGTAAGCAAAAAATAAAATGTAAGGTTACAGCTGGATAAAGTGACACTGCTTATGTTACAGCTTAATATTGAGACAGAATTAGGTTAATAATTTTGCTTACTGAAAGGCTAATGCAGACTTCCTTTTGTTGATTGGGACGCTGCCTGGTTTCAGTGCATGGTATACCATATGCTTCCTACATGGTACCTTGCCAAACTATTTTGGAATAAATATAGATTTTCATTTAGTTAGTGCTGTGTATATATAGAAGTAAAACATTACATTTGTTATTTTACCCTGACTCAAAACCTGATGTTATTTTTACAGAAGTATAATTAACAATCAATACACTTCATAAAATCCTAAATATTTTGAATTCTGATTTTTTTTTTAAAAGGATAAATTTGTGATTTTAAATAAACATTCAATCTTTTGTTTTCACCAAATACATTACATTGTTTGAATGAAGTTTCTAGTGAATGTATTCTGAAAGTTTTGGCTGCATGTTGCAGGTGGTATTCTATTGCTGAAAATCTTTAATAGTTTTATTGTTTTTCAGCAATTAATTTTCAGTCATGTGCCCTATGGTTTTAAAAGAAGCCAATTTATAGTCTTTATGTGACACTAATGCAGATGCTGAAAGTTAAAACCTCCAAGCTTTAAAAAAGTGTTGATTAAAGCTTTCCCTTGTATTTACTTGGACAAGTGCGTGCATTTTGATTTTGCCAATCATAAAAAGTTCATACATTTTTAATCTTCAGGTGCATAGTAGAAACTGAAAACTTGGAGGAAAGAGCAGCAGTTGTCAGTCGAATAATTGAGATCCTGCAGGTTTTCCAGGAACTAAACAATTTTAACGGAGTGCTGGAGGTGGTCAGTGCCATGAATTCATCTCCTGTCTATAGGCTGGATCACACATTTGAGGTATGTGGTTCCACCAAGTGCAAAATAAATTGTATAGGTGAGATGCACAGAATTGCTTGAAGGATAGAAAACTTCATTTGAGTAAATACAAGCAGGACAGAAGAATGTGATTGACCATTGTCATTTCAGTTGTCCCTGCACATAACACTCACACGGAAACTTTCCTTCTCATGTTTCCTTTTTTGGAAGAAAGCGATTTTTACACTGAGAAAAAATGGAATACAACTATTAGCATGATATCATGTGGGAGGTCTCATAAGAATACACTTGCTGAAAATGAAGATTCCTAATTGTTAGATCTGACTGGTGCAATTAGTGTGTAGAATACCATACTCAGAGAATAGAAATTTATCATGATGAATAACCATAGTTTGTCAGAGAATGCAGTAAATATTCTACGGTTAATTGTGTACATTGTTTTAGTTCTACACTTTTAGCATGAGAAAATCATTGGAGATATTATAGAAAATATGGTTTTGATTTTTGCAATGGTAATTTGGAACTCTGATTAAGGTTTGATGAAAGTACATTTTTATGCAGCCCAGGATGGGAGGACGCAAGTTCATGCCCATGTTTCCTACATGGCAAGTTTCCAGTCTCAGCCATGGAAACAAGCTGACCAAAAGTTCAAATTTCTTTGTATTATTCTGATTATCCTAATAATTAGAGACCTGTTTGCTTGACATCTATATTATAAAACATTGGATTAAATTATGGAGGAAGCAATTCACAAGCTTTTAATGAGAAATAATAAGTCAACTTGAGTTCCTCATGAATATATTGGAATTCTTTAAAGACCTACAACAACAGCAACTTGTATTTATATAGCACCTTTAATTCAGCAAAACGTCCCAAGGCAGTTCACAGGAGCGTAATCAGAAACAATTTTCCATCGAGCCACATAAGGAGATATTAGGACAGGTTGGTCACAGAGGTAGGTTTTAAGGAGAGTCTTAAAGGAGGAAAGAGGTGGAGAGATTTAGGGAGGGAATTCCAGAGCTTGGGGCCTAGACAGCTGAGGGCACGGCCACCAATGGTGGGAGCGAAGGAAATCGGGGAGGCACAAGAGGCCAGAATTGGAGGAACGCAGAGTTCTCAGAGGGTTGTAGGACTGGAGGAGGTTACAGAGATAGGGAGGGGCGAGGCCTTGGATGAATTTGAACACACAAGATGAGAATTTTAAAATCGAGGTGTTTCCAGACCTGGAGCCAATGCTTGCACAGGGTTGATGGGTGAACGAGACTTGGTGCAAGTTAGGATACGTGCAGCAGAGTTTTGGATGAGCTCAAGTTTAAAGAGGGTGGAAGATGGGAGGCTGGCCAGGAGAACATTGGAATGTTTGAGTCTGGAGGTAACAAAAGCATAGCAGGATTGCTAGGTAAAATTAATATGATGGATGTTAGATTCCTAGATATCAAAAGGAATATGCTGAGATAACCCTGAAGAACCTTGTAACTAATGTGAAAGTTAATGTATATTGATGCTAAAAATGGCAAATATGATTATAAAATAGAATGTGAAGAAAAAGCATCGAGCTGTAATAGCCGACCAAACTTAAGTATTGTCACAATGTACGTCAGCAGATGAAACGTGGTAAGTAAAGGTGCATCTACACGCAAGCAATCGAACACAGAGCAAATCGCTCTTGTTCATTTCGGATTTGGTGACACATTCACATTGGCATCTCCGAAACCCAATCTGAGTTTGTGGGGATTCCTTTGGTAGTGACATTGTAACATCACGACGCAGGCATACCAACCAATCCTTTAATGCCTTTATCATTTGAATGATGTGGAGATGCCGGTGATGGACTGGGGTTGACAATTGTAAACAATTTTACAACACCAAGTTATAGTCCAGCAATTTTATTTTAAATTCACAAGCTTTCGGAGGCTTCCTCCTTCCTCAGGTGAACGATGTGGAAATCATTTCCACATCGTTCACCTGAGGAAGGAGGAAGCCTCCAAAAGCTTGTGAATTTAAAATAAAATTGCTGGACTATAACTTGGTGTTGTAAAATTGTTTACATTTATAATTTGAAGACATGAGCATTATTCTTAACATTGTCACAGAAGAGATAACTCATTGAAGAATGATATTTGTAAAATTTTTGCCTCCCTAACCCTGCTGAACTCTGCTCTTTGGGACTTGAACTGCAGACGGCAACATTGCAGTTAGGGTCTGAAACCACTAGGTGCGAGACAGTCATAGAATCATAGAAAGATTACAGCACAGAAAGAGGTCATTCGGCCCATCAAGTCCATGCCAGCTCAATGCAAGAGCAATCCAGCTAATCCCACTCCCCCACCGTATCCCCGTAGCCCTGCAAATGTTTTCCTTCCAAGTACTTATCCAGTTTCCTTTTGAAAGCCACGATTGAATCTGCCTCCACCACCCACCCTGGCAGTGCATTCCAGATCCTAACCACTCACTGCGTAAAAAAGTTTTTCCTCATATCACCTTTGGTTCTTTTGCCAGTCACCTTAAATCTATGCCCTCTGGTTCTTGACCCTTCCGCCAATGGGAACTGTTTCTCTCTATCCTGTCTAGACCTTTCATGATTTTAAATACCTCTATCAAATCTCCTCTCAACCTTCTCTGTTCCAAGAACAACCCCAGCTTCTCCACTCTATCCACGTAACTAAAGTCCCTCATCCCTGGGATCATTCTAGTAAATCTTTTCTGCACCCTCTCTAGGGCCTTCACATCTTTCCTAAAGTGCAGTGCCCAGAACTGGACACAATACTATAGTTGTGGTTGAATCAGTGTTTTATGAAGGTTCATCATGACTTCCTTGCTTTTGTACACTATGCCTCTATTTATAAAGCCCAGGATCCCATATGCTTTTTTAATCACTTTCTCAACCTGCCCTGCCACCTTCAAGGATGGCAACAAAAGTGAATTTTATTTAGCTGTGAGAAGAGGTAAAATAAGTTAATTCCCTTTTTTCTAACCAGAATAGATTTAAGAAAGGGAGGAAACAACTCAAAGCATTAAAATAACAAAGGGACTGAATTTGGATTAGAAGCATATTTTTGCAAAACCAAGATGGAAAACCAGAGGACATGATCATAAATTGAGAAAACACAAGCTAACCTTGGCTTAGGGAATAACTTCTTCATACTTGGTCATCGACTTAATGGATACACCGTGACTTAGTACAGTAAATGATCTGTTGAAGCATTCAAAAGGCAGTTGGATCAGGTCCAAACTGAACATTGACCAGGTTAGTAGATTTGGGGTAGGGAGATAAGCAAGTCAGTTGGGCCAAATTGATTTTTCTCAATGCTACCTTCTAAGTGTATGTTCTGCATTGCTTACGTTCATAGCAAATACCAAGTCGACAAAAGAAAATTTTAGAAGAGGCTCATGAATTGAGTGAAGATCACTATAAAAAGTATTTGGCTAAACTCAGATCCATCAACCCTCCATGTGTGCCTTTCTTTGGTAAGCTTTGTTATCCTTTTTTTCTGTGGTAACTGATGTTATGTTCAAGCATTCTCGTTAATGTATAGTAACCAGCAATAATGGGAGATAAACATGCCACATGAATCTTGTTACATTGGTATCCACTTTCATTTTTATCCACTCAAGTCCTTTCTGCATTGCTATTTCTTAGCCCTAATATGGCCACATAAAACAATGGATAATTTAGAGTAAAATGATATGGGGTTATTTGCCACGGTCGGATTAAGTGGAGAGTCAGTTTGGGAGAGAAGTATGGAGAGACTGAATTTTAGATAGGTTATCTGGCTATCTAAAATTTATAAGAAGAGTAAATTGGAGTTGTGATGAATTTAGAGAGAGATTGAAGTATGATACATAGTGACTCAGTTACTTAGGTACGTAGGAAGCAAGGAATAAGAGTAGGCCATTCAGCCCCTCGAGCCTGTTCCTCCATTCAATTAGATCATGGCTGATTTATACCTCAACTCTGTTTACCTTGCTTTGCTCCATATCCCTTGATGCGCTTACCTAACAAAAGTCTATTGATCTCAGTCTTGAAAATTTCAATTGACCCAGCATTCACAGCCATTTGGGGAGAGAGTTCCAGATTTCCACTACTCTTTGTTTGAGAAAGTGCCTCCTGATTTCACTACTAAATGGCCTGGCTTAAAATATAGCATCAAATTAGAGCCATAGAAGAGCTTAAAATAATGGTGGCTGAAGTCGAAGCAAAATGCATTGACCTGCAGAAAACCAGTTACTTGAGGGTATAACCAGAAGTGCATTTTCTGACAGCATTTTGTGAAGTGGTCACAAAGGCTAGGAATAGCTCGATACACCATTTTAATTGGGGACTCGACAGCTCAGAAATGATGCACATAAAACTGACTAATGTTTTCATTGGTCAATGGTGAGGAATATGAGCTGATTGAGGGAGGGGAAACGTGCAGTCAAAAAATATTGGCTGAAAATATAATGAATGAAAGAAGAAATAAAGAAGTAGAGGGTAATAATTTTAAAGCAAAGGGTCCAGAGCTTAGGGCCTAGGCAGCTGAAGGCATGGCTGCCAATGGTGGAGTGATTAAAATTGGGGATGTGCAAGAGGCAAGAATTGGAGGAGTGGAGAGATCTCAGAGGGATGTAGGACTGGAGGAGATTACAGAGATAGGAAGGGATGAGGCCATGGAGGGATTTGAAAACAAGGATGAGAATTTTAAAATCGAGGCATTCCCGGACTGGGAGCCAATATAGGTCAGTAAGCACAGGGGTGATGGATGAACGGGAGGGACTTGGTGCGAGTTAGGATAGGAGCAGCAGAGTTTTGGATAAGCTCAAGTTTATCGAGGGTGGAAGATGGGAGGCTGGCCAGGCGAGCATTGGAATAGTCAAGTCTATAGATAACAGTGGCATGGATGAGGGTTTCAGCAGCAGATGAGCTGAGGCAGGGGCGGAGATGGGCATTGTTACGGAGGTGGAAGTAGGCGGTCTTGGTGATGGTGCGGATATGTGGTTGGAAGCTCATCTCTGGGTCAGATAGGATGCCAAGGTTGCGAACGGTCTGGTTCAACAGTGGCCAGAGAGAGGGATGGAGTCAGTGGATAGGGAATGAAGTTTGTGGCGGGGACCGAAGACAATGACTTTGGTCTTCCCAATATTTAGTTGGAGGAAGTTTTGGCTCATCCAGTACTGGATGTTGGACAAGCAGTGTGATAGATCAGAGACAGTGGAGGGATCAAGAAAGGTGGCGGTGAGGTAGAACTGGGTGTCGTCAACATATATGTGGAATCTGACATGTTTTTGGATGATGTCGCCGAGGGTTAGCATGTAGGTGAGAAATAGGAGGGGCCCAAGGATAGATCCTTGGGGGACTCCAGAAGTAACGGAGCGGGAACAGAAGCCATTGCAGGTGATTCTCAGACTACGACTAGATAGATAAGAATGGAACCAGGCGAGTGCATCCCACCCAGCTGGACGACGGATGAGAGGCGTTGGAGGAGGATGGTGTGGTCAACCATGTCAAAGGCAGGTCGAGAAGGATGAGGAGAGATAGTTTACCACTGTCACGGACACATAGGATGTCATTTGTGACTTTGATAAGGGCCGTTTCAGTACTGTGGCAGGGACGGAAACCTGATTGGAGAGATTCAAACATGGAGTTGCGGGAAAGATGGGCCCGGATTTGGGAGGCGACAACACATTGAAGGAGTTTGGAGAGGAAATAGAGGTTGGAGATGGGGCAGTAGTTTGCAAGGACAGAAGGGTCAAGGGTGTTTTTTTTGAGGAGGGGGATGTTGGCGGCAGATTTGAAAGGGAGGGGGACAGGACCTGAGGAGAGGGGAATTGCTTTAACAGATATGCAGGGAAGAAAAAACATAATGTAGTAAGGACTGGAAGCTATTCAGAAGTCAGTCGATTTTCAGTTTTGGTCAGCAGGGTGCCTGACGTGCAGAAACCGATGTTCTCCAAACCAAACTGCTGAGAAATCCATATTAGTAGAGTTTCTGTTTGCATAATATGAACCGTACACTCTCTGTAGGAACACACCCCACTTATCTGACGGCAGACAAATTAGGCACAGTTTGGCAAGAGACAACGTTTAGGGACCCCCATGTATGTGTAGGGATACTATGGGAAGTTTTTCTGGTTTATTCTCTTGTAGTCTGATTTTATTCCCTTTCACATTAGCAGTTTCTGTCACTGTCCCTTGGTTTTTCTTTGTCACTCAGATCTGTAATTGCTATTTTGTTTCCCTCCTGGCTTCCTCTATAGCAGCTGGTCTTGTGTGTGAGGAGATAGATGGAGCAGATGAATTCTGCACAGTAGAGAACTGAAAAGCATGATAGATCTTTTTTTTAACGCAGCCTGTCCTAATAAGCATCTTTTACAACCTGCAGGACTTCTTTCTGTCCTCAGCATTTTCTGGACTTCTATGATGTCTTCATTGGACTAAGAATGTCAGCTTTGGATGAAAGTCTAATGATTTCATGAATTACCCTAGGAATTGCAGCCTCTAGTTTGAGAACCTATGACCTAGAGCATATGTAAGGAAGGGCAGTAGAGTATGTCTATGTTATCCAAAAAAGGAGCAAGATATGAACCCAGGCATTATAGACCAATTAGAGTAACGCTGGTTGAATGGTCATCAAGGCAAATGTAGTCAGCAAGAATGTAGAAGTAATAGGTCATTGCTCATAAATCTACTGGAATTTGTTAACTAATGTAGGCTATCCTGTGGATATAATTTAAACAGATTTTCAGAAAACGTCTGGTAAATTTACACGTGAGGTTTTTAAAGAAGATTAAAGTTAGTGCAATCAATTAGAAATTAGTTAGCTGCATTAAGAACTGGCTTGATATAGAAAATAGATTCCATAATGAATGGGGAAAAAGCTCAACTTGGTAAAGTAACTAGTGGAATCTTGCATGGGTCTATTCAGAGTGTCCTGCAGTTCACATCATCCCACTGATGGGGAGGAGTACTAAAAGTAATATGAAATTTGTTGATGGTACCAAACTACATGTTGAAGTGGCTAGTGCAAGGGGCGTTAATACATTCCATTGAGTGTGGAATAATTGAAGTGGATGGACTGAGGAAAGACCTATTGATTTTGATGTGATTATAAATGTACGGTATTGCACAGTGGAACAAAAAACATGAAACCCAATGAGGAAAGTCTACAGTACCAAAGATGGGAAAGGATTTAGGTTGTGCTATTGACCATATGTGGAAAGTATTCAATTAATTATGAAGCAGTTATCTTCATAGAAAGTTAAGTATTGCATTGTATCACAAGACCATTGATTATAAGCCAATTACTTCAGCCTTGTATAGATCATTGGCAAGGCCACATTTAGCTTACTTTGTACATTTTGGGCGTTATATGTTCAAATGAACTTCCATGTATTGGAGATGGGAATTTGGCTATGATTTGGTTGGAGCTCTTGGTGATGATTTGGTTACGACCTAAGGAGGAATACTCAATCGGGATATGTGTATCTGGTTTGGAACAGGACTGAAGGCCCTGGAGATAAGTTTGGACAATGGTTATTAGATACTGTATATAGATCACAATGATTCTAGTGCTGCTGTGATAATGGAACCATCATCAGTAGAAAGGAACTGACTACGGTTGAATAATGGAAGATGTGTAAGTAGGTCACGTGGAATGTGCATCCTGTGCCATTTGGGAACTCCAGGATGCTTCCCGTGTCCTGGACAACCACATGTGCAGAAAGTGTCGTCAGCTGGAGGAGCTCGAGCTCCTGGTTTCGGACCTTGAAGAGCAGCTGGTGTCACTGCAGTGCATTTGCGAGGCTGAGTGTTTTGTGGATAGCACATTTCAGGAGGTGGTCACCCCGCAACTTAAGAGAGTGCAGGAAGAGAGGGACTGGGTGACCGCCAGACAGACAAGGAGGACCAGGCAGGTAGTTCAGGAGTCCCCTGAGGGCATCTCACTCAGTTCTGAATACTGGTGGGGGAGAGGGTTTCCCTGGGGAATGCAGCCAAAGCCCAGACCAGAGCACCATAGTTGGCTCAGCTGTATAGGGAGGAGGAGACAGGCCAGGAGAGCAATAGTGGTAGGAGATTCCATAGTTGGGGGAGCAGACAGATGTTTCTGCAGCCACAGCCATGATTCCAGGATGGTATGTTGCCTCCCTGGTGCCAGGGTCATGGATGTCACTGAGCAGTTGCAGAACATTCTGGGGGGCAGGGGGGGAGTGAACAGCCAGAGGTCATGGTTCATGTTGGGACCAACGACATAGGTAGAAAGAGGGATGAGGACCTGCAAGTAGAATTTAAGGAGTTAGGAAAAAGATTAAAAAGCAGGACCTCAAAGGTAGTAATCTCCAGATTACTCCCAATGCCACGCGCTAGTGAGAATAGAAATAAGAGGATAGAGCAGATGAATGCATGGCTGCAAGGGGGAGGGCTTTAGATTCCTGGGGCATTGGGACCGGTTCTGGGGGAGGTGGGACCTGTACAAGCTGGACGGGTTGCACCTCAACAGGGCCGGGAACAATATCCTTGCAGGGAGGTTTGCCAGTGCTGTCGGGGAGGTTTTAAACTAGTTTGGCATGGGGTGGGAACCTGAGTGTGCATTCAGATGGGATAAAGTCAGAACTGGAAATGGAAGGCAGAAAACTGTGAGTCTGGAAGACAGAGGGAACGAAGGTTAGAAAATAAACAGAGGTGTTTGGCAGTCCTTAAGTGTATTTACCTCAATGCAAGGAGTATAGGAAATAAGGCGGATGAGCTGAGGGCACAGATAGACACGTGGCAGTATGATGTCTTAACTATTACAGAAACATGGCTTAAAGAAAGGCAAGACTGGCAGCTCAACATCCCTGGTTACAGGGTTTTCAGACGCGATAGAGAGGGGGATAAAAAAGGAGAGGGGGGTGGCAATTTTGGTTAAGGAAACAATTATGAGGAGGGGATGATATTTTAGAAGGAGCATCGAATGAGGCCTTATGGGTTGAGCTTAAGAACAAAAAGGGGTAGTCACACTACTGGGAGTGTACTACAGACCCCCAAACGGTCAGAGGGAGATAGAGGACCAAATATGTAGGCAAATTTCTGAAGTACAAAAACAATAGGGTAGTAATAGTAGGGGATTTCAACTACCCTAACATTAACTGGGATACAAACAGTGTGAATGGTATAGAGGGTGCAGAATTCTTAAATTGCATACAGGAGAATTTTTTCAGCCAGTATATAGCAAGCCCAACAAGAGGGGGGGCAGTTCCGGATTTAGTTCTAGAAAATGAAGAGGGGCAGGTGGAAGAAGTAGCAGTGGGAGAGTATTTTGGTGGTAGTGATCATAATACAGTTAGTTTTAGTATAGTTATGGAAAAGGACAAAGATAGAGCAGGAGTTAAAGTTTTCAATTGGCCAATTTTACTAAACTGAGAAGTGATTTAGCAGAAGTAAACTGGAAACAGCTACTTGAAGGTAAATCAGTGGGAGACATTCAAAGGGGTGATTCAAGGAGTTCAGGGTAAACATGTTCCCACAAAGAAAAAGGGATGGGCTGCCAAATCTAGAGCCTCCTGGATGTCATGAAGCATTCAGGGTAAGATAAGGCAGAAAAAGAAAGCCAATGATAGACACCGGGAACTCAATACTGCAGAAAACTTAGAGGAGTTTACAAAGTGCAGGGGTGAAGTTAAAAAAGAAATTAGGAAAACAAGGAGAGGGCATAAAAAAATATTAGCAGTTAAAATCAAAGAAAACCCAAAGATGTTTTATAAATACATTAAGAGCGAGAGGATAACTAAGGAAAGAGTAGGGCCTGTTAGAGACCAAAAAGGTAAACTATGTGTGGAGGTGGAAGATGTGGGTATGGTTCTTAATGAATACTTTTCATCTGTCTTCACAAAGGAGAGGGATGATACAGGGATTGAAGTCAAGGAGGAGGAGTGTGAAATATTGGATGGGATAAACATAGTGAGAGAGGGAGTATTAATGGGATTAGCATCTTTGAAAGTGGATAAATCACCAGGGCTGGATGAAATGTATCCCAGGCTGTTAAAAGACGCCAGAGAGGAAATAGCGGAGGCTTTAACAATCATTTTCCAAACTTCACTTGATACAAGCGTAGTGCCGGAGGATTGGAGGACTGCTAACGTTGTACCATTGTTTAAAAAGGCAGCGAAGAATAGACCGAGTAATTACAGGCCAGTCAGCCTAACCTCGGTGGTGGGCAAATTATTGGAATCAATTCTGAGGGACAGGATAAACTGTCACTTAGAAAGGCACAGACTAATCAAGGACAGTCAGCACGGATTTGTTAAGGGAAGGTCGTGTCTGACTAACTTGATTGAATTTTTTGAGGAAGTGACCAGGAGGATCGATGAGGGTAGCGCAATTGATGTAGTCTACATGGATTTTAGAAGGGCTTTTGACAAGGTCCCACGTGGCAGATTGGTCAAAAAAGTAAAGGCCCATGGGATCCAAGGGAATGTGGCAAATTGGATCCAAAATTGGCTCAGTGGCAGGAAGCAAAGGGTAATAGTCGATGAGTGTTTTTGTGACTGGAACGCTGTTTTTAGTGGGGTGCCGCAGGGCTTGGTACTAGGGCCTTTGCTTTTTGTGGTATACATTAACAATTTCGACTTAAACGTAGGGGGCATGATTAAGAAATTTGCGGATGACACAAAGATAGGCCATGTGGTTGATAGTGAGGAAGATATCAATGGACTGGTCAGATGGGCAGAAAAGTGGCAAATGGAGTTCAATCCGGAGAAGTGTGAGGTAATGCATTTGGGGAGAGCAAACAAGGCAAGGGAATACACAATAAATGGGAGGATACTGAGAAGTGTAGAGGAAGTGAGGGACCTTGGAGTGCATGTCCGCAGATCCCTGAAGTTAGCAGGACAGATAGATAAGGTGGTTAAGAAGGCATATGGAATACTTTCCTCTATTAGCCGAGGCATAGAATATAAAAGCAGGGATGTTATGCTGGAACTGTATAAAACACTAGTTAGGCCACAGCTTGAGTACTGCGCATAGTTCTGGTGGTCACATTACAGGAAGGATGTAATTGCACTAGCGAGGGTGCAGAGGAGATTTATGAGGATGTTGCCAGGACTGGAGAATTTTAGCCATGATAACAGATTGGATAGGCTGGGGTTGTTTTCCTTGGAACAGAGGAGGCTGAGGGGTGATTTGATTGAGGTGTACAAAATTGAGGGGCCTAGATAGAGTGAATAGGAAGGACCTATTTCCCTTAGTGGAGGGGTCAATAACCAGGATGAATAGATTTAAAGTGATTGGTAGAAGGATTAGAGCGGAAATGAAGAAATTCTTTTTCACCCAGAGGGTGGTGGGGATCTGGAACTCACTGCCTGAGAGGATGGTAGAGGCAGAAACCCTCAACTCATTTAAAAAATACCTGGATGTGCTCCTGAAGAGCCGTGACCTGCAGGGCTACGGACCAAATGCGGGAAAGTGGGATTAGGCTGGGTGGCTCGTTTCTCAGCTGGTGCGGACACGATGGGCCGAATAGCCTCCTGTGCCGTAAATTTTCTATGATTCTAGATTGATATCCAAGAGTTCTGTTTGATTATTATTGGGTATTCCATCAGGAGTTTAAATAGTTGATATGGAATCCGTGACACTTCAAAATGTACATTATTTATGACAGAAATAAGTTTGATGGGCCTTTCCTTATCCCATACTTTTTATGTGGTCATTAAACCTAAACAATACATTCTATTGAAGAATATTTTTACAGTAGATGGGAATAAAAGTCATACATTTATAATGGGAACTTCACCTATTCTTGCAAGTAGAATATGACATGTTGGCCAGTTCAATTAAAATGTATCATTTACAAAATATAAATAAGTTATAATCAAGCAAGGCACACCACAATTTAGATAAAGGAGTTTCTTTTTTAACATGAAACTTTATAATTAAAATCTTTTTGTAAAAATACTTCTAATATATCCTGCTGTAATTAAGCATGTAGGTGTCTCAAATCAGTTCATTTTTGGTAATTGTACACTTAAATATAAAAAGTATCTAATCATGTAATGGAACAATAGTGAGGACTGGATATGAATTAATGCATTGAGAGACAATGCCATAATGTCGGAATAGAAGCAACTGGCTGTTCTAACTATGCATTGACATAAAAGTAATCATTTGAAGATTGTATTATTTATAAATTTCTCTTACTTTAAATACAGACTTTTCAATTGATCAGAATTTTGATTTCTGTGTCTATAAACAAAAACAAATGAAATAAGAAATCCAATGCAGTTTAGACGTTGTGATTTTGGCAATATCCTGCTCTCATTGAAGCAGGTGGTACAGCATGTAGGGAGGTCGGCATAGGGAAGAGCCTCAATGCGTAGCTGCATTGGAAGCATGGTTTTGCTTTTCCTACACTGTCGCATTCCCAATCTCAACCGTATTACTATATGGAAGTGCCAAGTGGAAGCGTGGTGCTTTCCTAGAGGAAAAAGTGAAAATCATTCCCAGGCTGCTTGTAACTGACTCAAAGGGCCCGATGTTAGCAGGGTTGCAGGTTCTCGGCGGGGGGGCTATCGGGCGCGTGGGTAATGCGCCCGGTGAAATTAGTCAGCTTCCCGCGCGATTGTAGCAGACAATCCACTAATTGGATCCACTTACCTTGTCTTACGGGTTCCCCACTGCTGATCTGCGCGTCGGGCGGGCTGCGCATGCGCAGTACGATCTGTCAGCTGGAGGCGCTCTATTTAAAGGGGCAGTCCTCCACTGACAGATGCTGCAACAAATAGGAAAAATTACAGCATGGAGCAGCCCAGGGGGAAGGCTGCTCCCAGTTTAATGATGCCTCACTCCAGGTATCAATACATGGGGTGAGGAGGAGGGGGAGGACAGAGATCTTCCTCCCGGCGGGCGGGAGGAAGCGGCCTGCCTCTGCCACCAGGAAGGCCTGGCTCAAGGTGGCAGAGGAGGTCACCAGCGCAACCAACATATCGCCCACCTGCATACAGTGCAGGAGGCGCTCCAATGACCTCAGTAGGTCAGCCAAAGTGAGTACACGTAGTCTTTCCCCTACATTCCGTCTGCCACATCACTGCCCCCACCCCACATCTCCTTCAGCATTGTCAACACTACTCTGTCACATCACCCCTCATACCCACTCAAACCTCATCCTCATCTTACCTGCACCTACTCACCTCGCCAGTACTCATCCCGCCACTACCACTCAACCCAATCCTCATACAATCTCATGGCTCTATCTCATACTCACCCTCTCGTGCATCTCTTTCACGGCCAGCCTCACTCAACCTGCCAATACCTGTGCTGTAGCCACAGGGCATGCATCACATATGTGCAGTAGGCAGCGTAAGGCAAACGTGTCGTGAGCATGAAGGGGATGCACAAGGGTGTTTGAGGGTTTGTCACGGGTGTTACTTATATTTAATTTCTGACCAACTCACATTACATATTATATTGTCACCACTACTGCCATGTCTTCGCGAATCCTGTCTGGTTTGTGCAATAATGCCCTCTCCTGAGGATCACTATGAGGACCCACAACTGATGCCACCCATTGTGTCACTGCAGAGTGGGTGTAGGTGTATTTGCTGGGCTCTTTTGCGCAGACGACTGAGAGACATCGGCGATGTCCCCGGTTGCACCCTGGAAGGATGCGGAGGAGAAGTTGTTGAGGGCAGTGGTGACTTTGACAGCGACAGGTAGGAAGATGGTGCTCGGGCCAGCCAGGAGCAGCTCGGCATGAAAGAGGTTGCAGATGTCCACAACTACATGTCGGGTGACTCTGAGCCTCCGTGTGAACTGCTGCTCAGAGAGGTCCAGGAGGCTGAGCCTCGGTCTGTGGACCCTGTGGCAAGGGTAGTGCCCTCTGCGACACATCTCTCTCTGCGGTAGCCCTCCCTCCTGCTGTATAGGTGGATGTGTCACAGCACTCTGTTGTGGCGCTCCACGTGTCAGAGGTGGACGGCGAGGCTGGTGATGCTGTTCGCCCTCCGAGGTGGTCATGACTGCAGCTACAGCGGCCCCCATCCGGAAGATGTACATCTGAGGGGGTCCGCAAGATAGGTACATGTCTCCGGACCCCGGGGTAAGTATGCAGGTGGTGACTTTGACTGTCAGGAGGAGGGTGGTGGAGGCCAAACTTTGTCCCAAGTGACAGAGTGGCCTCCTGCAATGGGTGAGGGTCTCCCACCCCCCACCCCCCACCTGTCAAATGGACCTTTGCAGCTGCCACAGGCTGACAGCTGCAACACGTCCATTTGACCTGGGATTGTTTCCCCCAGTGTGGGAAACAGTCCCAATTTGCTCTAAAATCCCACCCCTCCTCACATAATCCCTTAATCAGGTCTGTTAATGACCTGAAATACCAAGGAAAATACTCTCAAGTGGCATCCCGCTGGCTTTAATTGCCTGCGGGATTCTCACCAGCGGGGACTGCGCGCGCGCGTGTCAGCAGGGAACCCGGAAGTGCGCGGGTTCGGGGTGGGCTCCGGTCCAGCTCCGGGATTCTCCGATTTGCGGAGGCCCCCCGCCAGGAACGCACCCGATAGCGGGTGCTAAAATGACGCCCAAAGTATTAGAGGAAGCAAGTCATGGCACTGAAATGATGCAGGGAGACTAAGGAGAAAAATAATTTGCATAAGAGGGTTTGTATCCTCAGCAAAGAAAAAAAAAATGAGTAAGAAGGCCTGGATTGTTCTCAGTAACAGCATAAGATGCCACGTGGAAGCAAGACGCTTCCACACATCTAGTGAGGGAAAACTGGGGCTTCGTCTCGGCCAGAGACTAATGTGTAACTTTGGGGCGGGCTTGAAAGAAGGGAACAATTATCTCAACAAATGAGCGTGAAGAAAGCGCTAATTGTGTCTTTGTAAACAGGTTAGCCGTATTCGAAAAATCTATGTAGTTTGAAAATATTTTAAATCTTAATTTGATCTATAGGCTTTAAATATGTAAATTTAATTGATTAACTTAGAGTAACGGACAACTTATTTCACTATTTAGGAATATATTTGACTAACATTTTGAAGACTGAGGAAGGAAATCCTGATTTCCTGAAAAGACACGGTAAAGAGTTGATAAATTTCAGTAAGAGAAGGAAAGTGGCAGAAATAACAGGAGAGATCCAGCAGTACCAAAACCAGCCATATTGCTTACGAGTAGAGCAAGACATTAAGGTGAGTTCTTGGGTTGGAAGAATGATGGGAGAAGAGATAAAAATGCATGAATAACTTTTTATGCAACAGCAGTTCAATGAATAAATGATTCACTTACTGATTAAATATTGGAAGATATGTTTTTTAATTTAACAATTTTTTTCTATTTTCTCCCATTGCAACATGTTTACTATCACATGTATTCCTTCAGCATGCAAGGTGGAACAGTCTAGACCACACAAGTTACAATTGCTGTTAGCGCTGTTCACTGGCATTCCAGCAGGATGCAGAGAACTGAATTCTTACAGTTGCGCTACCTCTTTCATCTCTTTGCCCACCCCCCCCCCCCCCCCAAATAACATCTCAATACTGTGCGATGCTTCATTTAGCAGTTCAGACAAAAACTTGCCGAGCTGAGAGACAAGTGAATTAATTGTGGATGTGGAATGCATAACTTTTAACTGCCTAGAAAATTTTGGGGTACTCAGCCATTGTTTCAAACTTAGGCAGACTGATGAAACCTTGGGCCCCTTTTAATGGTTACTCCAGGCAAGGCAGCCAGGAAAAGAAATTGTGAATCTTATCCGAAAAAAAAATTCAACTTGCCTGTATTAGATATTTCACTTTGCAAACAAAAGACTGGATGACTGCAGCTGTTATACCCAGTCCCATGTTTGTTTTCAGTGCATTCCAGCACTCGAAGATGAGTGCTTCAACTGAACTGAAATAAAGTACAGCTTTAATAATATACTGTCCTGTATAAATTGTACATCAGTGATTTTGTTCCGCTACGAAGTGAAGTGCTGAACTCTCCATGTCATTTTCATATAACATAGCTTTTGAAATTGTGTGTGGATGAGAACACTGGCACAGTCATTCCAGTAGGGCAGTTGTTTGTAAATTTCAAGGTCAAATACCTAACATAGGTGAGTTTTTAAAAAATATTATATAATTTCATATGAGGATTTGTTGTCCTGCTTTCCCTTCCAATTCCCAATTTTCTCTCCTCACTTATCCTCTTGAGCCACCCACCTCCTTTTATCTTTGAGGCAAGTGCACAGTATGGCCATAAGCCACCACCGTTGCTACTTTTGACAGGTTTTTGGGCAAGCATGTCCATTTTGCTAATTAATAGTGTTTTGTTTATTTTACAGAAGTTTTTTGAAAATTTAAATCCAATGGAAAATACTTTGGAGAAAGAATTTACAGATTACTTGTTCAATAAGTCCTTGGAAATAGAACCTCGCAATGCCAGGTCTTTGCCTAGATTTGTAAGTATTTGTTTTCATCTTTTATTCATATTGATAGTGTGGAGAAATGTATCCTCATTCATTCAAGTTCTACAAATAAATAGGCTATTAGCCAAACTAGAGCAGACCACTGAGACAATTTGCCTTAAAGACTTGAGTGTCATTCAAGAACTATTTATTCTAATAGTCATTGTTATGCTTCTCAATTGTTTTGCACATTATTTCAGAGCTTCAAGTTTTTTAGTTATTTGCCTTCTAAGACTGGAAGCAATGCAATGTATTTTTGTGTTAAAGTTGCTGCTTTAAGGCCTTCATTGACTGTTATTACATTGATTCATCCACACCAGCTGATTTGTCCTTGAATTCATTGGATGCCAACATTCTGTTTCTATATCTGTAGATCCACGCAAAGTATGCATTGTCTACTTTTCCTGCTTAATTTTTAGATGTGCAACACATGTAATAAGCAGGATTCACTAAGAATGCTTAATTCACTTAAAGGAGATTCTGCATGATAAAATGGTTTCACTTGATTCTCCATGTAAAGAGACCTTAGGTTTGCCAAAGTCCAAAACAACAGCACTGATTCAGTCACATGCTGCATTGTTGCAGTTCCAAAGCTTGGACTTGTACAACATCCTCCAGCTGAAACTGAGATACTTGGCAAAAAATGACACTCTTAGCCACTTTGGTATCATCTGGTAGTGGAGCAGAAAACACTTCAATTTCAGTGATGTCAACATTGATGCAGCCTCTTGCTTCAAGAATATCTTCAACAACTGCAGTAGCATTGAAATAGAAGCCTTTGACTTCAGTGAACAACATTTTGTAGCATTGCTGCCCCTGCAAGTACCAAGTTGTCAATGATTGCCTGCCCTGCTGAACTTTCTGCAAAGAGACCTTTGTATCTCTACAGCCTTGCCTCACATATGGCTGAGTTGGTACTGATATAAAGCCAGTCACCAGGCAGTGCCATCAATAGAGAATGCTACTGCTTCCAATTCTAAGGCCAAAACAATTGGTTATCAGTCCTCCACTGGACAAAGAACTGAAGGCATGACCCAGAATGAGACTTTTTATACAACAGAGTGGGTGGGAAGATCACCTGACCACTCAGCTGCAATTTTCTTCAAATGTGTTTCTGGTGATTTTTTTTTGCGGATGATCATATTTCATATGTGAGGATTGAACTTCTTTCAAAGAATGATAAAAGCCTTATCTACAGTGGGCGATTTAACATTTTCTATTAAAACAATGGTAGATTTTTATTTTGCACTCAGGAGAGCAGACAGTTACAGATGAGCTTTAGTGATGTGCTCTGTTGGTTTACTAGAGTTTCCCTTTAAGGCTTGTGTGGAGAAAGTAGTATCTCAATTTATTTGAAGTCTTCAAGGTGTGGCTTGTGAAAAATTAGAAAGCAGATTTAAATGAAGAAAATGATAATCTACAGAATAATCATATATAAAAAAGAGAAGCATTCATGGCTCAAAGTTAACTCTTTTAGTCTTTGTCCATAAGGTGTATAATCAGTAGGTAAGGAGAGTTCTGCTGGACCTGGCCTCCCAAATTTACTAATAGTTTTTTTCATGTTAGTGCTTAGCTTGCCTAAGAACGCGAAGGTGATAGCTGATGCAAGCAAACATCTACTATTAATACTAAGCTAAACATAAATTGTTCTTTAACTTTTTTATAATTCATGAAAATACCTGATAACCCATGAGATTCAATTCATGTCCGATAAGTACACTGACCTGAGTTATGATCATCACTAAAAGTGGGAGCTAATTAATATGATGTGACTCTTTCTCACGTATTTACATTTTTTATCATTTTACTTTTAAGTAAATTATAGTGATATACAGGTTGCAGACTGGTTCTGGCAATGTCACTGTGAAACTATTTTTCCTCACACATCTGTTTTCCAAAAAAAATTTAGGAAATATGTGTTTAAAAATTCAGCAGCTAATGAAATATTTTACTATAATGAACTTTGTGGAACAAGTAGCTTTTTGATGATTTAATACTGGAGTTTAGAATATTTCAAAATAACTTAGAATCTTACCCTATTTATATAGCTACGATAAAAGTTTGACTTTTCGGGATGATCTTTTGTTTTACCACAGTTCTATTTTGGGAATGTGACTTCATTTACTTTCTTCTAATCAACCTTTTCAATTGCATTGTTTTATAGGCAAAGAAGTTTAATTATACGCTGAAGTCTCCTGGTGTCCGGCCATCTAACCCCAGACATCCAGGGTCAGGCACCCTGCGTGGGCATCCTACACCACTACAGCAGGAACCACGGAAAATCAGTTACAGCCGAATCACAGAAAGCGAGACAGAGAGTATAGCGTCAGCACCAAATTCCCCACGTACACCCCTGACGCCACCACCTGCTTCTGCAGCATCCAGCTCAACAGATGTCTGCAGTGTGTTTGGGGACTCTGATCCAGCTAGTCCATTCTATTCAAGTACGTCAGTTACTTTTGATAACTGGTCTCAAAATAAAGTTATTGAAAGTGGTTTGTAACTGAAAAGTAAATGTGGAAGTGGTTGTCTTCTGTGGCATTGAAGTTTGTATGTTTTGTTTAGATATGTTTATTCGTAGTTTTTAATCATCCTGTAAAACAGAAATTGAGGTGAAATTTGTAGACAAATTAGAGATGCATGTATTAGCAACAAAGTCAATTTTAGGAGATTTCAAGTATCCAAAAGATTGACTTGGTTAGGGGAATTGTTTGTCATGAGAAGGAGGAGTTTTTTGCAGTGTGTTGAAGATTGTTTTTTTAATCACTATGTTGCTACTTGAACAAGGAAGGAAGTACTACTTGACTTGATCTGGGAAAATAAAGTTTGACAAGTATGCAAGCTAAAATTGAGGACCATTTGGGATACAGTAATCAAAATATAACGAGGATCACTATTATAATAGAAAGGTAAAAAGAAAAGTTGAGGACAAGGGCACTTTACTGGGAAAAAAGCAAATTATGTTGATTAGAAATGGACCTTGCCCGGATTAAATGGTGGGGGGGGGAAGCAAATAGAACTGTAGATCCACTATGGAAATATTTGAACAGGAGCTGGAAAGAGTATAAATCAAGCTTATTCCAGTAAGGAAAATAAAAGGGTATATCAAAGGCTCACTTTTTATAGGGCAAGACTTATCTAACACAAGAGGATATCATAGCTGATTATGGGACAATTTGTTTTGAAGACCAGGCTTGTCTCATATGATCAAGGAGAAAGCATAACACTCATCCACAGCCAAGTAGTTTTTCTTTAGCTTTTGCCTTAAAATCTCAACACTAGAAGGTGCTAAAGAAACTCCAGTACTGTGTAATGTCAGAGGATCTCCCTCTAAGTCCACCAGGGCAAGGATGCAGTTGTCATTTCAAATATCACCAAAGTTGTCTGACTGCAAACTTGGTCTCAGAGGTGATAAAGTTGAAACTGAGTCAATTTGCATATCTGTCTACTGTCCATTGCTTTGATTATGAATATTGCTCATAGTGGGTATTCAATTATAGGTCAGATAGGCCTGTAAAGTATGAAGCCCTTTCTTCCAGAACTGGACTCTCAACCAGATAATAAGTGCTTGGACATACAACTCATCTAATTGTATTTGAAGTCAATTAACTTTGGGATTCTTTGTGTCCCTATCTGGCAACAACTCTGTTGAATGCAAGTGGCTAACTACTTTTCAGTCTTGTGCCCCGGAAGAAGGAAATGCTTTCTTAGATGTTTGCTCAGAGCCTTGGAATGGTGACGCTCAAATTCTTTCCACCACACCATTGCTCAGAAGTAAGCACATTTCTCCTTCTGGTTGTCTTTGGAACTCTTGTCATATACTAAGTTTGTGTGAATCAAGACGGGTAATTCTTTCATTTGGCAATAAAACTTTTAAGTAACCCTATCAGGAAGTAACGTGTACCTAGGTATATTATAGGAGGGAGAGTAGAAAGTAGAAGCTCATTTTACTCAAGCTTAACTTCATTGAGTACTGCAAGGGTAGCTTTGAATTTGACTTGTAGAACACAGTTTACGCCATTTCTCCAGATTTCTGCGGATCTTTTGCCCAAGTTACGGTAGTTGATTGGGAGGATCCCCATGGTAATTTAAACCCAAGTATTTTGGAAGGGCACTGCTTCCATGTATTCATATAAAGAATACAGTTTGTAACACATTTGGAGAGCTTTTACACTTGTTTTATCATAGAATGTTTATCAGATTCACCAAATGGAGAACTTGCTTTCATAATAGTACAATACTCAATTTATATTAATTTTTGTAAATTAGTTTTCCCTTAATGGAGCTTAGTATGTGACAGCCTAATTGAAAGGAAAGGCAATTAACCTGTGCCCGCCCCCCCCCCCCCCCCCGGTGCTTGAACCAGCCGCTAGATGGCATTAATACATCCTCTAATTTTTCCTACCTCTCTGGAAGTTCCTTGTATCTACTCAACTTTCTCCCCTCATTACCCCAACGAGCTGGCTGGAATTATGAGCTCACCATGTGGAGAATCGTTATGTAGCACATTTGTACACCAGTGCACTGCAGTGCCACCTAGTTTGAATTTGATAGCTTTATTTATCTTTACCAAATAAAGTACAACTTTAAATAGATCCAATTATGTCCTGGAGAGAAATATGTAAATGCAACACATTTTCAACAGCTAGCCATTGCAGTAGCATTTAGAAGATTATGTATTTAACACTGGTGTACCAAATATAATGCTATGAAATTAAACACTGGTGTGCCAAATATAATGCTTTGAATTGTAATTATTTTGCGGAATAAGTTTATTTAAATTCTATAAACTTTAAATGCTATGAAACCATTGTAAAATCCATTTAAACATTTCAGTGATTTTAGATCCTCTTATTTGTTGGTCTGTTTATGTCATTGATTTGATTTCTCCCCATCGCCCCAAGATATTTTGGGCAGTATATTTGTATTATCTACATTTTTTTAGTGCTAAAATGTGCCAAAATTAAACATCAAATGTCTCTGAATTGCTGGTATACTGTCAGTAGCAAATTATTTCACCATAAATTTAAACGACCGACAGCATCAAGAAGCACATAGTTGATATCTGCAAATGGTAAAAATGGATAAATCTGCTTGGCTTGATGCCTTCCTTAGTTTTTCTCTATTTTCTTCCACAGGCAGTGATACCATATTTGCCCCAGTTTCACTGCCCCATGGCGCAAGTTAGTATTGGGCTTTAATGTTGCATATTTAATACTCCGCACGGCTTTTTAAAGCTGACCATGCACTGTCCTTTATGCTAAAAAGCAGCTTTGTTTTAACATAGACGACAGCATGCATGCTGGAACATTGAAAATGTTCGCTTTCCTTCATGCCTATAACTCCATACGCATCTGGATTTTCTCAACAGTTTTGGTATTCAAACAGTGCAAACTTAAAAGCATTATAATCAAAAGTTAATCAAGTTAGTTTAGATTTGGTGAACTATTTTTTAAAGTTAGATTTATCATTTCCCATTTAATTTTAAGCAGAAGAGTGCCTTATTCGTGTAAATTGCAATTGATACAGTTAGCACTTGGATTTTAGATTGTAATACATGTAATCTTTTCATGAGAACATTTTAGAGTAGATTCTTAAATAGCCTTATCCTAGCACCTGGACTAAAGCTTCTACTAATGCTTTTAATACTTTTTTATTTGTCATTACTGTAAGTTAACCATCAATTTGCATGTTTGTTTCTGCTTTTTCCCTTTCTAGTTTTGTAGTGAAGTTTAAAATGCAGGTTGCATAATTCAATGCATGCATTAGAATATGTACGCAGCGCTTATTCACTTGTCAGTAAATGTTCACTGCAGCTTTGGATCTTGCTAAGAGTTAATTTGCACCTTAAAGCCTCTAGTACAAGTAATGCTTTGATGCATGCTAGTGTCAGCAAAACTGAATTGTTCTATATCTGTCACAGGGTCAGCATCAATCTCTTCGATAATGAGCTGCAATAAAAGTATTGATGAAGCTCACATCCCTCCTCCTGTTCCACCACGTAGGCGACCTGAATCAGCCCCAGCAGAATCCTCCCCGTCCAAGGTAAGCTAACTAAAACATTATATCAATATTATCTACTTGGCAATATGAAAGATTGCCCAAGTATGTCCTATCCACAAAAAACAGGCCAATTACTCTTTATCAGCCTCCTCCAAATCATTAGTAAAATGATGGAAGAAGTCATCAATAGTGCCATAAAGCAACACCTACTCACCAGTAACCCCACTGGTGCTCAGTTTGGGTTCTGCCAGAACTGCTTGGCTCCAGACATGGACATGAGCTGAACGCCAGAGGAGAGGTGAGAGTAATTGCCCACGACATCGAGCCACCATTCGACTGAGTATGGCATCAAGGAGCCCTAGCAAAACTTAGGTCAGTTGGGGGGAAGGGAGTCAAAGAAAAAAACCATCCAGTGGCTGGAGTCATACCTAACACAAACAAACATGGTTGTGGTTGTTGGAGGCCAATCATCACAGCCCCAGGACATTGCTGTCCTGTCCTCACGGAAGTGTCCTCGGCCCAACCATCTTCAGTTGTTTCATCAATGACCCTCCCTCTAACATGAGATCAGGAGTGGGGCTGACAATTCCACAATGTTGAGCTCCATTCATAACTCCTCCAATAATGAATTTGCCTCCAGAAGGACTTGGATGACATCCAGACATGGGCTGATAAGTAGCAAGTAACATTCATGCCGCATATGTGCCTGCTAACGACCACCTCACAGGACAAAGCTCAGCCATCTACCCTGACTTCAATGGCACTACCATTGCTGAGTCCCCCCCATCATCAACATCTTGTGGGTCACCATTGACGAGAAGCTGAATTAGACCAGCAATATCAACACCATGGCTACAAAAGCAGGGTAGAGGCCGGCTCGCCTGACCCTTCAAAGTCACTGTACCATTTACATTGCTCAAGTAAGGAGTGCAATAGAATACTTGATTCTCGTCTGGATGGGTATAGCTGCAGCAACACTGAAGAGGCTCAACGTCATCCAGCTCAGAGCAGTTCTTTGGCTGAATACCCACCACTTCCATCAGTGGCATACTGTGGCTGCAGTATGTACGATCTACAGGATTCACTGCAGCAACTTGCCACAGTTACTTCAACAGCACTTCTCTCCCTTGTGACCTCTACCACCAGGACAAGCAGCAATGCCATGGGAACATCATCACCCCCAAATTCTCCTCCAAGACACACACCATCCTGACTTGGATGTATGTTGGTGTTAATTCATCATTGCTAGCGAAATATCCTGGAATTCCCTACCTAACACCATCGTGGGAGCATCATCACCATAAGGACTATAGCGGTTGAAGAAGGCCCACAACCACCTCAGGGCAACTAGGGGTGGGCAACAAATGCAGCCTTATCAACGTCACTCACGTCCTGAGAACAAATATAAAAAAAACACAACTTGTATCTATAAAGCAATCCTAAAAATGGAGAAACATCCCAAGATACTTCACGGAACTACAAGGGGAAGAGAGGAAATGTGTGACAAGATAACACTTTTTTTAAATGCAGGGTACCGCCAGTAAAGAACTTGCATTTGTACAGTATCTTACCATGTCCTCAGGATGTTCCAAAGTGCTTCACTGCCAGTGGATTACTTTTGAAAATCAGTCACTTGTTGTTATGTAGGCAAATGCAGCAGCCAAGTTTCACACAGCAAGGTCCCACAAAAAGCAAATGCATTATAGAGTTTTTGTTGGTGGTATTGGTTGAGGGAGGAATGTTGGTCAGGACACTGGAGAAACTCTCTGCTCTGCTTGGAATAATACTATGGCATCTTATGAGTCCACCTGAGAGGGCAGACTGGGCCTCAGTTGACATCTCATCCAAATGAAGGCATCCCTGACAATGCAGCACTTCCTTTGTACTGCACTGAAGTGTTGGCCTAGATTACGTGCTCAAGTCCTGGAGGTGGGCTTGAACCAATGTCCTTCTGACTCGGAGGTGAGAGTGCTACCAGTTGAACTGAGCTGACACTAAATTACCTGGAGTACAGTATTAGACTTCCTGACTTGGTGTCACAGGTTTTGAATATCAGCCTCAACCACCATCCAGACTCGTCATGTCATTTTTCTTTATAGCTGAGGTACTGGCTAAACCCCTTCTGTTTGAAGCAAAGGAAAGCTGTGCATACCAGGCCTGATCTGCAAAACACATCTTTTGTCAGTTAATCACAGTGTTTGACAATTGGAGAAACCTGCAACCCAGACGGTACCGTGCCACCCGATCTATATGTGTTCATGTATATGTGTGTGAGAGCTATGTGACCTGCTATACGTCGTCAAATGGAACTAAGTACTGGAAAACAAAACTGTGCAACAATTTCTTTATCATTGAGATTGTCAAACAACACAGGTGCCCCTTGTTTTCGGTATGAAAATGATTCTTGATGCATGTGCCATTTATACTTAATTCAGGCCAGAGCCTTTATGGTCAGATCACATCCCAAAATAGGATCTACCTGACCAAGTGAGCTGGATGGGCTCAATAGCCACTTAACTTTTCTGCATTCTTGTGTTCCTTTTATTGAGATATTCAAATGTGCATTCTGTTTCATAGCATGTTGTATTATGTATGGATATTTATGTCAATGGAAACATGTATTCAATTCACTGAGGCTAAAATAGACTCAACCCGTAGAACAATAGAAAGTCCTGGTCAGCCTATAAATTTCAGTAATTGTGCTAAATAAAGGGAAAAGGGGCTGTTCTCTTAGCTTTCAAATGAATTACTATTTGATCAGTAGTTTCTCCAATTCCTTTCTGATTACGAGTCCAATTTTTTAAGGAATGCATATATCACTGTTAATTCAGGCATCTGTATTTTAACACTTGCTGAAGAATTAATGACTTTGGAAATAATGATGATTCTCAAGGTTATTAAGTTGGTGAATCAGTTTAACATCCTTACTTTTATCTGTTTCAGATCAAGTCAAAACATTTGGACAGCCCGCCTGCGATTCCACCCCGTCAACCCACAGCTAAGGTTTACTCACCTCGGTACCCATTGTCAGAGAGGTCATCCATATCAGAACCTCCTGACAGCCCTCCCAGCTTGCCACCCCGAGAGCCTGTACGAACACCAGATGTATTTCCAGGCTCACCTTTGCCTCTGCAGCCTCCTCCCCTGGGTAGAAAAACTGAGCTCCCCAACACTTTCTTCCCTAATTCCCCTACACCCTTTACTTCACCTCTTCCTCAAACGCCTTCTCCACTTGGAATGCGCAGGCACTTACCATCACCTCCTTTGCCACAAGATATTGATGGTGGCACCACTGCTGGACCACCCGTTCCACCAAGACAGAGCTCCACATCTCAAACAATTCCAAAGCTTCCGCCAAAAACGTACAAAAGGGAGCATACGCATCCATCATTCCATCGAGATGGACCACCACTGCTGGAAAATGCCCACTCCTCTTAGCTGTAAAGTATTTTCCTTAAACACTACAGACTCCTGGACACTGCTGAGGTTGCAGCATGGGGATTGCAAATGTTTTAGGCTGTGAGAATACTGTTAATGCCTGGATTGGTAAGTTTTTATCACTTCTGACATGGACCAGAGTTTCCATCAATTTGCCTTCTGTGTTTGCATTCAGGCAATGGGAAATAAACTGAACAGTTGCACCTAAAAACTGGACCACGTTGACTTTGTCAGTAACTGAGAATGCAATTGTCAGTTTGCTGTACCAGCGATAAACTCTCATCGACAATGAAAAGTGGATACTTAATATCAACCAGCCGGCAGGAGGTTTCTTAGAGGAAAAAGTGGTTTGCACCTTCAACCTAAAACACAGGATTGATGTTTCACGTGATCATGCTTTGTTTAAATACTTTTAAGTGTATCAAAAAGGGGGCTTCTGGAAATGCATTTTTGGTATCTATACTAACGAGCAAATATTTGCTCTGCACAGTAATTGTAAAACTTTTTGTTTGTTGAAATATGGGTACCTGCTACACCAAAGAGGCACATTCTTTGTGGAGACTGATTCAAGAACCAGTCCTACAAGAGAGATCCTTCAATGAGAATGTAGCACCCATCTTCATTAGACAAAGGAAAACATTCATCTGATGTTATTACTGTGTAAAACAAAATGAATTTAACCCAGGTGCAGCAAAATGTGGAAACTAGTGATGTCTGCATTTACATCTTCAATGAGCTTTGCCATTATTTCATTCTCTTAAATGTGCATTTACTGACTTTTTAAAGTCTAGAGATAACCCATGTCATAACATCACTGCAGTGTCTGAAGTTCTTGGAATGCAGAATGTATTAGAAAGCCATACTTTTAAGAACATTATACGCTGTAACGGTTTAATCTGGCAATGTGGAAATCTGGATTTGTTTCAAAATAACCAATTGGACAGCTGGATTTTTGTTTTATTTCATTGGATATGATAAAGCTAAACTATTTATTCAGATGAGCAAATGTTCCCATACTTTACGCCAGGTTAAATTGCTGTAGGGTATTGAGGTAAAGAAGGTTAGAGCCAGAGCTAAATAGTACATGTTAATGCCCATACATACTACTTGTTAACTTCAATCATGGATTAAGCAAAGTGAACAAACTAGAATCAAGTTTGTAGAGACCAAGTGGTATTGAACTGCCTTATGATGCTTCTTGTAAGTGGGACCGCGGTGTACTTTTTACAGTTACTTGTGATAAAGGGGCAATGTTGCATTCGTGAATAGGGCTTGGGTGGGGTGAGCATTGACTCTGAGGTTGATTGACATAGACCATAGAGCATATAACACTAGTGCAGTATTAGAAGAGAATAGTATGAAATTTATCCGTGGTATATAAAGTTCCAAAAGCCACGTGACAATAAAATCAAAGATACAGCATAAGAGCATTGGACTGTACAGATGACCATGTATTGGTCAGCCCACACAGTGCAAACCAGGTGTTTTCTGTTAATATTGTAGTGGTTGATCCCAGCCCTATTCGTTAGCCTGAAAAACAAGTTTTACAAGTAAGGAAGTTTTTCAGGCATTGGTCCATACATAGATCCTCTTCTTTCCCTAAAAAATATACCATCTCTTTTTGTTGGCTTATCTTTACTATAGCATAACATTTCAAAAACACAAAGCTTCATAATTTAGTCAGAATTATCCATTCTTCTCGAAGGCATTGGTTTGAAATCAAATGAGTTTGATTATTATTCATAGCATGTTCCAGAGACCCATAAAAATGCCAACTAATTTCTGTTGCAACTGTGTGTCATTTGCCTGCAATTTACCTGGTACCAAAAGGTGTCACTAATTCCTGATTTTGTTTTCCCAATAGTATTAAATCCATCCATTATGGCCCAGGAAACAGGGATGCAAGGCTTTTAAAGTAGGACCTATTACATCTTAAATGAGCAATGGTAGATGTAGCACATGACCTAATAGCAAACCTTTAGCAGATTGAAGGTTAGGTCTTAATCCTGAACTCTGATGTTTATAAATACAGATCTGAGCAAGATAAAAAGCATATGTTGGTCCAAAATGTACTCGTGTTATGATTTGGGTTATCCATAAGTCTTCATTCCAGTAGCTTACATTTGTGATTTAAATAGATACACCTTATGCATGCTCATTTTAAAATAAATCACTTTATTGCCACTACTATAAATAAATTCACCTATCACTATTAAATATACTGTACTTCATATTGGTAGGTTATTATGCATTACTCAAAATATTTCGGCAGCGCATATGGGACAGCCAAACAACATTAAAACGCCATCATTTCAGCAGACCATTTTAAGCACTTTGACATATCAGTGGCTATACTGTTTCAGTTAACCTATTGATAGGGCTGCCAAATATAAACTGTTATGGGTATTTTTACAATATCTAGTCCTGAGAAAAGGCTTAATTGGCCTTAAATTTAAAAAAAATTAAGCAAGAAGAGTTTAGCTTATGGTTTCTTTGATCCTGTAAATTTGAAAAATGCTGGGGGGGTGGTGGGGAGTAAAATGCAGAATGGCTTTAGTGAAAAATTTGATATTTACACAATTGTATTCGTGTTGAGCTAAACAAGTCTTAAACTGCTTGATCTTTGTTAGCATGATATAAAAAACATTAATGCTGTATCACAAAAGCATCATACTTAAGCCCATTAACCCAGTAGTTTTGGACGTAAATTATAAAGTATTTTTAGCTTCATTAATGCCAATGTCCTTGAGAAACCTTTGTATATTGTCATTGGGTCAAGATTTGTTGTATCTCTGCCAGTTGATATTTTTCTCTTGACCCTGTGGAGTGTTTATTGGATCTTTTAAGTCTGGCAAGACACTTAAACCACATGTGAATTTTAAGCATGCTGTTTAAGTTGAACAATGATGCCACTGTGAAAGGCAGTGAGTGCACAGAAAGCTGAACTTGGGGCATAATTTTAATAGTGTTCAAAGGGAGACTTCAATGAAAAATATGTGAGGGGTGGGGGGGCGACATTGCGGATCAGACACTTTCATTTTCAGGGTTACATACCAGTTGGAAAACGCCATTACCAATGTGCAGTTCGGTTTGTACTGTTAATGTCAATTAGTTGTGGTTAAGCAAATGAGAAAAAGCACTTGAAAAATATATTCCCTAATAATGCACGCTTGGCTGTCTGTGGGCTGGAATCCATAGTTGTCATCTAGACTGCAGCTGACTAAAGAGGCAGTGTCCATATCTGTACATCTTGTGTAAACTGTTCAAATTATATCCATGAAAGTTACTTTAAGTACATGTCAGTCAGCATGGTAAATGTCTTTAACTTCAAAGTTCAGATTTGATGTAATTTTAATGGACCTATTCAAAGTTGGTAGATTTTTTTCTGTACTGCCGACTTTTTTTTCCTTCAAATTTTATGTTCCTTGACATTGACCACATAAAGATGGGATAAGAAAACAAAGTGTAATTGCTTTTTAAAAAAATAATCCAACTACATATGTCTGCAAAAGGTATAATGTCTCCTTAAAAACGCATTGACTTTCATAATGTAATTTGTGAAGAGATAGGAACAGGAGTGGGCCATTCAGCCCTTCGAGCCTGTTCCACTATTCAACCAGATCATGGCTGATCTGTACTTCAATCCCATTTACCCGCCTTTGCTCCATATCCCTCTTGAGGAATAGCAAACTGAATGAGTCTTCTTCCATCGAAGAAGAAATTGCAGCAAGTCACAGCACCAAGGCTGGTGACCTTTGATGTGTAAAAAGCTAAGATTCACCCTGAGTGATTTAGTTTGGAACTTCCTAGGTTATAAATGAAGTCATTTAACCTGTGACTGAATGTGTAGTGATGTGCCCTGTACTGTTTGTGCCAGACGCATGTCAGTTTTAGTAGCTGCCAAATGTGCCTTTTTATTACGTCTCAATTTTCTTTTCTGACCTTTTGAACTGATTTTTTTTCTTAATCTTTTTTGTTTTTGAACTGGGGTGGGGGATGTATTTCTGGTTATATGCACCAGAAAACAAACCATTCAGCTATAAACGTAAAATGTACATATCAGTGGTGAAATTATATGTGTATATATGTAATGCATTTGTTTTAATGGCATGGTTATTTGTAGCTATGATTATATGTGGACATTAGGTGAAGATGACCAGATTTAACAACAAAGTGATAATCTTTCCTGGCACATCTAATATGACCTGTGTACTTTAACCATGCCTGTAGAACTTTGTATTCTATGTTAGGAGTAACAGTATTCATTTTGCATTTAAGTATAATAATTGCTGTCTTTTCCTTGTATTGATTACAGTGAGAAGTAATGTTCAGAAAGAATGGGAGCAAGTATATAATTACTAAGCAACATTTGGCTTACAAAATAGGAGCCAGAGAAAATGTACACAATAACAAAATAAAATTGTTTTTGCCTTACGAACTTTCATCCAAAGTGTATTAGACTGACTTTTTTTTTAATGTATTGCACCAGGATATTTTGTTTCTTTCCTGGGATAATTATTTTTAAGGAAATCCTAAGTCTTATTTTTTTTTCAACTGGTATGTAAATCCTAGAATGGTTTGCAATGGGAGTTTTTGCAGTCGCCTAATTTTTGTGTGTAATTGGGTTTTATTCTTTTTAAATGGTTATGTTAAATTTCCAGGTGTCAAATGTTCTGTTTTTCCTTTTAATTTATATAAAAAAAGAAAGCTGCATATTAAAAGTCTTTGAAACCTGTTATTAGTGTTTTCATTTTTAATTTTAAGTAATTATTTTAGTCTCTCTTTAATCCAGGGTAATAAGAATCAATGTTTCTCTTTTATATGCTAAGTTTTAGAACAGCAGAAGGTATATGTCTTCAAAGAGTAGTATTAAATATGTAAAATTGATTGCAATTGAAAAGCTCCAAATGTTTCATGGAGAAATAGTCCTTTGTATAAGGACCTGTTTGTTGATGTTTTGTTTGACAGCTTTGAAGTTTTAAAAATAGGCACTGCTTTTACCAACAAAGGACTATGTTAATAGTTGTTAAGTGGGCTGAAAGGCACTATAAATTACTTGAATACTTATTGTCATACTTAGCCACTTAGTTTAAGATATATGTGGTCACAATCATTTGTCTCATCTTTGAGACCAGTCAAAGAATTACCAAGGAATTTTTGTTTTCCAAAAGACAAAAATCACCCAGCCAATCATATTGAACAGGTCCTTTTCTAACATAACAATAGAGAAGTTACAAATGCCCTAGGTTCTGGACAGTGTTAAACTCCATATTGATTTTTATATTAATATTGCTTACTGGTTCAACATCTTACAGTTCAGATGCCCTTTTTCCCATTATTGAAGCTGCTTTCTTTTACTTCATTGTTTAATCAGAGCAGATACAGGTGAGGAGTAAATAAGAATTTAAACTAATGTAAATAATCACTCACCCAAATATAAGGTCCATAGAAGAGATTTAAATGAAGATGGCGTCGTAAACAATAAAATGTTGACATATACAAAAAAGCTTGTGGTGTATACAAAATGGCGGGTAGCTAAACATGTGCCTTTTCAGAAAGTCCAAAAAAAAGTCCAGGGTTTTCCCTACTTCGCCGCAAGGGCTACTATCCACGCCGATTGGCCCAGCATTGTCGCGTGACCAACGTGTGTGTGAAGGTACATTCCATACACAAAAAAAAGAGCCACTACATGGTAATATATTTTTTTATATAAATATATATAAAGACTGGGGTAGATTTTCCGCTAGTTAATGCCAGTAACGTCAGCGCAATCTGGGCGGAATTGGTCGAACCAGCACAAAGATCGTGGAACTTTAAACGTAAGTGAGTTATACCCAAAAACCACTTATGCCCATGTTTTCCACAATCTTTTATGTTTTAAGATTCATTTCACCCGCATCAGACACTGTCCACAAAACTGGCCATGATCCCAGATCGCGATTCCGCCGATTGTGCAAGTTAGAGAAGGCTCCACAAATTGTGCTCATTTTCAATGGCACACAAATGCTAGTAGGCACGTTATAAAAGTTTTTTCATCATATCAAACAATATTTAATTTACTAAGAAACTCATTCGTTCACCACTATTAAATGGTTCAGAATAGTTATTTAACATCATTTTCAGTGATTTTAAATCAGCTTACAGATGGAGGACTGGATACTCATTAAAAATGCTTATTTTTGATGAACCCATTTTTAGCTGTATTACTAAAATTGCACCAGGTTACCATTCTTAAATACATCAAGGAATACCTTGAAATGGAAAGAAAAATAAATGATTACATTCTATTACACTGCCCAATTGCGCTGGTTTGTGGAAGATTTTACATTTGTATTTATGCAAATAAATTTTAGTGGAAACTTGAACTGTAACCTAACCAGCGCAATTTCCCGATTGCACCCAAAGCAGAAACTCTACTTCGCAGTCTTCTACTTTCTCTCACACACTTTCCATTTTTATGCTCGTATTGCTTTGTCCATTTTTGTTTCTTCTGTGTCCCCTCTTGTATGGTTACCACACGTTCCTTTATTGATGCACTCAATATCTATTTTGAAACCTGGGGCATGTGGGAAGATGGGAGGCTGCATATACCAAGTGGGTATGGAGAAGTGCTCTGGGTCAGCCCAGAGGAACTGGGGGACTGCAGGAGGAAGCAAGAGGTGAGAGGAAAGGGCAACAGACAGAAAAAATTGGAGAAGAGCTGGAGTAATTTTGGGGAAGGTGTATGAAAACATTGGCTTTGGGAACAACTCTCCCCTGCCAAAAGTTATACCTGACTAACCTGGGTCAGAAGTTAGAATATTGCATCCAGTTTTGGATGTCTTATTTTAGGAAGGATGTCAGGGGATTCACAGAAAAGATACCAAGGGATGAGAGGTTTCAGTTATGAGGAGACACTACAGAAACTGCTGCTCTTTTCATTCCAACAGGAAGGTTAAGCCAATCTGATAGATGTATTCAAAATTGAGGTTTTGATAAAGTAAGTCAGGAAAAACTATTTCCATTGGTTGGCAAGTCGGTAAATTTAAGATCATCAAAACAATGAAGGGAGAGGCTAGAAGAATTGTTTTAAAGAAGCGGGTTGTTTGGATCTGGAATGCCCTACCAGAAATAATGGTGAAAGCAGAATCCAGATCCGCTTTTAAAAGGAAAGTGGATGAATATTTGAAAAAGAAAAATTTAAGAGTCTGGAGAAAGGGCAGGGGAATGTGACTAAATGGATATCTTTCAATGAGCTGGCACAGATGTGATGGGTCAAAAGCCTCATTTTGTGCTGTAAAATTCTCTGACTCAGCTCAGCCCATAATTGAAGCTCCAATCAAGCACTCCAAATTGAGCTCAGGTTGCC
This sequence comes from Heptranchias perlo, assembly GCF_035084215.1. Lineage (NCBI taxonomy): Eukaryota > Metazoa > Chordata > Chondrichthyes > Hexanchiformes > Hexanchidae > Heptranchias > Heptranchias perlo. The sequence goes on from NC_090332.1 coordinate 72,441,299, forward strand.
AACTCAACAGTATGCCTCTCTGATGAAATGTCTTCCAGAGACTTAACAGCAGGGGACAGGGAAGAACTACATTTTATTCAGAGTGTTTTATGGGTTTCAAATTTTATAAATGTTATTTGTACCAATAAAATTTCAGGTGGGTGAAAAAGTCAAGAAGGCAGCTCACACAAATTTCACAAAATTATTTTAGCAATGTGATTGGTTCCATACTAGTTTAAGATTTGTAGCTTTTTTTTTAAAATGAGCAAATTGATTGCTTGGTTTTCTGCTGCTCACTCATTCCTTATTGCTACCTACCAACTGAATCAAGCTGTTTTTCATTCATTCATGTTTGGTCAATTAGATATTTAATTGGTCATTTTAACATGTAAGTCCACTTTTCAGCCAGTCACTAGATGAGATGTACTAGATGAAAGAGTAGAAAGATTATGGATTATGTCTAGTGTCTAGAATGACCAGATTTATAATGTGTGAGTATTTTCTTTCCAGCAAGCTGACTAGATCCTGCCAAAAAGGTTAAATAAAGTAGCACTCTTGTCTACATGGTTGTTTTATTATAATAAAACTATCTAGGAATAATTTGTATCTTTAATTTAAAAATAAGTTTTCCTTTAACTTTTTTTGATGACTGTTTTGCTCAACAGTGTGAAGGATGTTAGTGTCAGTGGATGGAACATTGGGGGTGGAATTCAACGGGAAGGAAAATCGGGCTGTATAACGGGTGCCCGGTCCACTATTGCCTGATTTACAATTCCCCCTGGCAACCAATCGCTATCTCCCCCCCCCCCCCCACCCCGCCCGAGGCCCACGATCTCTTCCTCCCCCTCCCCACCAGGCCTAGTATGGTGAGGTCTGTCGAGCCCCCAAATCAGACACAGGGATCATACCCTGCACCCACCCCCCACCCCGTTCCCAAAAATGGACACATCCGATGTTCTAGGCCATGTGTAACAAATTGGAAAAGAATCACAACTCAGATTTTTAAAACATTTTTTTTGTTTTCTTTAATGCTTTTAGATATTTTACACATGAAACTCTGGAGCAAATCAAAAGTATTGTAAAATATATTCAAATCTAATCGCGGTCTATTTCAGCTGGTAAGATTTTTCTGACAATTTGACTTTAATAATTTGGGGAAACATTTACTGGAATGGCAGTACGTGATATCCATCTCATATAATTCATCAGTTGTAGGTCTGTTACGTACGTCACCATGCGGTAAGGTAAGAGTTTGACACATAAAGTTATGGAAAGTAACAGCAGTAAAAAATAACCCGTTAGACAAATCAAGTTGCAAAATTGAATTCTGGAACTACCTGCCACTCATCTGACTCACATTTAATTGTAATGACTTTCACCAGTTTTCAGGTACACCTCCGTACACAATGTCTACTTTGTTTAAAAAGCACTCTTCAGCCACAATGAGGAGCTACAGTCTGCTCCATGGGCACAATCAGCTGTGCTTGATTAATATTAGTCATGGACCAAATCCTGTGATTTTCCTAATTACTCCTTCCTCCCACTTCTCCCCCTCTCCCTATCCCCTCCTCCCCTCCCTATCCCCACCCCTCTCGATCCCCACCTCCTCCTCCTCCTCCTCCCCTCTCTAGCCCCTCCTACTCCTCCTCCTCCTCCTCCTCCCCCTCTCTATCCTCCTCCTCCTCCTCCTCCCCCTCTCTATCCTCCTCCTCCCCCTCTCTATCCTCCTCCTCCCCCTCTCTATCCTCCTCCTCCCCCTCTCTATCCTCCTCCCCCTCTCTATCCTCCTCCTCCTCCCCATCCTCCTCCTCCTCCTCCCCCTCCCCCTCTCTATCCTCCTCCTCCTCCCCCTCTCTATCCTCCTCCTCCTCCTCCTCCTCCCCCTCTCTATCCTCCTCCTCCTCCCCCTCTCTATCCTCCTCCTCCTCCCCCTCTCTATCCTCCTCCTCCCCCTCTCTATCCTCCTCCTCCTCCACCTCCTCCTCCCCCACCTCCTCCTCCCCCTCCTCCTCCCCCACCTCCTCCTCCCCCTCCTCCCCCACCTCCTCCTCCCCCACCTCCTCCACCCCCTCCCCCTCCCCCTCCTCCTCCTCCCCCCCCTCCTCCTCCTCCCCCTCTCTATCCTCCTCCTCTCTATCCTCCTCCTCCCCCACCTCCTCCTCCCCCTCCTCCACCTCCTCCACCCCCTCCCCCTCCTCCTCCTCCTCCCCCTCCTCCTCCTCCTCCTCCCCCTCCTCCTCCTCCCCCTCCTCCTCCTCCCCATCCTCATCCTCCTCCTCCTCCCCCTCCTCCTCCTCCTCCCCCTCTCTATCCTCCTCCTCCTCCTCCTCCCCCTCTCTATCCTCCTCCTGCTCCTCCTCCCCCTCTCTATCCTCCTCCTCCTCCTCCTCCTCCCCCCCTCTCTCTCCTCCTCCCCCTCTCTATCCTCCTCCTCCTCCCCCTCTCTCTCCTCCTCCTCCCCTCTCTATCCTCCTCCTCCCCCCCCAATCCTTTGTATTACCCCCCCCCCCCCCACCAAATCTTTCTCAAATTAACATCTAACCTTTTCTCTTTTTTATCGTTCTGTTTTTTAGTTCATTTTCATGAAACATCTTTTCTTCCTAGGTGGGTGGCTCTGGATTTGTTCTCGGGTCAGTCTGAAGCTCTGACCACCACCTCCTATTAAAGTAAGTGGAGTTTGTTCTGATGCCTCTCCCTGGAGCATGAAGACCCAAAATGGCCGGATCTCCATCATCACTAAAAATTTAAGGAAATGTTGATAATGGTAAAATATGTTTTTATCGAGATTAGGTATTGGAGAGTATTTTGAACAGAATATACCCCCCTCGACTGACTTTCCCCTTTAAGCTGCTGTGCTGGCTCTTGTAATTGTATATTATCTACTCAAGATAACTCCTCTAATCTACAGGGGAAAGGCAGTAGTTGTAGAAAATTAAATGCAAGCTGACACACACATTCTGTAATTCTACAGAAACCAAATCACACAAGCAGAATCATAAATGTGAGTATTAATAGAATTGCTGTATTTTGTTCTTGATATTGTCTCCAGTTCTCCAGCATTGGCCTACCTCTCATTCCCCACTTCCTCTGCTCCACCATCGGTGGCTGCTCCTTCAATCTCCTTGCCCTCTGGAACTGGCTTCCTTAGCATCTCTGGCTTGCTAACTCCCTCCCTGTCTTCAAATACCTCCTTAAGACTCTCCTCTTTAACCATGCTTTTGTCCCCTGCTGACCCTCAACCCCTTTTATCCCTCTTGCTTGGTGGCTACTCTCTGTTCAGCAATCTGAGAAATGTGTCTCTACCTAGTGAGTACTGTAAAAATGTAAGGATTTTTACTATTCTTCCAAAATTCATATGAATAGTAAAAATCCTTACATTATTAATTATTAATATTCACAGACACTTCACTATAATATTCTAAAACCAGCAGCTGATATTTGGCAAGAGCATTTAGCAGCATAATTTTAGTAGTTCATAGTATCATAGTCGGTACAGCACAGGAGGAGGACAATTGGCCCTTCGTGCCTGTGCCGGCTCTTTGAAAGAGCTATCCAATTAGTCCCATTCCCCCGCTCTTTCCCCATAGGCCTGTAAATTTTGTCCTTTTCAAGTATTTATCCAATTCCCTTTTGAAAATTACTATTGAATCTGCTTCCACCACCTTTTCAGGCAGTGCATTTCAGATCATTACAATTTGCTGCTTAAAAAAAATTGTTTCCTCATCTCACCTCTGGCTCTTTTGCCGAATACCTTAAATCTGTATCCTCTGATTCCCGACCCTTCTGCCACTGGAAACAGTTTCTCCTTTTTAATCTATCAAAACTGGAGTACTGTGTACAGTTTTAGTCTCCTTACCTAAGGAAGCATATACTATAGAGGGGGTGCAACTAAGGTTCACTAGATTGATTCCTGGGATGAGAGGGTTTTTTTTATATACGTTCATGGAATGTGGGCGTCACTGGCGAGGCCAGCATTTATTGCCCATCCCTAATTGCCCTTGAGAAGATGGTGGTGAGCCGCCTTCTTGAACTGCTGCAGTCCGTGTGGTGAAGGTTTTCCCACAGTGCTGTTAGGTAGGGAGTTCCAGGATTTTGACCCAGCGACTATGAAGGAACGGCGATATATTTCTAAGTCGGGATGGTGTGTGACTTGGAGGGGAACGTGCAGGTGGTGTTGTTCCCATGTGCCTGCTGCCCTTGTTCTTCTAGGTGGTAGAGGTCGAAGAAGCCTTGGCGAGTTGCTGTAGTGCTTCCTGTGGATGGTACACACTGCAGCCGATGGTGAAGGGAGTGAATGTTTAGGGTGGTGGATGGGGTGCCAATCAAGCGGGCTGCTTTGTCCTGGATGATGTCGAGCTTCTTGAGTGTTGTTGGAGCTGCACTCATCCAGGCAAGTGGAGAGTATTCCATCACACTCCTGACTTGTGCCTTGTAAATGGTGGAAAGGCTTTCGGGAGTCAGGAGGTGAGTCACTCGCTGCAGAATACCCAGCCTCTAACCTCTTGTAGCCACAGTATTTATATGGCTGGTCCAGTTAAGTTTCTGGTCAATGGTGACCCCCAGGATGTTGATGATGGGGGATGTGGCGATGGTAATGCTGTTGAATGTCAAGGGGAGGTGGTTCGGCTCTCTCTTGTTGGAGACGGTCATTGCCTGGTGCTTGTCTGGCGCGAATGTTACTTGACACTTATCAGCCCAAGCCTGGATGTTGTCCAGGTCTTGCTGCATGCAGGCACAGACTGCTTCATTATCTGAGGGGTTGCGAATAGAACTGAACAGTGCACAATCATCAGCAAACATCCCCATTTCTGACCTTATGGTGGAGGAATGGTCATTGATGAAGCAGTTGAAGACGGTTAGGCCTAGGACACTGCCCTGAGGAACTCCTGCAGCAATGTCCTGGGGCTGAGATGATTGGCCTCCAACAACCACTACCATCTTCCTTTTTGCTAGGTATGACTCCAGCCACTGGAGAGTTTTCCCCCTGATTCCCATTGACTTCAATTTTACTAGGGCTCCTTGGTGTCAAGGGCAGTCACTCTCACCTCACCTCTGGAATTCAGCTCTTTTGTCCATGTTTGGACCAAGACTGTAATGAGATCTGGAGCCGAGTGGTCCTGGCGGAACCCAAACTGAGCATCGGTGAGCAGGGTATTGGTGAGTAAGTGCCGCTTGATAGCACTGTCGACGACACCTTCCATCACTTTGCTGATGATTGAGAGTAGACTGATGGGGTTGTCCTATGAGGAGTGATTGAGTAGAATGGCCTTATACTCTCTAGAGTTTAGAAGAATGAGAGGTGATTTCATTGAAACTATAAAATTCTTAGAGGACTTAACAGGGTAGATGCTGAGAGGATGTTTCCCTGGCTGGAGAGTCTAGAACTAGGGGCCATAGTCTCGATAATGGGTTGGCCGTTAAGGACCAAGATGAGGAAAAATTTCTTTACTCAGAGGGTTGTGAATCTTTGGAATTCTCTACCCCAAAGGGCTCAGCTGTTGAGTGTATGCTCAGCTGTTGAGTATATTCAAGACAGAAACTGATAGATTTTTGGACATTCAGGGAATCAAGGGATATGGGGATCGGGCAGGAAAGTGGAGTTGAGGTAGAAGATCAGCCATGATCTTATTGAATGGCGGAGCAGGCTCGAGGGGCCGTACGGCCTACTCCTGCTCCTATTTCTTATGTTCTTAAGATGTGTCCAACATCATGAATGGTTTTATCAAATTTCCCTTTAATCTTCTCTGTTCTAAGGAGAACAACCCCAGCTTTTTCAGTCTTTCCACATAACTTAAGTCCCTCATCCCTGGTACCATTCTAGTAAATCTCTTCTGCACCCTCTCTAAGGCTTTAACACCTTTCCTAAAGTGTGATGTCCAGAATTGAACACAATACTTCAGCTGCGGCTTAACCAGTTCTTTACCAAGGTTTAGCATAACGTCCTTGCTTTTGTACTCTATTAATAAAGCCCAGGATCCCATATGCTTATTGAACAGTCTTCTCAACTTTTTCTGCCACCTTCAAAGATTTGTGTACCACTAGGTCTCTCTGTTCCTGCACCCCCTTTAAAATTGTACCATTTAGTTTATATTGCCTCTTCTCACTCTTCCTACCAAAATGTATCACTTTGCAGTTCTCTGTTAAATTTCATCTGCCATGTGTCTGCCCATTTCACCAGTCTGCCTATGACCTCCTGAAGTCTGTTACTATCCTCCACATTGTTTACTACAGTTCATGTATAATACAAAATCATCTTGTGGAAAAATGAAATACTCTAACCTTTTTCTTAAACAAGACTCCGCTTTCCATTATATAATTTTGGAGCAATAAGCCAAAGTTCTAATATCATTACCAGAATTAGCAAGGTAGCATAAATCGTAAAGCTCTGCTGTCCATAAGGCCATGAGTTCTATCCCAGGCTTGTCTGCTCCTTGATTACATATAAAAGAAAGAACTTGGATTTATATCCTGCCTTTCACAACTTAGGACGTCCCAAAGTGCTTTACAGCCAATTAAGTATTTTTGAAGTGTAGTCACTGTTGTAACCAGATAAGAGAAAATTAACATTGAGTGTTTGAAACTTGTAAATATAATGGCTGATTCCCATCCATTGGAAACAGTTCAAGACTTACAAAACATGAGCATAAGTCTATTCAATTCAAAATACTATGTTTGGATAACAAGAAAAATACCTGCAAAATGAAGCAATATAATTGCCACTAGCAATGAATTGCCTTGGTTTTCTGGAAACTGCCAGAGAGATATTTCAAAAATGTTAAGATTAAACAGCAGTGCCACGGTCAATGTTGTTCACATGAGCAGCCCTCTCTTTGAATTCTTGGTTTGCTGTCATTGCAGCATCCTGTGTGGGGATACCATCAGATTTCTGCTTGCTCTCCAAACTGCAAGAACTTTGATTTGACCTGAAAGATATAGACCAATGTTAGAAAGCCAGCATTTCCTTACACATCTCTAAACATTAAAAACAAGGATGTAGGAATAGGCAAAGGACATCTGGCAATCTGAATAATTTGTTTTATTTAATACAACATTAGGTCAAAACCATTAATACATAACATTTAGTGAGATGGATATTAGTATGTAAGTTGTGTTATTCCCACAAGTGGTTATGATTTATCAGAAAAGTTGAGATTTATTCAGATTATGCCATAGTCATGGCATGAGCCACCATGCAAAGAGTTTCTCTTGGTTGGTATCCGACTTGGAGCACTCTGGACCCTTTCCTGAATCAGTGCTGTCCTGATCTGACCACTCAAGACAACAAGCACTTTGATGTTTCTGTACTCCAAGATGGTCCATAAATTAGTCATGCTGGTGCCCACCTCCATTTCTTTGCTGTTTTCACATAATTAGTTTTATTTATAGAGGTTGAACTACAGTCAAAAGAATGAGGAAGACAGTACCAAAGATTGGCATTCAAACTTTCTTCCTCAGCTTCCACATACTGCCTTCTATCTCCCCTTCTGTCTTGGGATTACTTGGAGCTTCCTATTTGTAGCATGAGTTTACTGCTCCATGGCTCAAGTTGGTGTGTCTGCTACAATCTCTTTTCAAAGGAACTGAGATGCAATTAGAATGAAATCTTAGATAAAGCTTAGGCTCTGACTAACCATATACCTCTATGGCTGCTTTGTGGTGCCGATAGTTGACCATGTCCCAGTTTGGAAATGGTCTATTCAGCTGTACATGAAGGTTGAAGTACATTCAAAGAATAAGGGAGTCCAGAAGTAATCAAATATTAGCATATTCTGTGCTACAATGTAATGACAACTAATATTGTTCTTTTCGTATCTTCACACTGTTCCCTTGGAGAATAGTGTGAAATAGTGGACGGATTTGTGGGCTGTAACAGTCTGACAGGCTGCGACGTGAACGCTCCTTCCATGGCTGTAACCATCTTTATACCAGCCAGTAGATTGGTTCGTTCTATACATCAAGAGGGTTATATGGGCTCCTACAACCCATGCAATGATGGTGTGGAGGGGCACCCACAACCACCAGACATGAGTATCTCACTGGATGTCAACCCAGAATTCTACGCCAGAGCTCCGAACTCCACTCACTGGGACCCTGCACCTTCAGGGGAAGGAACCACTCAGCCAAAGGCTCACTCCATGACAATTTAAAAAAAGAATTGATACATTTGCAAATTGAGTAATACGAGTAGATATTGAACACTGAAAAATATATTGTGAATATATTTTTTTCTAAAGTTTCAGAACCTCAGTTTATAATTTTCCTTACTTCTGCCTGAATAACTTCCGGAAGGAGTTCCTGAAGCCTCTTTTTTGTTCTTGCTTTCTGCTTTGTTCACCCAAAGCTCTGTGCTTATTTTCTTCCTTCTTGTAGAGTTTACATGCCTTTTCCAATTTTATGGCTATGGCAGAATTATCCTGAAACTAGAAGTAAAAGCCTTTGTTACTGTACCCACATCATGAAACATTTTTCTCCCCCTGCAGCAGCATGCTGTGCCATGGAGTAGCAAAATATGAATTTGTGTCCACAGTTTTCCAAATGCTGAGCTCTTGAGCTGAGTCATCCGGTCAGGTACTGTGCTGAGATCGGGATCTTTCCCACAAGGTGGATGAGCAAGTCACCCCAACAGAAGTGCTCCTCCCGTCTCTACAGCACTCTACAGCATTGCCGGCGAGGCAAATGGACCTAAATTTCATGTGCTTTAACTGGGTGAGCTGCTTCTGGAGGAGTGACAGGTGCCAGCAGCTCGCTTATATTATTGACATGAGGCCCAAAGCCCAATTTCAGGTTAGCCTCGAGTTCCAGATAGGGGTGCGTGTTCCCTGCACTCTTGTTTATGGGCCTGGAAATGGGCCATAACCAATTTACATCCCTAGGTCTGTGGAGAAAACAAAAGGGCATCATGCTCTTGCAATGTGTTGAGGTTCCACTGTGCCACAATTCAGATCTCCAAGTTGTGAATCTGAATTTCGGGTCGTCCTTGCAAATTAAAAGCTTACAAGTAACTAGCTAATCCTGTCTAACTCTGTTAACATCAAATAATTAGTTTATGTAAATACATATGCTTAACTTGCTCATCTCATTATGTCTCAATAGTGTGTAATCATAATGGTAGGATTATCCCAAATTGTATGCACTGAATTGAATATCCATCTCTTTTCTCCATGCTTTTATGTGCTGTTCTGAAAAGGGAGACAGACACTTGTACTTCAGTAATAAAATTAAAACTGCTCTTTCACCATTCAACTTTCATTACTGGAATAAATGAAACTTGTGAAATTCTGTGTAACCTAAAATAAGGGGTTTTAGTCAACAGCTCACTGCTCGCTGCAGAGAGCTGGCCCTTAACGAGGCACTTTGTGAACACCAGACATAATCGTATCCTGGCAGTGAAGAGGCCCCCATTCATGTTGAGTTTCTATTTGAAGAATCACTGTGACTTGAAGCATTTCTGCACTGTGATGAGGCTGCTGGCACTCTGGAATCGGCCCTGCTTTATATTGTAAGATTTCATGAGCACTGGCAGCAAAAAGGGAGCAATTGCTTGTGCAAGATTGGGAACAAAGGAACAGGAGGATGCCATTCAGCCCCTCAAGCCTGTTCTGCCATTCAGTTAGGTAATGGCTGATCTGTACCTCAACTCCATTTAACTGCCTTTGATCCATATCCCTTGATACCCTTACCCAACTAAAATCTATCAATCTCAGTCTTGAAAATTTTATTTGACCCAGCATCCACAGCCTTTTGGGGGAAGAGAGTTTCAGATTTCGATGATCCTTTGTGTGAAAAAGTGCTTCCTGATTTTACTCTTAAATGGCCTCGCCATTTTAGGATCGGGCACGTGTGGTTGTTGAAAACGTGAGAGAGTGTGTTTAATTTTCTGGTTCAGGACCTTCTCCTGTGCTAGAGAAATGTCCATAGAGGCCAACATCACAGAAACTAAGGCTAGAAAATGGCAGCCTGTGTCATCTAGTGATAGCAGCTATTTATATTCACTGTTAGTGCCGCGGTGCCTCCAACTGGGTATGATGTGGAGATGCCAGTATCCAACTGGGTAGGGTGAGGGGGGGATTCTACTATTAATGGTGGATCTTCCTGCTACCAGGAGTCTTGCTTCATTTTGTTACAACAATGTCAGTGGATCCTGGTCTCCTTCAATGCGTTACTTAAAATATTAAAATTGCACAATTAAATTTTGGGTCTAAGTATTTGTTTTGAATATCAAATTGACTAAACGATGGTGCTTTTTATTTGTTTTTGGGATGTGGCTAACTCTGGCACAGCACTATTTATAATCAATCCATAGTTGCCCCGAGAGCATTAAGCGTCAACCATGTACTTTGGGCTAGTCTGAATAGGAGCAGCAACTTTCCTTTGCTGAAGGATGTTCGTGAACCAGTGGTGAACCACAACAATTTGGCTGCGTTCATGGTCATTTTTTTTTCCTGGTGTCAGCACACAAATTACCAAAGTATTAAGTTCAATTTCACAACTTGCTATGATGGGATTTGAACTCATAACTTCAGTGTTACTAGTCTAATATCATAACTCCTACACCACTCTTCCTGCATTCCATTATTACAGACCATAGGATTATAATATCTATATAATATTTTTTAAATCTACAGCAGTTCAAGGAGGTTTATCACCACCACCTCAGGGCAACTAGGGACAGGCAATAAAAATATGACTTTGCCAGCATCACCCACGTCCTGAGAAATTTTAAAAATGGGAACTACCTATGTAAACTTGTCACACTGTACTTACACCCACCTGCCAGTGGTGCTGCTGTAATGCCAGAATTTTACATTTCCCTGTTTAGTTAACAGAGAATGTCATAGTCATAAAGGGTCATATTCCTACTGCTCTATAACAATAACATTTATATAGTACCTTTAACATAGTAAAACGTCCAATTTTCAAACAAAATTTGACTCTCAGCCACAGGATAGGTGACCAAAAGCTTAGACAAAGAGTTAGGTTTTAAGGAGCTTCTTAAAGGAGGAGAGGTAGCAAGGAGGAGAGGTTTATGGAGGGAATTCCAGAGCTTAGGGCCGAGGCAGCTGAAGGCTCGGCTGTCAATGGTGGAGCAATTAAAATCGGGGATGCGCAAGAGGCAAGAACTGGAGGAGCGCAGAGACCTTGTAGGGTTGGAGGAGGTTACAGAGATAGGGAGGGGCGAGGCCATGGAGGCATTTGAAAACAAGGATGAGCATTTTAAAATTGATGTATTCCCGGACCGGGAGCCAATGTAGGTCAGTGAGCACAAGGGTGATGGGTGAACAGGACTTGGTGCGAATTAGGATATAGGCAGCAGAGTTTTGGATGAACTCAAGTTTATGGAAGGTGGAATATGGGAGGCCGGCCAGGAGAGCATTGGTTTAGTCTAGAGGTAACAAAGACACGGATGAGGGTTTCAGCAGCAGATGAGCTGAAGCAGAGGCGGAGACTGGCGCTGTTACAGAGGTGGAAGTAGGCGGTTTTGGTGATGGAGCAGATATGTGGTCGGAAGCCCATCTCAGGGTCAAATAGGACGCCAAGGTTACGAACGGTCTGGTTCAGCCTCAGGCAGTGGCCAGGGAGAGGGATAGGGTTGGTGGTTAGGGGACGGAGTTTGAGACAGGGACCAAAGACACTGGCTTCGGTCTTCCCAATATTCACTTGGAGGAAATTTTTGCTCATCCACTACTGGATGTTGGACAAGCATTGTGACAAATGAGAGACAGTGGAGGGGTCGAGAGGGGTGGTGGTGAGGTCGAACTGGGTGTCAACAGCGTACATGTAGAATCTGATGTGTTTTCAGATGATGTTGCCGAGGGGCAGCATGTAGATGAGAAATAAGAGGGGGCCTAGGATAGATCCTTGGGAGACTCCAGAGATAACAGTGTGGGAGCAGGAGGAGAAGCCATTGCAGGTGATTCTCTGGCTACGACTGGATAGGTAAGAATGGAAGCAGGTGAGCGCAGTCCCACCCAACTGGGCGGTGGAGGAGAGGCGTGGAGGAGGATGGTGCGGTCAATCGTATCAAAGGCTGCTGACAGGCCGAGAAGGATGAGAAGGGATAGTTCACCACAGGCACAGTCACATAGGATGTTATGTGTGATTTTGATGAGGGTCGTTTCAGTACTGTGGCAGGGGCGGAAATCTGATTGGAGAGATTCAAACATGGAGTTGCGGGAAAGGTGGGCATGGATTTGAGAAGCAACAACATATTCAAGGACTTTGGAGAGGAAATAGAAGTTGGAGATGGGGCGGTAGTTTGCAAGGACAGAAGGGTCAAGGGGTTTTTTTTGGGGTGGGGGGTGATGACGGCAGATTTGAAGGGGAGGGGGACAGTACCTGAGGAGAGGAAATGATTAACAATATCAGCTAACATGGGGGCCAGGAAGGGAAGTTGGTGGGAATAGGGTTAAGAGAGCAGGATGTGGGTCTCATGGTCAAGGTGAGCTCAGAGCAGGCATGAGGGAAGAGAGATAGGAGAGAAACTAGAGATAGATGCGAGTTCAAGGCTAGGGCAGGAGGGAACCTTAGAGGATGTTTGGCTTGGTGGGCTAGGGGGAGGGAGGGAAGCAGCAGAGGTAGCTGAATGGATGGTCTCAATCTTAGTGGCAAAAAAAAATCCATGAGCTCCTTGCACTTTTTAGCTGGAGGTGTGGGTGGAGGGGTCAGGGGAGAGGAGTTTAAGAAGATGGTTTGTTGTGGTGAAGAGAAGCCTGGGGTTATCTTTGCATTCCAGGATGATCCTGGAATAGTTAGCAGTTTTGGCAGTGGAGAGCAGGACCTGATAGTGCTTTATGTGATCCAGCCAGATATGGCGATGAATGGCTAAACCAGTTGTCCGCCATAAGCAGCCACTTTCAGTCCTCCAAAAATTGGCCACTTGCAACGTGTACCTTGCTGCTGTGGTCATCTCCACTGTACAAATAGCTGCTGCTGCTGCACACTCTCCCCATTGTTGACAGTCCTCAGAAGTCCCTCTGCTACCAGATCCTGGGGCCTCTTCAATACCACCACATCTTATGTGCCCCTCCCCGGTGGTGCCAAACCTTGTATCCCCTTCCCCAGTGCAATCAGACCTTGCACTCCTTTCCGTAGCACTCCCAAACCTGAGACCCCTCCCCAGCGCCGGCAGACTCTAGATTCCAAACTCTTACCACCGTTGCCCTACCCATAAACTACTACCAGATCTTGGGACCCCTTCCCATGCTAACAAGTGCTACGATGCACCATCTCTTCAGTGCTGTCTTACCAATCAAAAAATAGTTCCTCCATTGTCTATGGATAGACCTGTTAGAAACTTGTTTCCAAATGATTTCACTCAAGATATGCACCCCCTCCCTTCCCAGAACAATGAATCCTCTGGCTCACCATGAGCAATGCCACAGGAGATCTGCTAGCAATATTAAAAAGGTAAAGTATTTGAAGAGGTCTCATCCTTGTTTTCAAATCCTTCCATGGCCTCGCCCCTCCCTAATCTCTGTAACCTCCTCCAGCCCTTCAACCCCTCTGCGCTCCTCCAATTCTGGCCTTTTGCGCATCCCTGATTTTTATCGCTTCACCATCGGCAGCTGTCTAGGCCTGAAGCTCTGGAATCCCCCACTCCCCCCCCCCCCCCCCCCCCAAAACCTCTCTACCTCTCTCTCCTTTAAGGTGCTCCTTAAAACCTACCTCTTTGACCAAGCTTTTGGTCACCTGCCCTAATATTTCAAAATGTGGTTCGGTGTCACATCTTGTTTGATAACGCTCCTGTGAAGCGCCTTGGGATGTTTTACTATGTTAAAGGCACCCTATAAATGCAAGTTGTTGTCACATTCTAATGTCAGATTGGTCTATACACGCCGTATGATGAAGCTGTTTCTCAATCTACATAGAATTACATAGAATGTACAGCACAGGAAACAGGCCATTCGGCCCAACAGGTCCATGCCGATGTTTATGTTCCCTCCTCCCTCTCTACTTCATCTAACTCTATCAGCATACCCTTTTATTCCTTTCTCCCTCATGTGTTTATCAAGCTTCCCCTTAAATGCATCTATGCTAGCCGCCTCAAATATTCCTTGTGGTAGTGATATCCATGTTCTAACCATTCTGGATTTACTAATGACTATCTTATATTTATGGCCTCTAGTTCTGGTCTCCCCTGCAAGCAGAAACATCTTCTCTGTCTACCTTATCAAACCCTTTCATAATCTTAAAGACTTCTATCAGGTCACCCCTCAGTCTTCTCTTTTCTAGAGAAAAGAGCCCCAGCCTGCTCAGTCTTTCCTGATAGGTATAACCTCTCAGTTCTAGTATCATCGTAGTAAGTCTTTTATGAACCTCCTCCAATGCCACTATATCCTTTTTACAATATGGAGACCAGAACTGTGCACAGTCCTCCAAGTGTGGTCTAACCAAGGTTCGATACAAGTTTAACATAACTTCTCTGCTTTTTAATTTTATCCCTCTAGAAATGAACCCCAGTGCTTGGTTTGCTTTTTTTATGGCCTTATTGACCTGCGTCGCCACTTTTAGTGATTTGTGTATCTGTACACCCAGATCCCTCTGCTCCTCCACCCCATTTAGACTCTTATTATCCAAGCAGTATTTGGCCCATTTATTCTTCCTACCAAATGTACCACCTCACACTTATCTATATTGAAATTCATTTGCCAATTACACGCCCATTCTGCAAGTTTATTAATGTCTTCCTGTGTTTTGTCACAGTCCTCCTCGGCATTAACTATAATCCCCCAATTTGATGTCATCCGCAAATTTTGAAATTGTACTTCCGATTCCCGAGTCCAAATCATTTATGTAAATGGTGAACAACAGTGATCCCAGCACTGATCCTTGTGGAATACCACTTCCCACCTTTTGCTAGTCTGAGTAGCTACCCTTAACCCCTACTCTCTGTTTTCTGTTTTGTAGCCAGCTTGCTTTCCATTCTGCTACTTATCCCCGACACCACATTCTCTGACCTTAGTCATGAGTCTACAATGACCTTATCAAAGGCCTTTTGAAATTCCAAATATATTACACTACTGCATTACCCTTGTCTACCCTTTCTATTATTACTTCAAAGAATTCAATAAGGTTGATCAAGCATGACCTTCCGTTTTGGAATCCATGCTGACTATTCTTCATTTTATTTTTGGTTTCTAGATGTTTGTCTATTACATCTTTGAGTAAAGATTCCATTATCTTTCCTGTCACTGATGTTAAGCTAATTGGTCTATAGTTCCCTGGACTGGTTCTATCTCCCTCTTTTTAAATATCTACCATTCAACCTGTCAAAAGCACACAATCCATTTATCCAATTAGCTGCTAGCAGTGCTTCCAAGAAGCCATATAACTTTATAACAAGATGATCAGTCTTGTGTGAAACACATGTCTTATTCCATACCTCATTTGTTAGGATTTTTATTTGAGGTTGAGACCACATGATTATCTAAATTAGATATATAAAATAGATAAATTACTTTTTCTGATTCCATCCAGACATCTGAAGTTTGGTTGCTGTCATCTTTAGATCTAGGTGATGAAGAGATTGCCCTCTGGGAGCTTTTTGTCCTAGATAATTTCATCTGAGATGGGTTGGCTACTTTGGTTTTCGGTGATGGTCTTCCAGTGTTACTTCCAGTTAAGGAGACTGGAATTTTCCGATTTTCAGTAGGGCCACTGGTGTAATCTGCGCTGGAGTAATTCTCTGATTGTGTTTCATTAAACACATCATGTCCTGTATCATAACAATGGTGCCGATACTTGTTATCAGGGTCTTCTTCACTGACAGAATGACAGGGTGTGAGATGCAAAGAGTAAACTATTGTTTCGGACTCCTGTGCAGGGATGTAGTTTAATGTTTTCATGAAATGTATATCCAAGCTTGAATCAGAAGATCTGATTGAGCACTGATCTAACAAGGAGGCATTTTGAATTGATTCTTTATTTTCAGGGTGAATTTGAGCTTCCTGCCCCTGGTGCCCTGTCCTTCCTCCTGAGCCTCTGTACTGAAAATCTTGGTAATCTGGAGCAAAGTTCTCTGAGGAACAGATGGGATCTGTGATGTACGAGCTGTGATCTGAGTGACTTATGATGGACCTTGCTTTGTTCAAGTTGAATTCATCCCTGGGTTCCTTACAGTAAGCCTGGTATTCAGCCTCTGATACACTTTTCACTGGTGGTGATTTACATTCCAGCTCAAGGTCACTGGTGTAAAGTGGACTGTAGTCCAGATTATCAAATCTCTGGTATATCCTGGGTGTGAATTCCCATTCATCTGACTTCAAACATTGAACCTGCTCCGACCCTTTCATCTTGTTCTGTTGTACCTGTGGTATAACGTACCTCAAATAAAAAAAAATCATCAGTGTTACTGGTTTTCTACTTTAACTCAGTCATTAAAGCTAGGACTTTTACCTTGTGGTATTCTGCTAAAATAGTGTATTGGATATATTACTAATGTTCTCTTCTTTAGAATACTGAATTTTTAAAAAAATCACCACATATGGGGGCTGATTTTAAGGGCCTCCGCCCTCTCGTAAACGGGGCACTAGTGGCCTGAGAATGGCATTGGGTCTCTTAACCGCCTTCTACGCTGGTGCTCTAGGCCACCACCATTTTGGGTGGACTCCTCGGAAGGGCAGCCAGATTGCCCGCCTGTTTCAGGTGGGAGGCCACTTGTAATATGCAAATCAAGGCCCTGTAACATACGTAGGATCCCCAAGTGCAATTCTGAGGTACGATGGAGGCAGAGTGTGCGCTGTCAACACTTCACCCACTTGTACCAGAGTTGAGCACCACTGGAGGCCCCTCAAAGAACTGCCCAATAACTTGTTTATTTGTTGGGGCCAGTAGGAGCAGCAATGCCCTTCCTGACCCCACAAAAATTCCCTGCCCCATTGTCTGGCCCATGCATGCCCCAGGCTCTGACTGGCGAACTGCCTTGGAGTGCTGGTTTGGTACAAGCAGCTCACCAGCTATATGCAAATAGAGCCCGGGCCTCAAAATGACTCGGGCCTCACGGCAGTTGCAAAAGACAGAAACACTCCACCTACTGATCGTCCGTTGTGTTCCAAAACTTAAAATTGGCCCACAGTGTCGCCACAAATACCAGGTTCAGTATTTAGAATTCCAGGTTTGATACTTTAGGACCATTGGGATACCCTACTCGGCAGCTTAAATTCTGACCCTGACAGCAATAGTTTCTCATTCTAAATGCATTTTATCTGCTGCCTATCCTTGCTCCCCACCTCCCCAGTAGTTCGACACAAAGGACACATAAATTGCTTCTGCAAACAATATACTTAAGGCCATTGCAAGGAGGTGCGGCAGAGTGGCCTGTGGTGGATTTGGGCCGTCTGGGTTTTTCTGACCAGTTGCCACTGACTCAGCCTAGTGGAATCCTGGACACCCTTGGGGCACCATTGCTCTGACTGTACAAAACTTTGTTACCTGCCAGTTGGTGGAGGTGGCATCTCTACACTGGGCAGTTGGTGGAGGTGCTATCTCTACACTGATTGGGCAGTTGGTGGAGGTGCTATCTCTACACTGATTGGGCAGTTGGTGGAGGTGCTATCTCTACACTGATTGGGCAGTTGGTGGAGGTGCTATCTCTACACTGGGCAGTTGGAGGAGGTGCCATCTCTACACTGGGCAGTTGGAGGAGGTGCCATCTCGACACCGATTGGACAGTTGGTGGAGGCGCCATCTCTACACTGGGCAGTTGGTGGAGGTGCCATCTCTACACTGATTGGGCAGTTGGTGGAGGTGCCATCTCTACACTGATTGGGCAGTTGGTGGAGGTGCCATCTCTACAAAGATTGGGCAGTTGGTGGAGGTGCCATCTCTACACTGATTGGGCAGTTGGTGGAGGTGCCATCTCTACACTGATTGGGCAGTTGGTGGAGGTGCTATCTCTACACTGATTGGGAAGTTGGTGGAGTTGCCATCTCTACACTGGGCAGTTGGAGGAGGTGCCATCTCTACACTGATTGGGCAGTTGGTGGAGGTGCTATCTCTACACTGATTGGGCAGTTGGTGGAGGTGCTATCTCTACACTGGGCAGTTGGAGGAGGTGCCATCTCGACACCGATTGGACAGTTGGTGGAGGCGCCATCTCTACACTGGGCAGTTGGTGGAGGTGCCATCTCTACACTGATTGGGCAGTTGGTGGAGGTGCCATCTCTACACTGATTGGGCAGTTGGTGGAGGTGTCATCTCTTCCCAGGGCAGTTGGCGAAGGTGCCATCTCTAAACTGATTGGGCAGTTGGTGGTATGTTCCAGAGTTTTCCCACCCCCATGCTGCTCTGTAGCCAGTCTATGGAGGGTAGCACACAAAGCAAAAAAAAATGGCCTCTCCTGTTCTTTTGTCTTGACCTCCCTGGGTGAATGTGCCAAGCGGAAGGCTCTAGCTCTATTGGGAACTCAATCTGTCAGGAATCTGAGGCGCAAATTTATTTCTGATTACTAATTAATTTTATAACATTATGATGTTTTGATCTTGCGAGCAGTGAATGATCCGAAGTGCAACAGAAGAGTATTTTGGGATTGTTAGTGAACTAGGATAGTCTGGTAAGAGAGGAATGTTATTTATGGCGTATTACAGCAAGGGATTTATAATACTTTCTAAAAATTAATTTAATTATTTTTTTTAAATGTCAGCCGTGGCTCAGTGTTTGCACACTCGCCTCTGAGTCAGAAGGTTATGGGTCCAAGCCCCACTCCAGAAAATGGAGCACATAATCTAGGATGAGGGAGTGCTGCACTGTTGGAGGTGCCGTCCTTCAGATGAGGTGTTAAATCGAGGCCCCATCTGCCCTCTTAGATGAATGTAAAAGATCCCACAGCACTTTTTGAAGAAGAGCAGGAGAGTTCTCCCGGTGTTCTGGTCAACATTTATCCCTCAACCAACAACACCAAAAACAGATAATCCGGTAATTTATTTAATTGCTGTTTGTGGGACCTTAGTGTGTACAAATTGGCTGCCGCATTTCTTGCGTTACAACAGTGAGTACACTTCAAAAGTACTTCATTGGCTGTAAAGCGCTTTGGGACGTCTGGAGATCGTGAAAGGCGCCATATAAATGCAAGTTCTTTTTTTCCTTTTTCTCTTTGCTTGTTTATCAAAGTCTAAATATTCTAGTTCACAACTCAGAAGTAATATTTTTGGAGTGAAAATATATCTGTTTTAAGCAGAAAAACTGAGGAGGATTTTTAATGTGCCTAAAAATCACAACTTATTGAAAAGAGATTTTTTTTTAAAAGATCTGGTGAACCATGTTCACTACAAAGAAAAATAAGGATAAGAATTTTGTCACAAGAAGATACTGTCTACAGGTATTTGTTCTGTGACAGTAGAAGATTAATTAATTCCCTGGCAGAATGATGATTCACACTAAATGACAAATGATGACAAATATTACATGAATGTGAGCGATCTCTGGATATAGCAGTCTGGAGTCACTTAACAAAATCTAAATTTTCCCAGTATCGTAATGACCAGAAGATTTCACTAGCTGTTTCTTCACTCACAATAAAGACTGTCAAAACCGTCATAGATGTCATCTTTCTGATCGGGAGTCAAGGGTCACACCTCCCACAAATGACTGTCTCCTCTTCCGTCAACCCCCTCCTCCCTCAAAAGTGAATGTAGACAGTCTATCAAGAGAACCAGAGCGGCAGATTGAAACAAAGCACGAGAGCAGCAACAGCAGAGTCAAACAGAGGGGAAAACTCAAAAGGTGACGTCATAGTCAGCACAGAGTGAGGAGCGGCGGAGCCAAGGAATTAGAGCTAAGTGTTAATTTTATTATTTATCTAAAGTGTTAAGAGCATAATATCCTTTAGGTAAACAAATAGACCTAAGAGGCTAAATAGATTAAATTGCTCTAAGGAGACAAATAAACTATGATGTGGAGATGCCGGTGATGGACTGGGGTTGACAATTGTAAACAATTTTACAACACCAAGTTATAGTCCAGCAATTTTATTTTAAATTCACAAGCTTTCGGAGGCTACCTCCTACCTCAGGTGAACGATGTGGAAACATCGTTCACCTGAGGAAGGAGGTAGCCTCCGAAAGCTTGTGAATTTAAAATAAAATTGCTGGACTATAACTTGGTGTTGTAAAATTGTTTACAAATAAACTAAGTAGAGGAAACCAACATTAAAGGAATCCAATTTGCGTTAAATAAGAATCTGCTATACATAAATAATCAGAGTAATTAATTAATTTCAAATCAAACTAATCCATCAACTAATTAATACTAGACATCAAGTGATTCTATTAGTTCTAGAAATAAATTACTGCTAACTAATAAATAAAGATTAGAGATGGCAGCACAGGCAGTCTGTTGGGATTGCAGTATGTGGGAGTTTGTGGACAGTGAGACTATCCTAGATTGCCACATCTGACGGAAATGTCTCTGCCTTGAGTTGCTCCAGCTCAGAGTCCTTAAGCTGGAGTGCGAGTTAGAGACACTCCAACACAATAGGGAGGAGGAGAAATTTCTGGATAGTTTTCTCCAGAGTACAGTCACACCTCAGAGGAAAACACAGGTACGGGAAGGGGGGAGTGTGACTGTTGGTTGGATGGGTACGGGGAATCAAGGGGAGGTAGAGAAGGAGGTCCCGCAGACACGGTCCTGTCCAATGAACTTGCTACCTGTGAGGATAAGGATGTAGGCTGTGGGGTGGACAGTCAGAATGCTAACCATGGCACCGTGGAGCAGGAGGCAGTCCATGGGGGGGAGGAGCAGAATAGAAAAGTTGTAGTCATAGAGGGATAGACAGCGTCCTCTGCAGTCATGACCGAGAGTCCAGGAGGGTGTGTCGCCTACCTGGTGCAAGGATAAAGGATATCTCAGAACAATTGGAAAGGATAGGAAAAGATCCAGTTGTTGCGGCCCATGTCGGGACGAATGACATAGGGAAGAAAAGGGAAGAGGTCCTGCTAAGGGAATATCAGAAGTTAGGAACTAAATTAAAAAAACAGGACCTCATGGGTGATAATCTCGTGCTAATTGGCAGATCTGGAAGGTGAATGCATGGCTGAAAGATTTGTATGAGAAGGAGGGGTTCGATTTCATGGGACACTGGCACCAGTACTGGGACAGGAAAGAACTGTACCACTGGGACAGGCTCTACCTGGGACCAGTGTCCTAGTGGAAAGGATAAATAGGGCTGTGGATAGGACTTCAAACTAGTAAGATTGGGGGAGGCATCTAGTGAAAATAACATAAGCCTGAAGATAAAAGAAATAGGAGATAAGAGTAAAGGTCAGACCAAGGTAAAGGATAAGGGTAACATAAATGGTCAGGGAACGGATACAGTTATAGAACATAAACATAAAATGACTGTTAAAAATAAAGTGAATGGAACAATTAATAAAAACAAATTAAATTGCCTATACAGCAATGTGCACAGCATCCGAAACAAAACAGGGGAACTGGAGGCAATAATTCATAGTGAGGATCCGGGTGTAGTAGGGATAACTGAAACATGGCTTAATAAAGAACAGGACTGGCAGTTAAATATTGTAGGATATAACGCATTTAGAAAGGATAGGGAAGGAAGCGGGGGTGGGTTGCTGTACTAATTAGAGACAACATAATGGCAGTAGAAAAAACAGACATAAGTAACATTAAGATACAAACAGAATCCATATGTATTGAGACAAAAGGTAAGAAGGGATTGATCACATTAATAGGGGTATTCTACAGACCACCTAATAGTGGAAGGGAAGTGGAGGAAGAAATATGCAGGCAAATCTATGAAATGAGTAAAAGACATCGAGTAATAATCATAGGCAATTTCAACTACCCCCAAATAAACTGGCAAGTAGAGGTAGGGAAAAGGGAATGGAGTTTTTGCAGTAGATCAGTGTGTAACGCTGGTTTAAAGGGACAGATACAATTTTGGAACTCAATGCTCCAGGCAACTCACTGTCTTAACCTCGCACAGCTGAACAGGTCGTAAACAGCATGGAGGACCCCCCCCCCCCCCCCCCCCCCCAACCAGCGTTATTTAAAGGGATCGTGCAGGAGTTACAGGTTAGTTGCTGGATTATTGCTTCTGGCTGCTGATGCATTTGCACCTGTTTTTGGAGATCTCCTATACTTGAATACTAGGACTAGGGCTCATAGCCTAAAAATTAGAGCCAGGACTTGCAGGAATGAAGTTAGGAAACACTTCTACATGCAAAGGGTGGTAGAAGTTTGGAATGCTCTTCCGCAAACAACAGTTGATGCCAGCTCAATTGTTAAATTTAAATCTGAGATTGATAGATTTCTGTTAACCAATGGTATTAAGGGCTCTGGGGCTAAGGTATGTGTATGGCATTAGGTCACAGATCAGCCAGGATCTCAATGAATGGTGGATTAGCCTTGAGGGGTTAAATGGCCTATTTCTGTTCCTATCTACAGGGAGTGGGCTGGCTAGCTGACAGGCAATAGCAAGGGCACTGGCGGAGTGGCAGGGGTGGGACAGGAATGCTGTCACCCTGAGAAAGTTCAGCAGGTTCATGTTCCATGGAGCCACTGCCACTTGCTGCCTCCTGTTATGCACCACCTCCTCCTGCAAGAAAGCGGGATGTGTGTCAGTGATTGTCCTGCTAGATGTTTGGGCGCTGTGGCTGTCATGGTTGAATAGCCGCCAGTGTGTGTGACCTGTGAGTTGTGGGTGTGCGGATTGCAACGGTGGTAATGTGTGCGGGGTGAGATGAAGCATCTGATTGGAAGAGTTGGGTACTGATTGAAAGAGTTTGTTGGTATGTGTGTGATGGGGGGTGTAGTGCGTGGATCAGTGGATGCGGCTGGTGCTGCAGTTGGTAGGAGACGCCCCTTGACAGTTGACCTCTCTCACCTTGACCGCTCGTGTCAAAGCATTGAACTTCTTCCTGCACTGCATCCGTTTTCGTGATGCTCTTCACCTGGCATTGATTTTGTCCCCTACTGCCTCAGGAGCATATGTCTTGAGGGCCTCTTGCCCCCCACGCCCCCCCGAGGATATAGGATACCCCTCCTTCTGTTCACCTCTTGCACCAAGGCCTCTAGTGCATCATCAGAGAACCTTGGTGCACGCTCTCTCGCAGGCCCGGTACAAACTCAGATCAGCAGATTGGTGAGGTCTGGTATGCAGATTGGAGCATGGGATTTAGTAGTGCGCAACCTTTGTTCAATGTTTTAAAATAACTCAACAGTTTGTAAACATAGGGATGGTATCTGCATCTGTGTTTTACGTGTGTGATGTCTGATCTCTGTTCAGACTCCATGCGGACCCGTATCTTATGTTTTGCAAATAAGAGGTGCAGGCTGCCTTTAAGGGGTGCTGGTCACTCGCGATATCTGGACCCCCAGCTGGTGAGCCGCCTGCTAGACCTGGCTGCTCGCAGCAATCAGGCAAGTCACCAGGCAGCACAAATGTTACGTTTTGCCTGCATCTCAACGACTGGGCGCGGGGTTAATCACACACCGTAACCCCCGCGCCCAGTTTCGGGGGTTATCCAATATAACCCCCATGGTCTGGATGGATTGCATCCACGCATATTAAAAGAAGTTAGGGAAGAGATAGCAGAGGCACTATTACATAAATATAAAAGTTCATTAGCAAAGGGAATAGTGCCAGAGGACTGGTGGAGAGCTAATATTATTCCTATATTTAAAAAGAGAGATAGAACAAGTCCAGGGAACTGTGGACCAATTAGCTTAACGTCGGTTGTAGGAAAGATAATGGAATCCATACTCAAAGATGTAATAGAAAAACATCTAGAAACTGAAAATATAATAAAGCGTAGTCAGCATGGATTTCAAAAGGGAAAGTCATGCTTGACCAACCTTATTGAATTCTTTGAAGAAGTAACAGAAAAAATAGATGCAGTAGATGTAATATATTTGGATTTTCAAAAGGCCTTCGATAAGGTACCACATAGTGGACTCATGACTAAGGTCAGAGCATATGGAGGCAGGGGACAAGTAGCAGAATGGATAGCAAGCTGGCTGCAAAGCAGACACAGAGAGTAGTGGTTAAGGGTAGCTACTCAGACTGGCAAAAGGTGGGAAGTGGTGTTCCACACGGATTGGTGCTGGGACTATTGTTGTTCACACTTTATATCAATGATTTGGACTCGGGAATTGGAAGTACAATTTCAAAATTTGCAGACGACACCAAAATTGTGAGGTGTAGTTAATACAAAGGAAGAATGCAACAAAATACAGGAAGACATTAATAAACTTGAAGAATGGGCTTGTAATTGGCAATTGAATTTCAATATAGATAAGTTTGAGGTGGTGCATTTTGGTAAGAAGAATAAGGAACAATACATTCTGCTTGGATAATAAGCGTCTAAATAGGGTAGAGGAGCAAAGGGATCTAGGGATACAGATACACAAATCACTAAAAGTAACGATACAGGTTAATAAGGCCATAAAAAAAAACAAGTACTGGGGTTCATTTCTAGAGGGATAGAATTGAAAAGCAGAGAAGGTATGTTAAACTTGTATAGAACCCTGGTTTAGACCACACTTTGAGTACTGTGCACAGTTCTGGTCTCCATATTATAAGAAGGATATAGTGGCATTGGAGAAGGTGCAAAAAAGATTCACAAGGATGATACCAGAACTGAGAGAGTAGACTTATTGGTAAAGGCTGAACAGGCTGGGACACTTTTCTCTAGAAAAGAGATGGCTGAGAGGTGACCTGATAGAGGTCTTTAAGATTACGAAAGGGTTTGATAGGGGAGATGTAGAGAAAATGTTTCCACTTGTGGGGGTGTCCAAAACTAGAGGTCATAAATATAAGCTAGTCACTAATAAATCCAATAGGGAATTCAGGGGAAACTTCTTTACCCAAAGAGTGGTAAGAATGTGGAACGCGCTACCACAAGGAGTAGTTGAGGCAAATAGCTTAGATAAATTTAAGGAAAGCTAGATAAACACATGAGGGAAAAAGGAATAGAAGGATATGCTGATAGGGTAGTTGAAGAGGGGAGGGAGGAGGCTCGTGTGGAGCACATACGCCAGCATAGACAAGTTGGGCCGAATGGCCTGTTTCTGTGGCGTAGACTCTATGTAGATGGTATTGAAGGCAGCTACAAACTGTTTTCCTGGACCTCTGCTGGATTGCCTCAGATTTTTCTTAAATTATAATAATGGTCAGAGGTTTTACCCCACAGTGCACTAAAGGTCACTTGACATCTTTGTCCATGACTGTGGAACTCATGAGTTGTGGAGTTTTCCCTGATGAAATGACTTATTGTCACTGATGAAACAGCCTCTTTGTATTACAGATTTGAGTTTCGTTATCGAGTCGAATGAGGAGAAACGAATACAAAAGCAGTGAAGACCGCACTGCAGATAATTGTGGAGTGAGCACATGTACCATGTATGTCCATACACACTATCCCTTAAAAAGTAAACAAAATATAAACAAGTCGCAGCAAACAGCTTTCTGAACTGGCTTGATAGTAAAGGTTAACTATTAATATGTTAAATTATATCTACTGTACCTTATGTACCTGTAGAAACTTTAGCCACATTAAAAGGTATTGTTCAGCTGCATGGACATCACAAGGTTTGGAAAAGAAATACTTGAATTTATACAGTGCCTTTCACGACTACAGAACGTCCCAAAGTGCTTTACAGCCAATTAAGAACTTTTGAAGTGTAGTCACTGTTGTAAAGTAGAAAGGAACAGAGAAAGGTCTGATTTTTGCAAAGGACTTCAGAGAGGAATAGATGCTCCTGCCCTAAGCCAAGCAATACATGAGAAAGTGGACCTAAGCGGGAGGCCCAGGAACCACTCCCTATAAAAGCAGCGGCAGTAGTAGCACGAGAGAGCGGACCTGAGCAGGAGGCCCAGGACCACTCCCTATAAAAGCGGCGGCAGTAGTAGCACGAGAGAGCGGACCTGAGCGGGAGGCCCAGGAACCACACCCTATAAAAGCAGCGGTAGTAGTAGCACGACAGAGCGGACTTGAGCAGGAGGCCCAGGACCACTCCCTATAAAAGCAGCGGCAGTAGTAGCACGAGAGAGCGGACCTGAGCGGGAGGCCCAGGAACCACTCCCTATAAAAGCAGCGGTAGTAGTAGCACGACAGAGCGGACTTGAGCAGGAGGCCCAGGACCACTCCCTATAAAAGCAGCGGCAGTAGTAGCACGACAGAGCGGACTTGAGCAGGAGGCCCAGGACCACTCCCTATAAAAGCAGCGGTAGTAGTAGCACGACAGAGCGGACTTGAGCAGGAGGCCCAGGACCACTCCCTATAAAAGCAGCGGCAGTAGTAGCACGAGAGAGCGGACCTGAGCGGGAGGCCCAGGAACCACTCCCTATAAAAGCAGCAGGTAGGTGATTGATTGGTCGGTGAGTATTACCATTTTTTTGCTATCTAAGCTAGGGCAGTGGTTTAAACTAAGAGCTGGGAAACTATAACTTGCTATTACTTTATTAAATTAATAACTTAAACTAAATAAACTAATTAGTAAATAAAATTAAAAATATCGAGTGACTAAAAACTTTAACGAATTAAATATATAATACAAGGTTAGATTGGGATGGTAGGGCAGGTGATGTGTCGTAACTGCAGAATGTGGGAGTTGGTGGAGAGAGTGTGATCCCAGGCAACCACATCCGCAGTAAGTGTCTGCAACTCGAGGAGCTTTGGCTCAGAGTTGTTGAGCTGGAGTCTGAGCTGCAGATATTGTGATGCATCAGGGAGGGGGAGAGTTATCTGGACACTTTGATCCAGGAGGCAGTCACACCCCTTAGGTTAGGTAGTGGTTTAGATTTGGTCAGTGGTCAGGGACAGGAGGATGTGACTGCGAGACAGGCAGGTATGGGGAACCAGGATGCAGTGATTGAGGAGCCTCAGCCCTTGACCTTGTCCAACCGGTATGAGGTACTTGCTACCTGTGTGGATGAGAACAAAGACTGCAGGGAGGATGGGCAATTTGACCACGGCACCATGGTACAGGAGGCCATTCAAGTGGGGGGAGTAAAAAGGAATGTCATAGTGGTAGAGGATAGTATAGTCAGGGAGGTAGAAACTGTTCTCTGCAGCCATGACCAGGAGGCCCAAAGGCTGAGTTGCCTTCCCGGTGCCAGGGTTAAGAATATCTCCTTGGGGCTGGAGAAGAACTTCAAGCAGGAGGGGGAGGATCCAGTTGTCGTGATCCACATAGGAACCAACAACATAGGTAGAACTAGGAATGAGGGCGTTTGAGGAGCAAGGGTCCAAATTAAAAAGCAGAACCTCAAAGGTAATAATCTCTGGATTACTACCTGAGCCAGGTGCAAATTGGCATAGGGTCAAACAGATCAGAGAGTTAAATGTGTGGTCAAAGAGTGGTGTGGGAGACAGGGGTTTCAATTCATGGGGCAGTGGCACCAGTACTGGGAAAAGAGGGAGCTGTTCCATTGGGATGGCTCCACAATCAGGCTGGGACCAGTGGCCTAGCGAATCGAATAACTAGGGTGGTAGATAGGACTTTAAACTAAAAAGTGGGGGGGAGGGAGAGTTTAGGTTCAGGAAGGGTAAATTTATCAATCTAAAGAGAAAAGTCAAAGCCATAGAGCAATGTAACGATTTGGGTAAAGATAAACAGACTGTGTCAGGAGGGGACAAAGAGTTTAACAGTAATAGTGCATCAGTGAATAAAGTCAAATCAAGGAAAAATAGTAAAAGTTAAAATTAAAAGTGCTTTATCTGAATGCATGAAGCATTTGTAACAAGATAGCCAAATTAATGGCACAAATAGAGATAAATGGGTTTGATCAAGTAGCCATTACTGTGATGTGGTTGCAAGATGACCAAGGTTGGGACTAAACATTCCAGGGTACCTGACTTTTTTTGAAAAGGCAGACAAAATGGAAAAGGAGGGGGGGTGCTAGCCCTGATAATAAAGGATGACATAAAGACAGTAGTGAGAAAGGATCTTGACTGAAGATCAGAAAGTAGAATCAGTATGGGTGGAGATAAGAAATAACAAGGGGCAGAAAACACTGGTGGGAGTAATTTATAGGCCTCCTAACAGTATACTTTTGGACAGAGTATTAATCAAGAAATAGGAGGAGCTTGTAACAAAGGTAATGCAATAATCGTGGGGGACTTTAATCTTCATATAGAATGGGCAAATCAAATTGGCAAAAGTAGTTTGGAGGACAAGTTCATGGAATGCATTTGAGACAGTTTCCTAGAACAATACATTGTAGAACCAACTAGGGAACAGGCTATTTTAGATCTTGTCTTGTGTAATGAGACAGGGTTAATTAGTAATCTCATAGTAAGGGATCTTCTGGGGCAGAGTGATCATAATATGATAGAATTTCACATTGAGTTCGAGCGTGGCGTACTTAAGTCCAAAACTAGAGTCTTAAACTTAAACAAAGCTAATAACATAGGTATGAGGGGTGCGTTGGCTAAGGTTGATTGGGAAATTAAATTAAAAGATATGACGGTAGATAAGCAATGGCAAACATTTAAAGAAATATTTCATAATTCTCAACAAATATACATTCCATTGATGAAAAGAGATCCATCCGTGGCTAACTAAAGAAATTAAGGATAGTATTAGATTAAAAGAAGAGGCTTATAATGTTGCCAAGAAGAGCAGTAAGCCTGAGGATTGGGGGAGTTTCAGAAACCAGCAAAGGATGACCAGAAATTGGTAAAGAGGGAAAAAATAAAATATGAGAGTAAACTAGCAAGAAATATAAAAACAGATTGTAAGAGCTTCTACAAGTATGTAAAAAGGGAAAGAGTAGCGAAAGTAAACGTAAGTCCCTGAGAGGCTGAGACAGGAGAAATTATATAATGGGGAATAAGGAAATGGCAGAGACATTAAACAAATATTTTGTATCTGCCTTCACAGTAGAAGAAACAAAAAACATACCAGAAATAGTGGGGAACCAAGGGTCTAATGTAAGTGAGGACTTAAAGTAATTACTATTAGTAAAGAAAAAGTAATGGAGAAATTAATGGGACTAAAAGCTAACAAATCCCCTGGACCTGATGGCCTACATCCTAGCGTTATAAAAGAGGTAGCTGCAGAGGTAGAGATAGATTCACTAGATTCTAGAACGGTCCCAGTGGATTGGAAGGTAGTAAATGTAACCCCGCTATTCAAGAAAGGAGGGAAAGAGAAAACAGGAACTATAGGCCAGGTAGCCTGACATCAGTGGTCGGGAAAATGCTGTATTCTATTATTAAGGATGTGGTAACAGGGCACTTAGAAAATCATAATATGATTAGGCAGAGTCAACATGGTTTTTTGAAAGGGAAATCATGTTTGACAAATCTATTAGAGTTTTTTGAGGATGTAACTAGCAGGGTAGATAAAGTGGAACCAGTGGATGTAGTATATTTGGATTTTCAAAAGGCATTCAATAAGGTGCCATTAGGAAGGCAAATGGTGTGTTGGCCTTTATTGCAAGGAGGTTGGAGTACAACAGTAAGGAAGTCTTGCTGCAATTGTATAGGGCTATGGTGAGACCACACCTGGAGTACTGTGTACAGTTTTGGTCTCCTTACCTAAGGAAGGATATACTTGCCTTAGAGGCGGTGCAACGAAGGTTCAGTTAATTGATTTCTGGGATGAGAGGATTGTCCTATGAGGAGAGATTGAGTAGAATGGGCTTATATTCTCTGGAGTTTAGAAGAATGTGATCTTGTTGAAACACATAAGATTCTGATAGGGCTTGACTGGGTAAATGCTGAAAGGCTGTTTCCCCTGGCTGGAGAGTCTAGAACTAGGGGGCGTAGTCTAAGGGTAAGGGTTTGGCCATTTAGGACTGAGATGAGGAGAAATTGCTTCACTCAGAGGGTTATGAATCTTTGAGGGCTGTGGATGCTCAGTCGTTGAATATATTCAAGACTGAGATCAATAGATTTTTGGATTCTAAGGGAATCAAGGGATATGGGGATCAGGCAGGAAAGTGGAGTTGAGGTCGAAGATCAGCCATGATCTTATTGAATGGCGGAGCAGGCTCAAGGGGTCATATGGCCTACTCTTGCTCCTATTTCTTATGTTCTTATGTTCTTATTAACCACCACTGGGGTTAAACTCCAAGAACCATAGTAGTTTGTAAGCACTGTGAGAGAGTGCAATGATCCAGTACGATTGTGAATATTGTGACTCTATCAATAGTAAAGAATACTTATTATTAAAAAAAAAGTGGAGTAACACTTCTGCTGTCCCACCTTGAAACTGCAGAGGACCAGTTGAGTAGATTACAGCTCCATGTTCCTGCTTGCAGCCTGAACCTGTTCTTTATGAGGTAAAGGGAGAAATTCTGGAAAGATGGGAATGGTCTTCCAATTTTCCTGTTTCCCCTCCCCGGTCTTCCCATATAGTACTTCATCTAACTACCTATGGAACAGGCTCCCTAGGGAGATGGTGGAAGCAATTAGTATTGATTCATTCAAATGCAAATTAGATAGATTTCTTTAAGAAAATAAGATTTTGGGATACAGTATATGAGTAATTTGAGATGTGACATATGGTAAGTGTAGTATGCACGGGAGGAACAGGTGACTTTGGACCTACGCTTCCCAAAGCTCTCCACCACTGGGGTTTTCCTGATGTCATGTCTGGGTCTGTTGTAGACTAATTGATAGAGATTGATTTCTATGATTAATCAACAATTCCATTATCAGTGCATCATGCGACTACCAGAATGGTAGAAGAGATGGTCTATTTTTGTCAAGCAATTCCTATGTTTAAACAAGGGTTCAGGTGAGTTTGAATTTCAGTCAAGGCTGGGATATTAAATTCATGTTCCGCTCGGACTCTAAGATTCTAGTGCCATAGTTACTCACCTTTTTAAGTCTTTTCTGTTCTGTTTTAGCAACTCTTCATTATACTGGAGTAGATGGTTGTATCGAGAAAGAAAGATTTGGAAATGCCGGGTACATAATTCCAGCAGGTAATAATCAGGATGGTTCTGTTCCGTGTGCTTTAGTATATTCTAGAATGCAAACAAAATAATTACAAGAGAAACAACTCAAAACTTCATAATCTCAATAAAGATTGCTAAATACGAAGAAAGATTTTCTTCTATCGCCATACGTTAACAGCATTGTAAACGGAGCGGGAAGATTTCCTCCAAATGGAATTTACAGCGAAGTTGTAAACTTGCTCTTTTTGAACACTTCTACAATTTAATTAGAAATAGTGACCCTAAGAAATGTTTCTGATGTGTTTACGAAGTCATTAACACACAGAAAAAAAAAATCTTCCACCGATATTATTTACTGTGCTGTACACAAGTAGGTTACGTTATGCCTACTCAGTTGCATAGTTCCTATAAGACCTTTGATTTACCGGTGATGCGAGAAGGCCGAGCATAGGCCAGGCACTTTCCCATTGGGAGGGGGTGTGATCACAAGCTGCTCGCGTACTGCCTGGTACCCAACTGAAGAGTAGAATTAGCAGAAGACTGGGACCCTGCCTGCCTTCTGGGGAATAGTGCAGGGAGAACTCAAAAAAAAGTAAGAATTTGCATTTATATGTTTTTGTGAGTGTTTTTGTGACTGGAAGGCTGTTTCCAGTGCAGTTCCGCAGGGCTCAGTACTAGGTCCCTTGCTTTTTGTGGCATATATCAATGATTTGGCTTAAATGTAGGGGGCATGATTAAGAAGTTTGCAGATGATACAAAAATTGGCCGTATGGTGGATAGTGAGGAGGAAAACTGTAGACTGCAGGAAGATATCAACGGACTGGTCAGGTGGGCAGAAAAGTGGCAAATGGAATTCAATCTGGAGAAGTGTGAGGTAATGCATTTGGTGAGGGCAAACAAGGCAAGGGAATACACAATAAATGGGAGGATACTGAGAAGTGCAGAGGGACCTTGGAGTGCATGTCCACAGATCCCTGAAGGTAGCAGGACAGGTAGATAAGAATAGTTAAGAAGGCATACGGGATACTTTCCTTTATTAGCCGAGGCATAGAATATAAGAGCAGGGAGGTTTTGTTAGAACTGTATAAAACACTAGTTAGGCCACAGCTAGAGTATTGCATACAGTTCTGGTCTCCACGTTACAGGAAAGGTGTGATTGCACTAGAGAGGGTACAGTGGAGATTTACGAGGATGTTTCCAGGACTGGAGAATTTTAGCTATGAGGAAAGATTGGATAGGCTGGGGTTGTTTTCTTTGGAACAGAGGAGGCTGAGGGGAGTTTTGATTGAGGTGTATAAAATTATGAGGGGCCTAGATAGAGTGGATAGGAAAGACCTATTTCTCTTAGCAGAGAGGTCAATAACCAGGAGGCATAGATTTAAAATAATTGGTAGAAAGATTAGAGGGGAATTGAGGAGAAATATTTTCACCCAGAGGGTGGTGAGGGTCTGGAACTCACTGCCTGAAATAGTAGAGCAGAAACCTTCACTGCATTTAAAAAGTACTTGGATGTGCACTTGAAGTGCCGTGACCTACAAAGCTACGCACCAAGAGCTGGAAAGTGGGATTAGACTGGGTAGCTCTTTTTCGGCCGTCATAGACACGATGGGCTGAATGGCCTCCTTCTGTGCCGTAAATGTCTATGATTCTATATAGCGCATTTCACAACCTCAGGACGTCCCAAAGTGCTTTATTGCCAATTAAGTAGTTTTTGAAGTGCAATCACTGTTATAATGTGGGAAAATGTAGAAAGGTGGGAAATACAGTCCCCACCACTTATAGAATATATATACATGATAGAATTCCTCATTACGATGGAGAGTGAAGTAGTTGAATCCAAAACTAGGGTCCTGAATCTAAATAAAGGAAATTACGAAAGTATGAGGTGCGAGTTGGCTATGGTAGATTGGGGAACTTTACTAAAAGGGATGACGGTGGATAGGCAATGGCTAATATTTAAAGAACGTGTGCAGGAATTACAACAATTATTCATTCCTGTCTGGCACAAAAATAAAACAGGAAAGGTGGCTCAACCGTGGCTTACAAAAGAAATTAGGGATAGTATTAGATCCAAAGAGGAGACATATAAAATTGCCAGAAAAAGTGGCAAGCCTGAGGATTGGGAGCAGTTTAGAATTCAGCAAAGGAGGGCAAAGAGATTGATTAAGAGGGCAAAAATAGAATATGAGAGTAAACTAGCAGGGAACATAAAAACTGACTGTGATAGCTTCTATAAATATGTCAAGAGAAAAAGATTAGTGAAGACAAATGTAGGTCCCTTACAGTCAGAAATGGGGGAAATTATAATGGGGAACAAAGAAATGGCAGAACAATTAAACACATACTTTGGTTCTGTCTTCACAAAGGAGGACACAAATAACCTCCCAGGAATGTTAGGGAACCAAGGGTCTAGTGAGAGGGAGGAACTGAAGGAAACCAGTATTAGCAAAAAAAAATAGTGCTAGGGAAATTAATGGGGCTAAAGGCTGACAAATCCCCAGGGCCTGATGATCTACATCCCAGAGTACTAAAGGAAGTGGCCCTGGAAATAGTGGATGCATTGATGATCATCTTCCAAAATTCTATAGACTCTGGAACAGTTCCTACAGATTGGAGGGTGGCAAATGTAACCCCACTATTTAAAAAAGGAGGGAGAAAAAAACAGGGAATTACAGACCAGTTAGCCTAACATCAGTAGTGGGAAAAATGCTAGAGTTTATTAAAAAAGATGTGATAACAGAACTCTTGGAAGGCATTAACGGGATTGGACAAAGTCAGCATGAGTTTATGAAAGGGAAATCATGCTTAACTGGAGTTTTTTGAGGATGTAACTAGTAGAATAGATAGGGGGGAACAGTGGATGTGGTGTACTTGGATTTTCAGAAGGCTTTTAATAAGGTCCCACACAAGAGGTTAGTGTGCAAAATTATAGCACATGGGATCGGGGAGAATATACTGGCATGGATTGAGAATTGGTTGACAGACAGGAAATAGAGAGTAGGAATAAATGGGTCTTTTTCCAGGTGGCAGGCAGTGACTAGTGGGGTACCGCAGGGATCAGTGCTTGGGCCCCAGCTTTTCACAATATATATCAATGATTTGGATGAGGGAACCAAATGTAACATTTCCAAGTTTGCAGATGACACAAAGCTGGGGTGGAATGTGAGCTGTGAGGAGGATGCAAAAAGGCTCCAATGTGATTTAGACAAGTTAGGTGAGTGCGCAAGAACATGGCAGATGCAGTATAACATATGGATAAATGTGAGGTTATCCACTTTGGTTGTAAAAACAGAAAGGCAGATTATTATCTGAATGGTGATAGATTGGGAAAAGGGGAGGTGTAACGAGACCTGGGTGTACTTGTACACCAGTCACTGAAAGCGAGCATTCTGGTGCAGCAAGCAGTTACGAAGGCGAATGGTATCTTGGCCTTCATTGCAAAAGGATTTGAGTACAGGAGCAGGGATGTCTTACTGCAGTTGTATGGGGCCTTGATGAGACCACATCTGGAGTATTGTGTGCAGTTTTGGTCTCCTTATCTGAGGAAGGATGTCCGTTGCACTCCCACCATGGCAAGAAGGTTTACCAGACTGATTCCTGGGAAGGCAGGACTGACATATGAGGAGAGATTGGGTCAACTAGGCCTATATTCACTAGAGTTTAGAAGAATGAGAGGTGATCTCATCGAAACATATAAAATTCTAAAAGGACTAGACAGACTAGATGCAGGGAGGATGTTCCTGATGGCTGGGGAGTCCAGAACCAGGGGTCACAGTCTCAGGATATGGGGTATGACATTTCGAACCGAGATGAGGAGAAATTTCTTCACTCAGAGGGTGGTGAACCTGTGGAATTCTCTATCACAGAAGGCAGTGGGGGCCAAATCATTATATGTATTCAAGAAGGTGATAGATATATTTCTTAATGCTAAAGGGATCAAGGATTATGGAGAAAAAGAGGGAACAGGGTACTGTGTTAGACAATCAGCCATGATCATTTTGAATGGCGGAGCAGGCCCGAAGGGCCGAATGGCCTACTCTTGCTCCTATTTTCTATGTTTCTATAGCGATTTGCCCACTGTATGCGGTGGCCAGTGTAACCAAAAATTGTTTAAAGAGATCTTTACAGACGTAGGACTCGCAGCTGTTGCAGGAATTCGAGAGGCCACGGGGGGGGGGGGGGGGAGGTGGGAGGGTGACTGAAGGAGGCAGGGCTGCACTTTCCGACTGTGTCCCATGTTTGTTAACAGTACGAACAGCTGATTGAAGTTGCCCGCAGTCTCCATCAGCTGTATGCACTGATAACTGCTAACAACTATGGGAGGCAGTGGAGGCTTCGGGAAGCTTCAATCAGCTGATATGTTTAATGTGAGATCAAATCAACCTCTGTTACAGTGTCTTGGTTCTATTTATATCCCTGTGGTTCTAACTTGTGCCTATTTATGTTGCAAAGTCAGATGTTGATCGGATGCAGCTATAAAAAAAATTGCCGTTTAAAAATTCGGTAAGCGCTGAACTGCATGAAATAACCAGCACGCGTAATGGGTCGAATTTTGATTGGAAAATAACGGTAAGGCTAACAGCGCTCACCGTTATTTATGCGCAAATCAGACAGCAACTTCTGGTGAACACACATGCACAGTTAGACACGAAAATCCAGATATTGCTGTCCAAGATGTAAGCTGTGTGAAAACGACATCTTGCCTTCTGGTTCCCCATTCAAATGTATTGAACGGCTTGTTCCTGTATTGATGTTGTAGATATGGACTAAACTTGCCACAAAAAGTTAGGGCTTGTCCATTCCAGCATAAGTACCCTTTTAACAGCGTGGCAAGTCTTAATTACTGCCAAACAACCTCTCTAACACTGAAAATTAACTTTTACAAGTGTGGAGTCTCATTCCTTCAGTTTTTAATTATTGTTGGAGATCTAACTTTCTTTCTCTCTCATTATTTAGCTTTCTGTATCTGATTTAACATTGAATTCACTATTCTAACTTAGACTTCCTGGTTCAGACTGTGATGCTCATTAATGATTCTTCAATCTGATTGGTTAAGGAGATACACAGTTGCTTGCCCTATTCACGCAGGTCCCAGATGCCCAGTAGAGGGCACTGAGCTGTTTGGATGATAGCAACTTGCTGTGCAAAACCCCGTAGAAAGTCTATGGGCAAGTGCAAGTCTAACGAATGGCTGGCACCTTTTGTTTGCCGCTCACAGCAAAATCTGGCCCATTATATTTTAAGCGGCGCCTTTGTAATTGATGCCTATACTGATGGCAAATGG
Organism: Heptranchias perlo; assembly: GCF_035084215.1. Taxonomy (NCBI): domain Eukaryota; kingdom Metazoa; phylum Chordata; class Chondrichthyes; order Hexanchiformes; family Hexanchidae; genus Heptranchias; species Heptranchias perlo. The sequence continues at coordinate 72,477,430 of NC_090332.1, forward strand.
TTAGCGCCATTTGTCCGATATAGGCAGCTGTCCAGGATAAGCAAGGACGGAGTAAAAACATAAGAAATAGTAGGAGGAGTAGGCCGCATGGCCACTCGAGTCTGCTCCGCCATTCAATCAGATCATGGCTGATCTTCGACCTCAACTCCACTTTCCTGCCCGATCCCCATATCCCTTGAATCCCCTAGAGTCCAGAAATCTATTTATCTCAGCCTTGAATATATTCAACAACTCAGCATCCACAGCCCTCTGCGGTAGAGAATTCCAAAGATTCTGTCAGCATTTACCCTGTCAAGCCTCCTCATAATCTTATATGTTTCAATATGATCACCTCTCATTCTTCTAAACTCCAGAGAGTAAAGGCCCACTCTACTCAACCTCACCTCATAGGACAACCCTCTCATCCCAGGAATTAATCTAGTGAACCTTCGTTGCACCACCTCTAAGGTAAATATATCCTTCTTTAGATAAGGAGACCAAAACTGTACGCAGTACTCCAGGTGAGGTCTCATCAATGCCCTATACAATTGTAGTAAGACTTACTTTTGTACTGCAACTCCCTTGCAATAAAGGCCAACATTCCATTTGCTTTCTTAATTGCTTGCTGTACCTGCATGCTAACCTTTTGTGTTACTTGTACGAGGACACCCAAGTCTCTCTCAACACCGACATTTAATAGTTTCTCACCATTTAAAAAATATTTTGTTTTTCTATTCTTCCTACCAAAGTGAATAACCTCACATTTCCCCACATTATACTCCATCTGCCACCTTTTTGCCCAGTCACTTAACCTGTCTATATCCCTTTGCAGACTCTTTGTGTCCTTCTCACAGCTTACTTTCCCACCTAGCTTTGTATCGTCAGCAAACATTACATTCGGTCCCTTCATCCAAGTCATTAATACAGACTGTGAATAGCTGAGGCCCAAGCATTGATCCTTGCAGCACCCCACTATTTACAGCCTGCCAACCTGAAAAGGCCCCTTTTATCCCTACTCTCTGTTTCCTGTCCATTAACCAATCCTCTATCCATGCTAATATGTTACCCCCCAACCCCATGAGCCCTTATCTTGTGTAACAACCTTTTATGTGGCACCTTATCGAATGCCTTTTGAAAATCCAAATATACTGGTTCTCCTTTATCTTCCCTGCTAGTTACATCCTCAAAAAACTCTAATAAATTTGTCAAACATGATTTCCCTTTCATAAAACCATGTTGACTTTGCCTAATCATGTTATGATTTTCTAAGTGTTCTGTTAACACTTCCTTAATAATGGATTCCAGCATTTTCCTAATGACTGATGTCAGGCCAACTGGCCTATAGTTCCCTATTTTCTCTCTCCCTCCTTCCTTGAATGGCAAGGTTACATTTGCTACCTTCCAAACCGCTGGGACCATTCTACAATCTGGAGAATTTTGGAAGATCACAACCAATGCATCCACTATCTCTGCAGCCACCTCTTTTAGAACCCTAGGATGTAGGCGATCAGGTCCAGGGGATTTATCAGCTTTTAGTTCCATTAGTTTCTCAAATACTTTTTCTCTACTGATATTAATTACTTTAAGTTCCTCACTCTCATTAGACCCTTGGTTTCCCCATTATTTCTGGCATGTTTTTTGTGTCTTCTACTGTGAAGACAGATACAAAATATTTGTTTAACGCCTCTGCCATTTCCTGATTCCCCATTATAATTTCTCCTGTCTCAGCTTCAAAGGGACATATGAATTAAGAGCAGGAGTAGGCCATTCGGCCCCTCGAGCCTGCTCTACCCTTTGATAAGATCACGGCTGATCTGATTGTGACCTCAACCCTACTTTCCCGTCTACCTACTATAACCTTTGACTCCCTTGTTAATCAGGAATCTATCTAACTCAGCCTTAAAAATATTCAATGACCCTACCTCCATCGCTCTCTGGGGAAGGGAGTTCCACAGACTCATGACCCTCTGAGAGAAAAAATTTCTCCTCATCTCCGTATTAAAAGGGAGACCCCTTATTTTTAAAGTGTGGCCCCTAGTTCTAGTCTCTCCCACAAGGGGAAACATCCCCCCAGCATCTACCCCTTCTAATCCCCTCAGGATCTTATATGTTTCAATAAGATCACCTCTCATTCTTCTAAACTCTAGTGTATACAGGCCCAACTTGTCCAACCTTTCCTCATAAGATAACCCCCTCATCCCAGGAATCAGTCGAGAGAATCTTCTGTGAACCGTCTCGAAAGCAATTATGTCCTTTCTTAAATAAGGAGACCAAAACTGCACACTGTATTCTAGATATGGTCTCTCCAATGCCCTGTACAACTGTAGCAAAACATCTCTACTTTTATATTCCATTCCCCTTGCAATAAATGACAACATTCCATTTACCTTTCTAATCACTTGCTGTACCTGCATACTAACTTTTTTGTGATTCATGTACTAGGACACCCAGATCCCTCTGTACCTCAGAGTTCTGCAATCTCTCTCCATTTAAATAATATACTGCTTTTCTATTCCTCCTGCCAAAGTGGACAAGTTCACATTTTCCCACATTATACTCCATCTGCTAAATTTTTTCCCAATGCACTTAACCTATCTATATCCCCTTGCAGACTCCTATGTTCTCTTCGCAACTTACTTTCCTACCTATCTTTGCGTCATCAGCAAATTTAGCAACCATACACTCGGTCCCTTCATCCAAGTCATTGATATAGATTGTAACTTTGTTTACTTTTGCTACTCTCTTCCTTTTTACACACTTGTAGAAGCTCTTACAATCTGTTTTTATATTTCTTGCTAGTTTACTTTCATATTCTATTTTCTCTCTTTTTATCAATTTTTTGGTCATCCTTTGCCAGTTTCTAAAAACTCTCCCAATCCTCAGGCTTACTACTTTTCTTGGCAACATTATAGGCCTCTTCTTTTAATCTAATACTATCCTTAACTTCTTAAGTTAGCCATGGGTGGTTCACTTTTCCCATGGAGTTTTTATTTCTCAATGGAATGTATATTTGCTGAGAATATTGAAATATTTCTTTAAATGTTTACCATTGCTTTTCAACCGTCATACCCTTTAATTTGGTTTCCCAATCTACCTTAGCCAACTCGCCCCTCATACCTATGTAATTGACTTTTTTAACTTTAAGACGCTAGTTTCTGACTTAAGTATATCACTCTCAAACTCAATGTGAAATTCTATCATATAATGATCACTCTTTCCCAGAGGATCCATAACTGTGAGATTACTAATTAACCCTGTCTCATTACATAATACAAGATCTAAAATAGCCTGTTCCCTGATTTACATGATGTATTGCTCTAGGAAACCGTCTCAAATGCATTCCATGAACTCGTCCTCCAAAGCTGCCTTTGCCAATTTGATTTGCCCAGTCTATATGAAGATTAAAGTCCCTCATGATTACTGCATTACCTTTGTTACAAGATCCTATTATTTCATGATTAATACTCTGTCCAACGGTATTGCTACTATTAGGGGGTCTATAAACTACTCCCACCAGTGTTTTCTGCCCCTTGTTATTTCTTATTTCCACCCATCCTGCTCTTCCGAGTCAAGATCCTTTCTCACCCCTGTCCTTATGTCATTCTATATTATTAGGGCTACACCCCCTCCTTTTCCATTCTGCCTGTCTTTTCTAAATGTCATGTACCCTGGAATATTTAGTTCCCAACCTTGGTCACTTTGTAACCATGTCTCTGTAATGGCTATGAGATCAAACCCATTTATCTCTATTTGTGCAACTAATTCATCTATCTTGTTATGAATGCTCCATGCATTCAGATAAAGAGCCTTTAATTTTGACATTTTACCATTTATTCCTGCTTTGACATTATTTGCTGATGGTGGTGGTGGGGACCGTACACTAATGAATGGGGGAAATTCATTTTAAACAGCAGTTGCCAGCAGAATTGGATCTTTATTTCTCAAACCAGAAATCTAGATTTGCAAACAAGTCAAATTTTTGCTGATGATTTTTGATGAGCCTGACCTAATGCCTCGTAAAGTAACTACACTGATAAATAATGAATGTATGAAGCAACTGTCATATTAATATCAGGCTTCATTAGTAACCGTTTGTTTTTGTGTGTGGACATTTTGGTTATTTTTACATTTCTTTCAAGGAAGGAAAAACTAAATAGAAGTGCAGAAAGTCCATGGATAATATTTTTTGTTGAACTGAAATAGAGATGCAGTGACCAGTCCCTATAAGGATCCAAAAACTCTAGCAGAGTTAAAGATGGCATCAATGTCGACTTTGTCCATTCCATATTTTTATGATTGGCTCAATCATGCTGACTCCCACATAATTAGACACGTGATGCGCTGGTGAAAATGATCATTTGAGCATACTGCATGTTAATTGGCGCCTGGAACAGTAGTGAGTATGGTTGCCAACTCTAGTTGGATGTATTCCTGGAGGTTTCATCACATGACCCCCTGTCTCACCCACACGCTCCCACCAGTGGTAATCTGACATGTCCATCCTCGCAGTGTACCGCCTTCCCACACCAATTGGAAAGTGAGCAGACTCTTCGTTACCCAATTGAATGACTCTTGACTGTCGTCAACAGCCATTTTTCCCACCTCCAATATTTTTATCACAAATAAACAGGAAGGATTATACTTGCCTAAGAGGTGGTGCAACAAAGGTTCACTAGATTAATTCCCAGGATGAGAAGGTTGCCCTATGAAGAGAGGTTGAGTATAATGGGCCTATACTCTCTGGTGTTTAGAAGAATGAGAGGTGATCTCATTGAAACATACAAGACTATGAGGGGGCTTGACAGGGTAGATGCTAAGAGATTGTTTCCCCTGGCTGGAGAGTTTAGAACTAGGCGGCATAGTCACAGGATAAGGGGGCAGCCATTCAAGACTGAGATGAGGAGGAATTTCTTCACATGGAGGGTTGTGAATCTTTGGAATTCTCTAGCCCAGAGGGCTGTGGATGCTGAGTCATTGAATATATTCAAGACTGAGATAGATAGATGTCTGGACTCTAGGGGAATCAGGGGATGTGGGGATCGGGCGGGAAAGTGGAGTTGAAGTTGAAGATCAGCCATGATCTGATTGAATGGCGGAGCAGGCTCGAGGAGCCGTATGGCCTACTCCTGCTCCTATTTCCTATGTACTTAGGGTGTTCAAAGAGAATATTTTAAAAACACAATTTTTTTTTGCCCCAATGATTTTTCTGCTGGTTTGTCCTGGAGATTAATCTTTAATTCTTGGAGACCCCAGGGCAATCCGGGGGGGTTGGCAACCCTAGTTGTGAGACTGGTAAGTGATCTTGCCTGCAAAAGCAGAATGTATTCAGGGATACGATGAATAGGCTGAAAGAGAAGTGTCAGCAGATCAAGCCTGGCCTCAGATGGGTTGTCCTGTGGGAAGAGACAATGATTGTCAAACTGAAACAATTGAACATTCACAACCTCTCTGGGGCTCAGTAGAAGGTAAGAGAAAGAAATCAGTCAATGTAAAAAGAAAAGAGAATTAGACAATTGCTCATCACAGTGAAACCTAATTTCTTTCTAAAGATACAATCTTTTTAAAAGGTAAAATGTTAAAACCCAATATCCCATAAGGTTAACACTTGTGAAAAACACCAATTTTTTTTCACAAAATCCACCTCCTCCCTGATTGTTCCCTCTCCTTCCTGAATTCACTGTATTTTGCTGGGGAATGTTCCATAGGTCTTGACAGACCCCCAGTGCCTCGTCCAACTGGCCATGTGTTAGCTTGGACAGTAACTTGTTGAATGGCCTGCCGACCTGAGAGGCATCACAGCCAAGCTTAATCTTTTCCTCAATTGATGTCTACACAGGAGGAATCAGTAGTCATTGATCAGGAGTGGGAATCCTGTTCATTTATCCCCCCACCTCCCTTAGCCTGGGGATAGAAAGGCTAATTGCTGTATTAATTGTAATGATGTCCCAACTGAGATCAACTAACTCAACGCAAACCAAACCTAGGACCTTCCTGGTTGGTATAGCTCAGTTCCACATCAGGAAGTACTGTCCAATGAGCCATCAAGGGAGCACAAAAAAGCCTTCAAAATAAAATTACTTGCACTACAAGTTATTTGAAATCTGATAGAATAATGCCTTTACAAATAAAACATTGATCCTTTCCTTTCAAATTAACTTGATAAAATTCTGAATAAGAGAAAGTCTTTTAAAATATCAATATTTCAGTGAATGCCACACAATGGAACACAATGGGCCCGATATTACCATGGCGGCGGGTTCGCGGTGGGGGGGGCGATTTTGGCGCGTGGGCAACGCGCCCGGTGAAATCAGTCTGTCTGCCCCGCGCGCAATCGCAGGCTGATTGGATCCACTTACCTCTTGTTCCGGGTTCCCCGCTACTGAGCTGCGCGGCGGGCGGACTGCGCATGCGCAGTAAGGTCTGTCAGCTGGAGGAGCTCTAGTTAAAGGGGCAGTCCTCCACTGACTGATGCTGCAAGAAACAGGAAAAATTACAGTTTGGAGCAGCCCAGGGGGAAGGCTGCTCCCAGGTTTAATGATGCCTCACTCCAGATATCATTGGATGGGGTGAGGAGGAGGGGGAGGACAGAGATCTTCCCCCCGGCGGGCGGGAGGAAGCGGCCTGCCTCTGCCACCAAGAAGGCCTGGCTCGAGGTGGCAGAGGAGGTCACCTGCACCACCAACATATCGCACACCTGCATACAGTGCAGGAGGCGCTGCAATGACCTAAGTAGGTCAGCCAAAGTGAGTACACTTACTCATTCCCCTACACTCCGTCTGCCACATCACCGACCCCACCCCACATCTCCTTCTGCACAGCCAACACTACTCTGTCACATCACCCCTCACACCCACTCAAACCTCATCCTCATCTTACCTGCACTTACTCACCTCACCAGTACTCATCCCGCCACTACCACTCAACCCAATCCTCATACAATCTCATGGCGCTATCTCATACTCACCCTCTCATGCATCTCTTTCACAGTCAGCCTCACTCAACCTGCCACTACCTGTGCTGCAGCCACAGGGCATGCATCACATATGTGCAGTAGGCAGCGTAAGGCAAACATGTCGTGAGCATGAAGGGAATGCACAAGGGTGTTTGAGGGTTTGTCATGGTTTTTACTTCTATTTAATTTCTGAGCAACTCACATTACATATATTGTCACCACTACTGTCACGTCTTTGCGAATCTTGTCTGGTTTGTGCAATAATGCCCTTTCCTGAGGATTACTATGAAGACCCACAACTGATGCCACCCATTGTGTCACTGCAGAGTAGGTGTAGGTGTATATGCAGTGCGCTTTTGTGCAGACGACTGAGAGACGCCAGCCATGTCCCTGGTGGCACCCTGGAAGGATGCGGAGGAGAAGTTGTTGAGGGCAGTGGTGACTTTGACAGCGACAGGTAAGAAGATGGTGCTTGGGCCAGCCTGGAGCAGCTCGGCATGAAGGAGGCTGCAGATGTCCACAACTACATGTCGAGTGACTCTGAGCCTCCGTGTGCACTGCTGCTCAGAGAGGTCCAGGAAGCTGAGCCTCGGTCTGTGGACCCTGTGGCGAGGGTAGTGCCCTCTGCGACGCATCTCTCTCTGTGGTTGCCCTCCCTCCTGCTGTGCAGGTGGATGTGTCACAGCACTGTGTTGTGGAGCTCCACGTGTCAGAGGTAGACGGCATGGCCGGCGAGGCTGGTGATGCTGTTCGCCCTCCGAGGAGGTCATGACTGCAGCTACAGCGGCCCCCATCCGGAAGATGTATATCTGAGGGGGTCCGCAAGGTAGGTAAATGTGTCTGGACACTGGGGTAAGTGTGCAAGTTGGTGAATTTTGTTGTTAGGCCGGGGGTGGTGGAGGCCAAACTTTGTCCAAAGTGACAGAGTGGCCTCCTGCAATGAGTGAGGGTCTCCACCCCCACCTGTCAAATGGACCTTTGCTGCTGCCACAGGCTGATGGCCGCAACACCTACATTTGAACTGGGAGTGTTTCCCCCAGTACGGGAAACAGTCCCAGTTGTTTGTAAAATCCCAACCCTCCTAAAATATCACATTAATCAGGTCGGTAAACGACCTGAAATACCAAAATAAATACCTTAAGTGGCACCCCGCCGGCTTTAATTGCCGGCGGGAGTCCCACATGCGGGGGCTGCGCGTGCATATCAGCGCGTCAGTGGGGAACCCGGAAATGGGGCGGGTTGGAGCTGGTCTCCCGACCCGCCCCGGGAATCCCCGATTTTCGTAGGCCCCCCGCCAGGAACGCACCCGATCGCGGGTGCTAAAATAGAGCCCAATGTTTTTATAAACTGTCCAGCCCTGTTAGGTATTAGGAATTAGGAATTACTGTTAAAATTAGACTGATTTTTACAAAATTATTTGTGTGCATTAGCACATAATATATATTTCATATGATCTGATCTTCACAAATGTTGTAAAGTGTTTGTGACCTCATGTTGCCTTGTAAGTTTGAGAGAATCTCCACTGCAGATGTTAAGCATAGAAATGCATTCAGGAAGCTCCTTTAGGTAAATGATGTAATTGTCCAAAAACTTGTCCTACAAGGAAAAGAAACAAAATATATTTGCAGTTTACTAAAGAAATAAAATTGGTTAGTTGTTGAAAATGAGTTACTGTCATAGAATGAATAGGTTGGTGTTTTTATTAAAATTTATTTTTTCTCTTCATTCTTAAAATATCCCCATACCAACCATCATTAACCATCCTGCTGACTTATTACCTGCCATTTGTGGATGGCAGCAAACCAGGGTTTGAATAGTGGAAGTGTGAAACGATCATCTCATATTTAAACTTTTCTGTCTTAAGTTTGTAAACAGTGAACATTGGGACAAACTTTATATCTGGTTCTGGCAACCTTCAGTCACACCCTCTAACTGATCTGATTGGTTGACATTGACAATCTCCCATCCCAGTGAAAAGACTGACTTTTCTTGTGGATCACTGGTAAGCTGATACATGGGTTGAATTTCTACCTGTTAGCTTAAAATGCTGATGGTTGGCATGGGTACAGATGCACTTGCCTAATTCAGAGTGAAAGCTTGCCTTTAAGATATAAATTTGGCAGGTTTTGGCTTCGACTAGATTGTTTATGGTTAGCGCTGACAGTAGTGAGGTATTTCTCTCCTTGAATGGAGGGAAGATCGGTGAAACAGTAGACTCGATTTTGCTGTCAGACATAAAAGAAAAGAAAGAAGGATTTGCATTTATACCATGCCTTTCATTAGCACAGGGCGTCCCAAAGTGCTTTACAGCCAATTAAGTACAACTCCTAATAACTAGTTACACAGCCATAGTAGAGGGATGTGATCAGGTTACTTGGACATAGGCTTGGTTAGGGTAAGGAAGGGCAAGAGAAGAAAACTATTTTTAAAATGGGACAAAAGTTGCATTTAAAAGTCCCAACTCCTAAAATATTATCCCTTGGTTTGATGAGCACTACCTTGTTTTTTTTTCAAAAGTGTTAATTATCTTTGGAGAAAAAAACTGAGCTAACCTATTTTCTAAAAACCTCTCATTAAGATACTATCGTTTCAAAGTTAATTGTAGTTTCCTTTAAGGAAAGGTTTCCTCCCGTGAGGCACCGTATTAGTACATTGCTGAATCGCACCAGGGAGTGGATTCTCCTGTGTGATTTCCCACGAGATGAGTTCCTGATCTCAGCCAGGCTGCCTGGGGAACGTCAAGCTGAGAGGAGGTACTTCCATAAAGGCATGGGAAATTGGAGGAGGTATTGACCAACATCACTCTGACATGGCTTAGAGAGTCAGGTCATCTACTCTCTCGCTCATTTGGGGACGATACTGGGGAAAGACATCTCACATAAGTTGAAAAGAGAAAATAACTTTACAAAATAACAACTGAGACATTCTCAAAATACAGTAAATATGAAGAAATTACACCAAACTTTAGCAAAGGCTGCAATATGCTGATATATAAATGTTCTTAACTACTTCAGCTCATGAATGTCTCATTATCTCTGAAAGTTTAGAGTTGTATTTGCCGCCATAGTACATCAATATTTCACACATAATTTTCATACTACAAATGTAAGTGTACAGATAAATATATTTTTGTTATTCAATTATCTGTCATCTGCAATTACTTATTCAGCAGTGGGAACTGAGAGCTTAGACACATTGCTATATATAGACAGAAAACATTCTTCACTATTTACTTTTACCAATAAATCACATAACTCACTCTCTTTTGGGAAAACATATTTAACAAACTAACTCCTACATTTAACTAGTCTAGCTTTACCTTTACCTCATCATTGTTTATCAACTTCATGAATATGTCTCCCACAATGCCTTGCCACTGCCATCTGTACACCCTCTCCTCCAGAGTACAAAGTAGAGCGATATGAAGTTTGGTGATGGCTCTTAGGGAACTGGGTAAAATATTACTGCAAAGAAAAGGTGGCCAAAGAACAATTGATCAAAACAAACTCTGTCACCATGTAGGGTGTCACAGATTAAAAACTACTTCCAGTGCAGGAAAACTTCCAACTTTTGTTTCCATTTAATGTCAGCTTTTGAAATCCTCTAATTTGGAAAGTTCAGTTAAATCAAACCTGTCCAGAAGGCAGTTTTATACAGATTTACTTTTATTTCTCTTGTTCCAATATTTTCGCTGAGGTACCAGTAGGCTTTATAATAGATTTTATTAGTGTACTTAAGTGGTAAATTAGAAATTCTTGAGTTCATAAGGCATTAAATAGTTCCTGTATTTTTATTGAGAAACTAAAGTGATGGGTCAAGGTCAATAATATAAGGTACCACTAAAGTTGATAAGAACAAAAGAGAAAACTATATAAATCAGTAAGTAATGATTAGGTTGAAAACAAACTTGGGTCTTAAAAGCGTGAAGATGAAGATTCGAAGAGATAAAGATTGAGGGAGGTAAGGAGTTCCACAGTTCCACAATGAATTGAAACCAAGGCTCATTACACAGTGGGAAGCTGTGTAATGAGCCTTGGTTTCAATTCACTGGGGATGTAGGGAAGAGCACTTGGAACAATGGAATCTTAGAAAGAACAAGAGATGAAAGTTCTATGGAGCACGACCATAATAGTATTAATAGAAAGAAGAAGAAAGAATGATTTGCATTTATATATAGTGCCTTTCACAAACTCAGCACATCCCAAAGGACTTTACATCCAATTAAGTACTTTCTGAAGTGTAGTCACTGTTGTAATGTAGGAGACAAGATAGCCAATTTGCGCACAGCAAAGTCCCACAAACAGCAATGAAATAAATGACCAGATAATCTGTTTTTGGAGATAGACAGGGTAGAATGAATAAACAGTGAGCTAGTGGCTGAGGGACGAATTAGCTCAAAGCCATTTATTTATTCAGAATTTTCTGCCTCTGCATTACATATTTTGAGATTTTTCATTGAGAGATGGAGAAATCCTTTTGCAAAGCATTTTACCAGGATACATAACTTGTTCATTTTTAAATTAATAACGTGATGAATAATTGCTTCTGGACATTTTGTGCTGCTACCTAGAGCCTTCCTTAGCTGTAGCAAAATTCTATATGCCAGTTAGAGAAAAAAAGAAAAATTTCTTTCCCCACAACCTGGCAGTTTTGTAATCATGGCATCTCCTGCTTCTGAAGGGCTATCAGACACTGGTGCTTTTAGTACCATCATTTCTCAGAATTGAACTCATTAATAGAGATTTGATTGTAAAGAATCAACACAAACATGCACAGAATAAAATTGTGTTCACCTTTACATTTACTTCTGGTACTGCAAAGTTGTCATCTTGCCATACTGTGGTAATTTTCAGTGGCTTACCCAGTGGTTTTTAAGTTCCTAGCAAGGCTAAAAGGGACCTGATCGGATCTAATGGGCACTAGGTAGCTAATGATTTCATTGCCATACTGTCTTAATGGTAGAATATTTCCTTCCATGCATTGGGCTTGGTAAGAATGATAGTCATCAGTGCATTACTAGTAGAATGACTCAAGCCCAATGTCCAGGGTAGCAGTTGATTGTAATATACCTAACTCATTCTGCATTGTAGGTCAGAGGGCCTCAATTAGAACAAATGGGGAAAAAATTGGATAGGGCCTGTTTTTGGGCGGGGGTAGCGCGATCCGCTATAACCCCACGCCCAATAGCCCCTGTGCAGGCAGGACGAGATTTTTGTCAGGCCTGAGGACATACCTGCAATCTGCGTGGAAATCAGCGTTGAATGAGGAATTCGCACTTTCCACCAGCAGGGGGAGCTCCAATCTCTTTTAGGCCAGCTGTCTATTAGAAATATCTTAAAGGTAGCTGGTAACTGTTATTTGTTGAAAATAACAGTCTGCTGTCTGCACGGGGTCTGAACGGAGATCAGACCTCGCACATGTAAAACACAGATGCAGGTCCCGTCTCTATGTTTACAAACTGATGAGTTATGTTAAAACATTGAATAAAGGTTACGCACTACTAAATCCCACATCCTCCAATCTGCACGCCAGACCTCACCAATCTGCCGATCTGAGTTTGTACCAGGCCTGCGAGAGTGCGTGATCCAAGGTTCTCTGCTGATGCACTAGAGGCCTTGGTGCAAGAGGTGGACAGAAGGAGGGACATCCTATATCCGCGGTGGTACGGAGTGGGGGGCAAGAGGCCCTCCAGACATAACCAAAAGGCAGTGAAAGCAGAGGACGAAGTCAATGCCAGGCGCACAGCATCATGAACATGGATGCAGTGCAGGAAGAAGTTCAATGCTTTGACATGAGTGGTCAAGGTGAGTGAGGACAACTGTCAAGTGGCATCACCTACCAACTACACCACTAGCCGCATCCACTGCTCCATGCAATACACCCCCCATCACCCACATACCAATAAACTCTTTCCATCAGTACTCAACTCTTCTAATCAGATGCTTCCTCTCACCCTTACACATTACCACTGTTGCAAGCCGCCCACCCACAGCTCACAGTCCACGCACACTGGCAGCTATTCAACCGTGACAGGCACATCACCCAGACACACGTCCCGCTTTCTTGCAGGAGAAGGTGGCGCATATCAGAAGGCAGCAAGTGGAAGTGACATTTAGCCCATAGAGCCGGTTCCACCATTCAATGAGATCATGATTGATCTGTGACCTAACTCCATATACCCACCTTAGCCCCATATCCCTTAATACCCTTGGTTCACAGAAATCTATCAATCTCAGATTTAGAATTCACAATTGAGGTAGCATCAACTGCCGTTTGCAGAAGAGCGTTCCAAACTTCTTCCACCCTTTGCGTGTAGAAGCATTTCCTAACTTCACTCCTGCACGACCTGGCTCTAAATGTTAGGCTATGTCCCCACGTAATAATTTCAAGTAGAGGCGACCTCCAAAAACAGATACAAATGTCTCGGCAACCAGAAGCAATATTCCAGTCACTAACCTGTAAATCCTGCATGATCCCTTTAAATAGCGCTGGTGGGGGTACTCCAGGCACTCTAAGACACGTTCAGATGGTCGAGGTTAAGACTGTGCATTGAGTTGAGCGTTAAGTCCCAAAATGGTGTCTATCACTTTAAATCAGCGTTGCACACTGATTGTATCCATTTTCTCCTTACTTTACATGCTTTTAGCGTTCGTTATCTGTGCCTGCGCCAACTCCTATACCAAGATGGCGTCCAGCGCTCATCACACTGGATGCACAGCCAAAACGCCACCTTGGCATGCAGGAGGCCGCGTAGTGCCGAAACAACGGGCGCTACATGGCCCAATTTAGCGCCCCATATGTGTCTCTTCGTTATGTGTGTTTGGACTTTTATATAAGCATACCTAATACCAAGGGGACTGCTGATGTGTTGTGGACATGCACCTAATGGGAGAGGATTTTGGACAATACATAAACTCTGAATCATTTCTTCCTAATATTTCTCTGTCGGTTTTTCTCAGCAGCACGGATGTGTGGGATAGGATACGGGCAGAAGAGCCTTGAATGAGCTGAAATTTATGGAGGGTGGATGATGAGATTATTGGAGTAATTGACTCTGGAGATGACAGTGGCATGAATGGGGGTTTCAACGTCAGAAGGGTTGAGATAGGAACAAGGTTAGCAATGTTACGAAGGTGGAAGTAGACAGTCTTTGGATGGAGAGGATATGAAGTCAGAAGCTCAGCTTGGGATGGAACAGGATGCTGAGGGTGTGAACATTCAGGTTCAGCCTGAGACAGTGGTCAGGGAGGGGGATGGTGTTGGTGGCGAGGTAGCTTCGGTATTCATAATGTTTAGCTGGAGGAAGTTACGGCTCATCCAAGACGGGATGTCAAACAAGCTGTCTGACGGCACAGAGGCAGTGGAGAGTTTGGGAGAGATGGTGGAGAGCTGGAGCTGGGTGTTGTCAGTGTACATGTGGAAGCTGTCTCCATGTCATTGAGGAGCTGCATGAAGGAAGTGGAGGGAGCCAAGGATAGATCCTTGGGGGACTCCCGAGGTGACAGTGCAGGAGCAGGAAGAGACATCATTGCTGGAGATGCTCTGGTTATGATTAGACTGGTAAGAGCAAAACTAATCGAGGGCAACCCCATGTAAAGATTGACTGTAAAAACAGAAATCATGGGTTTACTTTGCTATAAGGTGTTGATATGTTTCTCATTAGATCTATCACACAATCCAGGTAAATTGCAGAATCAAGTTCTGTAACAGCCCATTTAATAATAGGCAGATCATAAAGAGCTTGCTTCCAATACTTTCCTCATGTTCAAAAGCTACCATGCATGTAGAAAATGCTATGTCTATCAATACTAGTAATTATAATAAAAGGACAGATTCCTTTTGCTGTTTCATGTTGCAAATGGTTTCAGTTGGAGCATATTGCATAAAAAATGATTTTCTTTTCTAAAAATAAAAATTCAATGAATTTTGGGTTCATCAAAGTCTAAAGTGGGAGTGGGAGGCAGCCAAATTGGGGCTGAGGCTTGGAGGAACCAGTGGTGTGAGGCTTGGGGTGCTGCAGGGTGGGTGGGACAGCGGCAGCAGGAAAATTTGGGGCACGGGGGGGAGGGTCACACAGTGACTTCTGGGAGTTGTTCAGCTCAGCATGTCAGGCCTCAGCTGGGAGGGCTGAGCCATGAACTATCTGGGGAGGTTCATGAAGCAAACAGGACGTTGAGTCGTGCATGGTAGTGGAGGGAATTGTTGGAGCAACTGAAAGATGGAATTGGTAAGTTTTTGATTTTCAGTTCAATTAATGTGCTTACTATTATAAACTTAATTTGTAGGAGAATATTTGGTTGTGTGAGGGACGGTCATGCAGCTGTATGTTGAGGAATTTCTTTTCTACAATGGATTGGGAGTTTTTTGGTGGGGAGAAGGATTTTATCCAATATGATTGGTGAGATAATGGAAGTCGAAAGTAACCAATTAGAAAGCTAATAAATGGAGACTATTGCATGCTTAACCAGTGAGGAAGAAGAAAATTGACAGAAAAAAATGAAAGACAACCACTTCAAAGACCAAGTTTTTGTATAATGAGAATCACTCATCATGGGTGGAGAGTAAGAGAGGAGGCAGTGTCCCAAAGACAATTGCAGAGTTTCAGTGAGCTCATGACAGTACACAGGAAAACACGTAGAAAGTGTTTGTATGTGAAAGCTGCTGTTCAGGAACAGCAAGGAGCGTTTTAGTAAAAGAATGATCAGGATCTGCGAGCCTTGCAGGTCCCAGAGGTGAGAGGACATTATTTTATTCCCGTGCATTAGGACTGACTGAAAGCATTCTAAAACAATTGAGATATTATAGGTCGTGTAAATTCCTCTCTGATTTTATCTGACAAATTTCCTTCGTTTTCCATTTTTGTGATTTTTTTTGACACCGTTTCTGGGGCACACAGAAGAATGAGCATTTGTTGATGATAAAAGTAAAAACGAAAAACTTTCACTAAATCCACAAAGAGCATAAAACATGTCTTAAGTCAACATTTTCAAATACATTGCTGTACCTCAAGTCTTTGCATTTTAGTACCACGTCCTTTCCCCTCACAGTAATATTGGTCTTCAGAATTAATGAAAGGTAAAATGTGTACATTCTTTCTGACTCCAGCAGTTCCACAGCAGCTTGCTGCCTTTTGACTAGAAAGTGTAAAGCAGAGTATGACTGTTTGAAAAATGCGATTGGCTACCTTGTTTGTAGTTATTTCTCAGTTTGCACATTGCATTCAAATAATTTTCTCAAAATTTTCATACTCTTAGCCATGGTGCAAATAATTTATGCTGTATTACAAAAAAAATTCATAGACTTATACAGCACAGAAGGAAGTTATTCTGATCATCCTGCCTGTACCAGCTCTTTGAAAGACCTGTCCAATTACTCCATCTCCCCTGCTCTTTCCCCATAGCCCTGAAAATCTTTCCTATTCAAGTATACATCCAATTCCCTTTTGAAAGTCACTATTGAATTTGCTACCACCACCCTTTCAGGCAGTGCATTCCAGATCATACAACTTGCTGCATGGAAAAATTTCTTCTCATCTCCCCTCTGGTTCTTTTGCCATTTTCTATAATGTGTATACAGCTTTTAAATTGTTTTTTTATGATCTCTAGTGGCTTTGTGTTTATCCATTGAGTAGCTGGGCCATTCAGATCAGGAAGATGCCAATTTCAACCCCTGGACTATACTGAATTAGCTTATATTAGCTTGGGCAGCTGTAGGGATATTACAGTTGGCCTCAGTGCCGCTGGGCCAGGCAAGGGAAATTGGCTCTTGATTGCTGTTCAGCAGCCCCTGATGGAAGAATGCACATGTGGACATTAGCTGAGGACAAGATTGGGCTCCGCTATGATCCCCCCCCATGATGAAATAGCTTGTTAACACTGTAAAGATTTACCCATGAATAATGGCCGCCGATGGCGATGGAACCAAAAACCCAACAAAAAATCTAAACCTACAGGAAATGCAGGGAGAAACTTAGCAAAGAACTTTTTTTTTAACTTTAGAGGAGGCTTCAAAAAAAGAACTCCAATCAAGAACGTACATATGTACATGGACTACAATACAAAGTTTTTTAAAAACCGTATTATTTCAAACTAGATAAAATGTTACCCTGGTATTTTTCTGTCAAACGTTGAATGTTCTTGTTGTCTAGCTGACTTGTGAGATAGTTGGTTTCCAATCCATTTCCTTGGGAAGCGTATCTGCTTTGGTTTAGTTCTTCGAAACTGTCTGAGTACTCCGTCATTGTTTCTGTGTCAACATGTTCCTGAAACTCTTGATCATTTCTCAGCACTGGTGATATCAACTCATGTCTTGGCTGAACATTGACAGGTGAGTTTTGCTCTCCTTCCATGTCTGTATTATGCACAGCTAGAATACGAACAAATTCAATAAACTATCAGAATGGGTTGGCCATGTCCTCTGGAAGACAGATATCGAGGTTACCATCTGTATTCTGTGAACATTATCAACCCGGATCAAGTATCCAATCCTGGAGTCGTAGTGAAGTTCCATTGCCTTCAGTTCCCAGTTGCTTACATTAAAGAGACTTGGCAAATGCTGGAGGCCACATTTGGGATGTGTTATCAAACACATTTCGAACGGCCAACATTCATCCCTCAAGCTACAACGCTACAAGCTACAATGCATTTGCCTACTACCCTTATTTAAAAAGGGTAGTAGGCAGAAGGCTGGAAATTATAGACCAGTTAGCCTAACATCTGTGGTGGGTAAAATTTTGGAGTCTATTATTAAGGAGACAGTAGCGGAACATTTGGATAAACATAATTTAATAGGACAAAGTCAGCATGGCTTTACGAAGGGGAAGTCATGTCTGACAAATTTGCTTGAGTTCTTTGAGGACATAACGTACAGGGTGGATAAAGGGAAACCAGTGGACGTAGTGTATTTAGACTTCCAGAAGGCATTCGACAAGGTGCCACATAAAAGATTATTGCTCAAGATAAAGAATCACTGGATTGGGGGTAATATTCTGGCATGGGTGGAGGATTGGTTATCTAACAGGAAGCAGAGAGTTGGGATAAATGGTTCATTCTCGGACTGGCAACCAGTAGCCAGTGGTGTTCCGCAGGGGTCGGTGCTGGGTCCCCAACTCTTTACAATCTATATTAACGATTTGGAGGAGGGGACCGAGTGTAACGTATCAAAGTTTTCAGATGATACAAAGATGGGAGGGGAAAGTAGAGAGTGAGGAGGACATAAAAAACCTACAAGGGGATACAGACAGGCTGGGTGAGTGGGCGGAGATTTGGCAGATGCAATACAATATTGGAAAATGTGAGGTTATGCACTTTGGCAGGAAAAATCAGAGAGCAAGTTATTATCTTAATGGCGAGAAACTGGAAAGTACGGCAGTACAAAGGGATCTGGGGGTCCTAGTGCAAGAAAATCAAAAAGTTAGTATGCAGGTGCAGCAGGTGATCACGAAGGCCAACGGAATGTTGGCTTTTATTGCTAGGGGGATAGAATATAAAAACAGGGAGGTATTGCTGCAGTTATATAAGGTATTGGTGAGACCGCACCTGGAATACTGCATACAGTTTTGGTGTCCATACTTAAGAAAAGACATACTTGCTCTCGAGGCAGTACAAAGAAGGTTCACTCGGTTAATCCCGGGGATGAGGGGGTGGACATATGAGGAGAGGTTGAGTAGATTGGGACTCTACTCATTGGAGTTCAGAAGAATGAGAGGCGATCTTATTGAAACATGTAAGATTGTGAAGGGGCTTGATCGGGTGGATGCGGTAAGGATGTTCCCAAGGATGGGTGAAACTAGAACTAGGGGGCATAATCTTAGAATAAGGGGCTGCTGTTTCAAAACTGAGATGAGGAGAAACTTCTTCACTGAGAGGGTAGTAGGTCTGTGGAATTTGCTGCCCCAGGAAGCTGTGGAAGCTACATCATTAAATAAATTTAAAACAGAAATCGACAGTTTCCTAGAAGTAAAGGGAATTAGGGGTTACGGGGAGTGGGCAGGAAATTTTAACAGTTTTTTAGATTGCCGTGTATGCAGCAACGTCTTTCAGACTGATGACAGATATAAAAACACCACTTCCAGATGAGGTTGGTGGGCTTTTACTGCCTATGAATTCTCTTCCCAACTACCCATTATTTTCCAAACAAATCAGATGTTTGTTTTGTTATGTTGGGCTATATAGTTAAGTAAGCTAATCTTAGAAGTTGCTCATTACCTCTGGAGATCTGTGTTTGGCTACTGTTAAGAGGGATACATTAAGATAAGTGAGGCAAGTTAAAAACATAGGAACACAAGGAGGCTATTCAGCCCCTCGAGCCTGTTCCACCACTCAATTAGATCATGGCTGGTCTGTATCTCAACTTCATTTACAAGTTGTTGCTCATTTACACTTACCTAGTGTATTTTACTAGTTATCAGGTGTCTTTGAAATTAGTATATTAAACACTATTCTGACATCTCTGACGGCAACCAGATGGTGATGTACAGAGTTTGGGGCTGAGATTCAATTGTTGGCAACCTGGGCATTAGTGACATCCTTTACCATTTGTGGTTTAGGAGTGTTTTAAAATTTTAAATGAAACAAGAGGAAACGTGCTTGATTCTCTAGAACGTTCAGTCCTTAACGTGCAAGCATGAAGTCACACTGGCAGTATTGGAACAAGATATGTTGAAGCAAACAGTGTGCAAATGAACAGTTGTTTTTCAGACTAGAGGGAAGTATACAGTGGTGTTCCCCAGGGGTCAGTATTAGGACCACTGGTCTTTTTGAGATATATTATTGACCTGGACATGGGTATACATGGCATAATTTCAAAGTTTGCAGATGACATGAAACTCGTAAAAGTAGTAAACAGTGAGGAGGCTAGTAACAGACTTCAGGAGGACTTAGACAGACTGGTGAAATGGGCAGACACGTGGCAGATGAAATTTAACGCAGAGAAGTGTGAAGTGATGCATTTTGGAAGGAAGAATGAGGAGAGGCAATATAAATTTAATGTACAATTTTAAATAGGTGCAGGAACAAGCGACCTGGGGTGTACGTACATAAATCTTTGAAGGTGGCAGGACCAGTTGATAAGGCTGTTAAAAAAAATGCATGATCCCTGGCTTTATAAACAGGAATAGAGTACAAATACAAGGGAGCTATTCTAAACCTTTATAAATCACTGGTTTGGCCTCAACTGAAGCATTGTGTCCAATTCTGGGCACCATACCTTAGGAAGGATGTCAAGGCTTTGGAGAGAGTGTAGAGGAAATTTACTAGAATGGTAGAGGGACTTCAGTTATGTGGAGAGACTAGAGAAACTGGGATTGTTTTCCTTAGAACAGAGAAGGTTAAGGGGAGATTTGATAGAGCATTCAAAATTATGAAGGGTTTTGATAGAGTAAATAAAGAGAAACTGTTTCAACTGGCAGAAGGGTCGGTACCAGAGGTCACAGATTTAAGGTAATTGGCAGAAGAACTAGAGGCAAGATGAGGAGAATTTTTTTATGCTGTGAGTTATGATGATCTGGAATGCACTGCCTGAAAGAGTGGTGGAAGCAGATTCAATAGTAACTTTCAAAAGGGAATTGGATAAATACTTGAATGGGAGAAAATTGCAGGGCTATGGGGAAAGAGCTGGTGAATTGGATAGCTTTTACAAAGATCTAGCGCAGGCACGATGGGCCAAATGTTGTCCTCCTGTGCTGTAAGATTCTATGAAGTGAAGGAAGATAGCAAAAAAAGATATAATACAAATCCAACTGCACTAAAAGTACTCTTTGCTCATAAAGATGATGAAGTCATCCCTACCTTTCTGGAATATGCTATGGGGAAGACTCACAGAGTAGCGCTTATTCAGTCTGGGTTCATAATTTGTGTACATTTTACAGTATAGAGCTTGGTGTTCTGAATATTTCTCTTCCATTTTTTGATCTTCCCAATTCCATGTTCTACTGCAAAAAGAAAATGATGCACATCAGCTCCTCAAGATTACTCGTTTTACAAACATTCCACATTATTATAGTGTGAAGTAACAAAAAGCAATTTGAAAATATCACGTGTCATAGATAGTGGATATATCAGGTGTAGGTGGGTCATGTCGCCTACGCTATAGGGGCAATTTTAGAAAATTGTACTCTTAGCGCACACCTTTGCTACAGAAGCACATGTCAATTTTATCTCGTCTTTTATTTAAAGCCTAGGATACAAAGCATGGTAGTAGGCAACATGCACCCAGTTTCAAGTAGTTACATGATGCTTGATAACACTAGGGAAGGGGCAGATAACTGGGTTTAGTAGCAT
Organism: Heptranchias perlo; assembly: GCF_035084215.1. NCBI lineage: Eukaryota > Metazoa > Chordata > Chondrichthyes > Hexanchiformes > Hexanchidae > Heptranchias > Heptranchias perlo. The sequence goes on from NC_090332.1 coordinate 72,498,640, forward strand.
GACGGGGGAGGATGGCCCTATCTTTTGTAGCACTGGGTGGAGTTCTCATGTAGCTTGGCAGCACCTTGGTGCAGAACGTGGGATTTTTCAGCACTGGGGTGTCCTGGTGTTTAGATGTACTTAAGGGGGCATGGTCCTGTAGTTTAGCAGCCCTGGGGCTGGGGAGGGCATGGGGTTTGGCAGCACAGGGGGTGGGGAGGGCAAGGGGTTTGGCAGCACGGGGGTGGGGAGGACCAGGGGTTTGGCAGCACAGGGGTAGGGAGGGCAAGGGGTTTGGCAGCACTGAAGCATGGTGCTCCTGGGGCCAGGCAGCACTGTAGGGAGAAGATAAAGAGGGCTCAAATATAAAGAGCTCACTCTCTTTATTTCCCTTTTTAATCTTAATTTCTCCCTCTCCATAACAGTAAATAAACACATGGGTTGCTTTAATCAACTTAATTGAACAAATTAGAACCCCTAGTAGCTATATTGTTTTAAAAATTACCTCACATAGAGTTTTAAAATTCCATGCTTTACGCATTCATTTTTTTCATTTTTCATATTTTGATACAAAAATATTTTTACTTTCAAGCCTGAAAAGTGCTTTGCTCTGTCAACCAGTCCTGCTGTCAGCCATGTTTATCTCAGATAAAAGTCCCAAACTTTATGGTTGCCATGATCCAGGATATTCCTCAGAGCTGCTCTGATTCTGTCACTTTCTCTCTGACAGCCTCTTTGCAGTAAAAAACATTCCATTTTAGTTTTACCTGAATAAGCTTTTTTAAAATTAATTTTGGAAAGCAACTGTGCAAAAACTGCAGTTAAATACTCCAGCAATTCAGCTGACTAAATGCTACTGATGCATCCTGGGAAATTGGGTATATTGCATTTGCTTGGACTGCACAACCTGTATTTGACTAACAGTCACAGCTTTGGCCAAAAGTATCAAGTCTTTGGGAGAGGTTAAGGCTTTCAAGTTTTTTTTTAATGAAGGCTTTAAAAAATACAGTGGATTCATTTATTCATGTTCTAGTGAAATACATAATTCCTTAATTGTTCAGTTTCAATTTTTATTTTAAACATTAGAAATTTCAATTACTAAGGAAAAATGGTGGATGAGTTGGGTGAATCTGCTAAACAGAATGTCTTGCTAAACATAGTGATGATGGGAATTTGGTAAGAGTGGGAATTCACTGGTCAGTAGTGGGTGAGTAGTATAGAAAGTGTGTTGTTATCAGACTGAAATTTAAGTTAGTTTTCTAATTTATAAAAATTGCAAGATAGTGGCAGTTAACAGTCAATCAGCTGTAAGGGAGTCCTTGACAAGATGTTAATTATTGTGGCTGGAAGTTGGCTGACCAGTTGTAACTAGTGTGTTCTGAAGGGATATATTAGAGGGATATCTGCAAAAGCACAGAGCTGGGTGAATCTGCTTAACAGGGCGAGAGGGGGAATTTGGTGCTAAGTAATTTAAACCAAGGGGCAACAGTAAAGATATAAATAAATAATCAGTAATTAATTAGATCTAAGGGGATAAAATTAAAATTAATAAAGTAGAGGATACCAACATTAAAGGGATCCAAATTGTATTAAATAAAAATCTGGTATACATAAATAATAAATAGGAGTTAAGGGGATACTAAAATAAAGAAGTAAATAAACAAAAAACAAGACTAATTACAAGTTAATTTGAAATCAAGCTAAATGCATCTACTAAATATAATTTATATCTCAAGTAATTCTATAATATCTAGAACTAAATTACTACTAACAAATAAATAAAAACTAGAAATGGCAGTGCAGGCTATATGTCGGGATTGTGATATGTGGGAGTTTGTGGACAGTGAGACTATCCTAGATTGCTACATCTGCAGGAAATGTCTCTGCTTTGATACACTCTAACTCAGAGTCCTTGAGCAACTATTTTATATTTATGATCTCTAGTGTTGGACTCCCTCACAAGTGGAAACATTTTCTCTGCATCTACCCTAACAAACCCTTTCGTTATCTTAAAGACTTCTATCAGGTCACCCCTCAGCCCTCTCTTTTCTAGAGAAAAGAGCCCCAGCCTGTTCAGCCTTTCCTGATAAGTATATCCTCTCAATTCTGGTATCATCATTGTGAATCTTTTTTGCACCATCTCCAATGTCTGTATATCCTTTCTATAGTATGGAGACCAGAACAGTGCACAGCACTCCAAGTGTGGTCTAACCAAGGTTCCATACGTTTAAGATAACTTCTCTGCTTTTCAATCCTATCCCTCTAGAAATGAACCCCAGTGTTTAAGGCCTTTTTTATGGCCTTATTAACCTGTGTTGCTACTTTAAGTGATTTGTGTATCTGCACCCATAGATCCCTTTGTTCCTCTATCCCATTCAGCAGTATATGGCCTCCTTATTCTTCCTACCAAAATGCACCACCTCACATTAACCTATATTGAAATTTATTTGCCAATTAGATGCCCATTCTGCAAGTTTATTAATGTCCTCTTGTATTTTGATACATTTCTCCTTTGTATTAACTATACCCCCCAATTTGGTGTTGTCCGCAAATTTTGAAATTGTACTTCCAGTTCCCAAGTCCAAATCATTAATGTAAATTGTGGACAACAGTGATCTCAGCACCGATCCCTGTGGAACACCACTTTCCACCTTTTGCCAGTCTGAGTAGCTACCCTTAACCCCTACACTCTGTTTTGTAGCCAACTTGCTATCCATTCTGCTACATGTCCCCTTACTCCACATGCTCTGACCTTAGTCATGAGTCTACAATGTGGTACCTTATCGACGGCCTTTTAAAAATCCAAATATACTACATCTACTACATTACCCTTGTCTACTCTTTGTGTTACTTTTTCAAAGAATTCAATAAGGTTGGTCAGGCATGACTCTCCCTTCTGAAATCCATGCTGACTATTCTTTATTATATTTTCATTTTCTAGATGTTTTTCTATTACATCTTTGAGTAAAGATTCCATTATTTTTCCTCCCTACTAATTGGTCTATAGTTCCCTGGACTTGTTCTATCTCCCTTTTTAAATATGGGAATAACATTAGCTGTCCGCCAGTCCTCTGGCACTATTCCCTTTTCTAATGAATTTTTATATTTATGTGTAATAGTACCTCTGCTACCTCCTCCCTAACGTCTTTTAATATTTGCGGATGCAATCCATCTGGACCAGGGGTTTTATCCTCTCTAAGTTTGATTAGTTTATCAATTAACTCCACCCTTTCTAGCTTAAATATTTTTATATCTTTTTTGATTTCTTCTTCTAGTGTCTTCTAAGATCCTGCTAAAGGAATATCAGGAGTTAGGGGCTAAATTAAAAAGCAGGACCTCAAGGTGGTAATCTCAGGATTATTAACCGAGCCACGTGTTAATTGGCATAGGGACAAACAGATGAGGAAGGTGAACACGAGGCTAAATGGGTGGTGTGAGAAGGAGGGGTTCCATCTCATGGGACACTGGCACCAGTACTGGGACAGGAGGGAGCTGTACCGTTGGGACGGGCTGCACCTGAACCGGGCTGGGACCAAGGTCCTAGGGGAAAGACTTTAAACTAATAAATGTGTGGGGGGGAGGGGGGAGGGCGGGCTCAGTCAGAAACAATAGTAAAAATTTTAGTTTAAAGATCACAAATGGTGATATAGATATTCCAGGTGAAGGGAATAATAAAATAAATAAAGTAATTACCGCAGGAGTGACAAATAAGAAATGTGTTAAGTTAAACGATGTGAGAAAGACAGCATCAGGGCAGAAGGACAGGTAAGGGGTCTCTTGCCCAAATAAGAGTTTTATATACTAACGCACGGCGTGTAAGAAATAAATTGAGTGATTTAGAGGATCAAATACAGCAGAGAAGGTACGACATGGTGGCCACTACTGAGACATGGCTGCAAGCTGGTCATGATTGGGAGGTTATAAGGTCTTTAGAAAGGATAGGGAAGCTGGAAGAGGAGGTGGGGTAGCCTTATTGATTAAAGATACCATTACAACATTAGGAGGAAAGGAATCAGCAGAGACTCTATTGTTATAATTGAGGAATAAGAAAGGATTTTAAACTGTAATGGCAGCAATGAAGTGGCAGAATATATTATTTCAGAGATTAGAGAGGCATGTAGCAAAAGCAGAGTTGTTTTAATGGGAGACTTTAATTTTCATATAGATTGGGAAGAGCAGAGTAGCTCAAGTCAAAAGGGTAGTGAATTTCTTGAGTGCATTCTGGAGCACTTTGTTCTAGAACCAACAAGAGGGCAAGCCATACTAGATTTAGTAATAAGTAATGAGCCAGTTTTGACAAATATTCCCATACTGTTAGATTATTAACCAGCAGTGATCATTAAATGATCGAATTCAATGTTAGGTTTGAAAAGGAGAAACATAACACAGTTACTAAGAGTCTAGATTTTGATATGGCTAACTTTAATGGGATGAAACAGAGACTGACGACAGCAAACTGGTCAAAACTGTTATCGGGTTAAACTACAGATGAACAGTGGGAGATGTTCAATAAAAAAAATTAGCTTAATACAGGACCAGTATATACCGCTAAGCGGCAAGAACTCTACTTACCAAATAAAACAGCCATGGTTGATAAAAGAGGTGAGAAATAACATAAAACTAAAAAAAAGAACATACAAAAGTGCAAAGAATAGTGTAGTTCCAGGGAACTGGGAGAGATATAAAGAATAGCAAAGGAAGACAAAAAAGTTAGTAAGAGCTGCAAAAAGGAAATACAAAAAGAAACTTGCAGGAGATATAAAGATTAGCAGAAAAAGTTTTTACCATTATATTAGAAGAAAAAGGGTAGTCAAGGGTGATGTGGGCCCTTTAAAAACAGATGCATGTAATGTTGCAAATGAAAATAAGGAAAGGCTTGTTGAATAATTACCTTGTGTCAGTCTTCACAGTAGAGGAAGAGGATAATATACCTGACATTCCAGGGAAACTAATAATGAATCAAGGACTGGAGGGTATCAGAGCCAGATCATTCAGGAGAGAATGTAAGCAACAAAACAGTATTAGAAAATATTACGGTACTAAAGACTGACAAATCCCCAGGACCTGATGGTTTCCACCCCAGGATTTTAAAGGAAGTAGGTGAGGAAATGGCAGATGCTTTTATTATGGAGTTACATTTGCAATTGGAGTTAAATTTGCAATTTTTTAAGAAAGGTGAGAGAGAGAAACCAGGAAATTATAGATCTGTTAGTCTAACATCTATTGTGGGTAATTTATTAGAATCTATAATTAAGAACAGTGTGACTGAGCACTTGAGAGAAATTTGAGCTGATTAGAGAGAGCAAACATGGATTTGTAAAGGGTAGGTCATGTTTAATGAACCTCATTGAATTTTTTGAGGAAATAGCTAAAGTAGTAGACAGGGGAATGTCTATGGATATAGTTTATATGGACTTCCAGAAGGCATTCGATAAGGTTCCACATAGGCGACTGTTAGCTAAAATTAAAGCTCATGGAATTGAAGGCGAATTATTGACCTGGTCAGGAGTTTGGTTAGGCGGTAGAAGACAGAATAGAGATAATGGTTATGTACTCGAATTGGAAGGAAGTGACTAGTGGCGTCCCACAGGGGTCTGTGTTGGGGCCTCAACTATTCATTGTATTTATTAATATCTTAGATAACACAATAGAGAGCCATATATCCAAGTTTGCCGATGACACAAAGATTGTAAGTAGTGCGGGTGAGGGCATAAAATTCCAAAGAGACGCTGATAGATTAAAGGAGTGGGCAAAACTGTGGCAGATGGATTTCAAAGCAGGTAAGTGTGAGCTCATCCATTTTGGGCCAAAAAAGGATAGATCTGAGTATTTTTTAAATGGTGGAGGTCCAAAGAGATTTAGGGGTCTATGTACACAGATCACTAAAATGTAGTGGTCAGCCACAAAAAATAATCAAAAAGGCTAATAGAATGTTAGCCTTTATAACTAGAGGGCTAGAATATAAAGGGGAGGAACTTTTGCTACAGCTATAAAAAGCCCTGGTTAGACTACATCTGGAGTACTGTTCTAGGCACTGCACTTTAGAAAGGTTATATTGGCCTTGGAAGGAGTGCAGCACAGATTCACCAGAATGTTACCAGGGCTCCAAGGCTTAGATTATGAGGCAAGATTACATAAACTAGACTTGTATTCCCAGGAATATAGAAGGTTAAGGGGTGATTTGATTGAAGTTTTTAGTATTTTGAAAGGAATTGATAGGGTAAATAGAGAGAAACTTTTTCTGCTGGTGGGGGAGTCTAGGACAAGGGAATATAACCTTAGAATCAGAGCCAGGCCATTCAGGACAGAAATGAGGAAACACTTCTTCACGCAAAGAGTGGTAGAAGTGTGGAACTCTCTGCCACAAAAAGCAGTCGATGCTAGCTCAATTCATCATTTTAAATCTGAGATCGATAGGTTTTTGCTCGCCAAGGGTATTAAGGGATACGGAGCCAAGGCAGATGGATGGAGTTAAGATACAGGTCAGCCATGATCTCACTGAATACAGGCTTGAGGGGCTGAATGGCCTACTCCTGTTCCTATGTTTTATTTCCTGAAAACATTTTGAGTGTTATGTGGGGAAAAGATAATACAATGCCACCTAATGTCGTGATAGATAATAGTTACAGGCCAATGTTGTCATTTAACATTGGAATTCCTGTTAGAGCACCACATAGTGGCATCACAGGTACCAGTTACAGGTAAATGTAAGTATTACAGCTAAGTGTTTGCATTATAACAGTGGAATTCCCATTAGAAATGTTTACATAGCATTTTACGGTGTAAAATCGTGTTACAGAAAGTGCATACCATACACAAGATTTTTAATAATATATAGGTAGATATGTGCATGATGGGGGAGTAGGCATGGGCCATGATAGAATCAAAAGTAGATAGTGGCTTGGGTCCAGACCGGAGCTTATCAATACACATCTGGAGGCAGTGGGTGTGTCAGCAGAAATTTAAATCAAAGGAGGATGTGTGGTCCAGGCCTGCACTAGATGGGAGAGTTCTAGTTCAAGAACTTTAATGTTTTGGAGTATGATGTTCTGTAACAGTGAGAGGCAAGTTGAACTGGTATGGGGGAAAAAAATTAGAAGGTGGTGTGGATGCAAGTCTAGAGCAACAGGAAATATGATGGCAGTGCAAGGGATGTGAGGAAAGCTGTAGAGGGCACGTTTAAAGTAATGTGGGGTGAATGTATGTTAGTCTGGAGTTGAAGAAGGGTCTTTTGGGAAGGGAAAGATGTATGAGTGATGCTGGCAGGGGCATGTGGTGTGACCATTGGTACTGAATAACATTAAAATTGCTGACCTTATGTATGGGAGACTTGGGATTGCTAAAACAGTTCCACTGGATCTTATGCAACACTTTGTCAACCCATTCTTTCCACTTGTAAATGAAATGGCTCAGTTTCATAAAATACCCCAATCAAGAACTAATGACTGTCCCAATGACGGAAGCTTGATTAAGTGACCAGACAATCCTCGATTGAGCTTGTGATCTTCTGGTTGAGTTTCAAGGCCTCAACCTCATCAATCTGAGCTGCTTCCTAAAGTTTCCTGAACCACAGCATAAATTTGTACCTTGTTCAAAAGTAATTAATTAACAAAATTTTCTATTTCTCAATAAACTGTTCTCCGAAATGTGTTTGAATTCACACACTTAGAGCCACACTCTCTACATAATGTGATACCCATTTTGTGCTGATGTAGATCTTGTTTTTTTCTGACTCTGTGGTTTCTCCTGCTGGAGCATTTCAATGTCCGCTCGCATTTCTCTCTGTCTTTCACTCAGTTCCCTGATTTGATTGCTTGTTTCTTGAAGCTCTTCCTGCAAAATTAATTTTAAAAAAAGATCATTTGAGGGTTCTAGTTACACAGAAGATGCCTCTGAAGCAGAAGGTCATGGGTTCGAGTCCCACTCCAAAGACTTGAGCACATAATCTGGGCTGACATTCCAGTGCAGTACTGAGGGAGTGCTGCATTCTCAGAGATGCCGTCTTTTGGATGAGATGTGAAACCGAGGCCCCATCTGCCTTCTCAGGTGGACCGTACCCCACCACCTGTCCCAGGTGGAGAAGTTCCTGAAGAGGAACCCTTTTGACCTCAAGGCAGTCAGATAGTGGTTGGCACGGAATGTTCTGGAGGTGCTGCAGGGAAGGGAGAGGATGGATCTGATTGGACAGTTCCCCAACCAGACAGTCAAAACCATTTGGTAGAATGTCTCGTCGCCAGAACTGACCAACAGGCACCAGGGTGTGGCTTGGATGGTGGTGAGAAGTGCCCTCCCAGTGCGGTCCTTCCTAAATGCGTGGAATCTCAATGCCACAGCGAGCTGCCCTCGAGGCTGCAGCGAGGACAAGACCGTCATTAACTGCCTCGTCGCACAGAAGGTGGAGAGAGATGCATTGGTATCTGTCCTGGTTCATCCCCAACAGTTTGGTAACACAGGACACTGTGCTCTATGGGTTGTTCCCCGGGACACACACCAGACAGACAGATATCAACTGCTACTGGAAGATCATCAACTCAGTGAAGGAGGCCCTTTGGTCTGCCCTAAACTTGCTGGTCTCTCAGCTGAAGGAGCTGTCCACAACCGAGCACTGCCGACTGGGACGCATTGAAGGGCTCCGCAAAGGCTCTATGGGGAATGACCACCGTGTACAGCCATTTCACCTTGTATTGTACAGCATCTATTAGAGGATATATATTGTGTTTTGAATTGTAATAATGGAATTGTATTGTGGATGATCTGTATTGTATTGTTTTGAACTGTATTGCTTGGAATTGTGATATTTACATTGAACTGTGTGTATCTTTAAATTTTATGAAATAAAGAATATTTTGAAATTTTAAAAAAGGTGGACGTAAGAGATCCCACAGCACTATTTCAAAGAAGAGCAGGTGAGTTCTCCTCTGTGTCTTGGCCAACATTTATCCCTCAACCGACATCTCTAAACAGGTTATGTGGTCATTTATCTCAATGCTGTTTACTGTGCACAAATTGGCTGTTGCGCTTCCCTACATTACAACAGTGACTACACTTCAAAAGGACTTCATTGGCTTTGGGACTCCTGAGGTCATGAAAGGCGCGATATAAATGCAAGTTTGTTCTTTTGTTAGAATGCCAACAGTGGAGATTAGGCACACCCCACGGGGAAATCGAGAAACCAAAGAAGAGTTAAGGGCAAGCTAATGCTCCACACTTAGTGGCTGATATATGGAATTGGCAGAGGTATGTGGCATTTCATGCTCTTTTAAAAATAAATTGCATTATCAGAGACATAGGAGTAGGTGGTTTGCTCATTCTCTGTCTGGGAATAGTCTAGCACAAAGGGGGAACTAAGAGAGAGAAAAAATAGAGGAAATTCTATATTATTTAAAAATACAGAAATAAGAATTCAATAAATGTTGCAGGAATCTTTTGAGGAGTCATTACTGTTTTAGGAAGGGAAAAAATGTGGGAAAACAGAGCCTTACTTTCATCTTATGCAAAAGGCATGGTGATTCCATTTGCCATACAACAACATTTCTGCAATGCGAATGAAGTCTTTGCATTGCCAGTCGACAAACAAAGCTGAAAAGTCGTGGCTGTAACTTTCAAAATTTACTATAAATTTACGATTAGCCCATATATATGTAATAAAGCAATGAAATATAAACGTGAGTGTCAGGATTTCTTATATAGCACATTACATTACAACAAAGGAACAAGAATATTCCATGATCTAATTGAATGGCAGAACAGGTTCAAGGGGCTCAATGGCCTACTTATGTTCCTGTATCAACAAATCTTGCAGTTCTGCCTGCATAATGATTATTTCAAAAAACATTCCCAATTGGACAGTAGAAAAATAAACGTTTGATTGTTTCTAGATCCTGATTACGTAATGCATAACAACTGAGTTCAGTATTATATGCAGCGATCAGAAAGTTACTGGATGCCTTACTGAATTGAGAGTTTGAAAGTGAGTTTCCTTTATTTTAAGTTGAAACAGGGAATGCTATTGTGATATCATAGGTCACAAAGGGGTCAAGTAATGTGAAAGGGATCTACAGAGACAAAACACTTATTAGCAAAGTGAGCAGGTAACCTTTATTTATTGATATCGACTCCTGGTCCAACAATGCATCAAATTTAAAATTCTCATCCTTCTGTTCAAATCCATCCATATCCCTCTCCCGTCCCCCGCCCCCCCGCCCCCCCATCTCTGTAACCTCCTCCAGCCCAAAACCTCCGAGAACTCTGCATTCTCCAACTCTGGCCTCTTGCGCATCCCCGACTTTGTTCGCCCCTCCATTGGCGGCTATGCCTTCAGCCGTGTGGGCCCTAAGCTCGGTAATTCTCTCCCTAAACCTCTCTGCCTCTCTACCTCTCTCTCCTTGTTTAAGATGCTCCTTAAAACCTACCTCTTTGACCAAGCATTTGGTCGCCTGTCCTAATATCTCCTTATGTGGCTCATGTCAAATTTTATCTAATAACGATCCTGTGAAGCGCCTTGGGACGATTTACTATGTAAAGGTGCTATAGAAGTGCAAGTTGTTGTTGTTGTTGCTATATGTTACTTATATATTTATGATGTGGAGATGCCGGTGATGGACTGGGGTGGACAAATGTAAGGAATCTTACAACACCAGGTTATAGTCCAACAAATTTATTTTAAAATCACAAGCTTTCGGAGATTATCTCCTTCGTCAGATGATTGAATGAAAAGGTTCTCAAATCGCATATCTTATACGATGTTGGGACAGCATCACACCAATCAAAAGGTGTCGTTGTTATTCAAACAGGCCAGTCACGGAGAACAGCACGTCCCAGTACACTCGATATACATTGTGTCTTTTACACAGGCAGGCAGAAAGAAACTTAAAATGGCAGAGAGAGAGAGAGAATTTTAAAAAACATATAAATTTTTTCCCCCTTTTTTTGCTGGTGGGGTTACGTGTAGCGTGACATGAACCCAAGATCCCGGTTGAGGCCGTCCTCATGGGTGCGGAACTTGGCTATCAACTTCTGCTCGACGATTTTGCGTTGTCGTGTGTCTCGAAGGCCGCCTTGGATGAACGGACACCGCGCAACAATCGCCAAACAGGAGGGTTCCCTCCCAGTCGGGGAACACTTTAGCAGTCAAGGACATTCAGCCACCGATCTTCGGGTAAGCGTTCTCCAAGGCGGCCTTCGAGACACACGACAACGCAAAATCGTCGAGCAGAAGTTGATAGCCAAGTTCCGCACCCATGAGGACGGCCTCAACCGGGATTTTGGGTTCATGTCACGCTACACGTAACCCCACCAGCAAAAAAAGGGGGAAAAAATTTATATGTTTTTTAAAATTCTCTCTCTCTCTCTCTCTGCCATTTTAAGTTTCTTTCTGCCTGCCTGTGTAAAAGACACAATGTATATCGAGTGTACTGGGACGTGCTGTTCTCCGTGACTGGCCTGTTTGAATAACAACGACACCTTTTGATTGGTGTGATGCTGTCCCAACATCGTATAAGATATGCGATTTGAGAACCTTTTCATTCAATCATCTGACGAAGGAGATAATCTCCGAAAGCTTGTGATTTTAAAATAAATTTGTTGGACTATAACCTGGTGTTGTAAGATTCCTTATATATTTAAACAGAGTATATTCACGGTCAAGGACTAGGTTACAATATCCATCACCGCAGCACTGAGAGTTTTGATGACAGCATTGGTGGACTTGAGAATGAATGACCCCCCTTCCAGGCACCTCTCAACACCTGTAAAGGCACGTGATCAGAATCCTGATGAATCATATGGAACAGTATGTCTCGGTAACTTTCTACTGCTGCACAAATTTCTTTTGCCATGTGAAAACTGAGAAGGAGAAGGCTCGTGGAGCTTAACGATGAATGGCATTCTGTAGTCTTGTGATAAGTGAACAATGTTTGTCATCTTGCACTGGGAATCCCAGAGGATTGATACCATATCAGGAATCTGTGGTAGGGGAACTTTTTAAATCTTTAATTGAAAATGAAATGACTAAATATCTAGACAAACAGAAAATAATTAGAAAAAGCCAGGGGGGAGATGAGGAGAAATATTTTTTATACAAGCGTGGCGTTAGAATCTGGAATGCACTTCCCAATAGAGTGGTGGAAGCAGATTCAATAATAACTTTCAAAAGGGAATTGGATATATACTTGAAAAGGAAAAAAATTCAGGGCTATGGGGAAAGAGCAGGGAAGTGGATAGCTCTTGCAAAGAGCCAGCACAGGCATGATGATCAGAATAACCGCCTTCTGTGCTGTATGATTCTATGATTCTACAAATCTGCCAACACAGATTTCAGAAAGGAACATTATGCTTGTCAAATCTGATAGAGTTCTTTGAGGAGGCGACACATATGGAGGTTGGTGGGAAATACTGTGGATGTAGGGTACATGGACTTCCAGAAAGCCTTTGACAAAGTACCACACAAGAGACAATAGGAGAAGATTAAGGGGTGTGGAATTGGGGGGTGAGGGGTAGCGAATTGGATTAATAACTGGTTAGAAGGGGGGAAACAGATTAGGAGTTAAGGGCTGTTTCTTAGAGTATATGGAAGTAGGTAGTAGTGTCCTACAGGGTTCTGCGCTGGCATCGCTGACATCAATGATTTGTAAGGAATCTTACAACACCAGGTTATAGTCCAACAGTTTTATTTGAAAATCACAAGCTTTCGGAGGCTTTCTCCTTCGTCAGGAAAGCCTCCGAAAGCTTGTGATTTTCAAATAAAACTGTTGGACTATAACCTGGTGTTGTAAGATTCCTTACATTTGTACACCCCAGTCCATCACCAGCATCTCCACATCATCAATGATTTGGATATAGGACTAGAGGGACTGGTGTCCAAATTTGCAGACAATACTAAAATAGAAAGCGTAGTAGGTAACTCTAAGCACCAAAGGAAGCTTCAAGGGGACATTGATACGATGGTGGAATGTGCAAAAAAAGATAGTAGATAGAATTCAATATCTGTAAATGTAAGGTGGTGCATTTTGGTAATTAAAAATAAAAGTAATATTTTGAATGGGGGAAAGCTGGTTGGTGTGGAAGAGCAGAGGGATTTGGGGATTTAGGTTCACAAGACAATTAAAGTAGCACCTCATGTAGATAAGGCTACAAAACAAAACTGGACTATAGGATTTAAAAGCTGAGATGTAATAGTGAATCGATATAAAACCACAGTTGGAATACTGAGTGTACTTTTGGTCACACTGTAGGAAGGACATTAAAGCAATAGACAGGGTACAGCGCAGATTAACGGATGCTGCTTGGTGTGAGGATATATAAATATGACTTGAAATGATGGAGCTGTTTTTGTTAAAATAGAGGAAATTATGGGGTGATTTGATAGAGGTGTTTAAAATTATGAAGAGATGAGACAGATTGATTGAGGGGGGCTTAGATATAAGATTAAATGTAAGAGATTTAAGACAGAGAGCAGGAGAAACATTTTTACACAGAGAGTGGTGAGGCTGTGGAATGCACGGTGATTGAAACAGAGACCAAGCTATTGTTTAAGAATAGATTAGATATAAGGTTGAAGGAAAAGTGAACAGAGCAGGCACATGATATTGGGGCTATTGCTTGATGGAGGATAAGCACCAGCGCATTAATTTAGAGTTAAATGATGAGCAGTTCTATCGCCCTGAACAACAGAAATACTGTACAAGTAGCAGATTCTATTTCAGAAAGAAATTGAGCAAAAGTTTTTTTTTGATACGGAAGAAAAGTTTTCACACCTTAAATGTTCTGACTGTGTCTTTAAGCTGCTTCAGCTGTTCTTGCCATTCCAGTTCATATGTCTGAACTCTTTCTTTCAGGGAGTGTTTGACACCCTCAATTCCGGCCAGCATTTGCGTGGCTCCCATAAATCCAGCTTTCAGTTCAGCTGCCAAAACCTGCAACTAAATAACACTGAATAAGGTGAGCAGGGACAACACTTTATGGACCTCTACCAACAACTCCAGGCGCTTGAGCACATAATCCAGGCTGACACTCCAATAGTACTAAGGGAGTGCTGCACTGTTGGAGGTGCTGTCTTTCAGATGAGAAGTTAAACCGAGGCCCCGTCTGCTCTCTAGGTGGACGTAAAAGATCCCCCGGCAATATTTCGAAGAAGAGCAGGAGAGTTCTATCCAATGTCCTGGCCAATATTTATCCCTCAACCAACATCACTAAAAACGGATTATCTGGTCATTATCACATTGCTGTTTATGAGACTTTGCTGTGCGTAAATTGGCTGCGACATTTCCTACATTACAACAGTGACTACACTTCAAAAGTACTTAATTGGTTGTAAAGGGCTTTGGGATCCTGAGGTCGTGAAACACACTGTATTTATGCAGTTATTTTTTCCTTTTGTAGTTTCTAGCTCGTTTGACACTCACATCCAAACCGGAGAGTGGGAAGTGAGAAAGAGCTGTAGTTTAGTCACCGAGGAAGCATTTTACATTATTGTTTTGCTAATTACCCACTAATTATCATAATGAATATCCCAGCATGTTTGAATTTGAAATAAAGAACCTCAATTGATTTAAAATACTCAGCTACACCTTGGACATCGCTATGCCAGTATGAGACAGGCTAGAAAATTCATTATATTAAATCATACATAAAATAATTCCAGTACACTTGCCCTGTGGAAAAAAGTATATACTTTCTTTGTATATATTTCACCAAATCATGTGAACTGGATCCTGACTTAATGAAAGAAAGAATTTGCATTTCTACAGCGCCTTTCATGACCCCAGGACATCCCGAAGCTCTTTACAGCCAATGAAGTACTTTTAAAGTGTAGTCGCTGTTGTAATGTAGGAAACGCGGCAGCCAATTCACGCACAGCAAGGTCCCACAAATAGCAATGTGATAAATAGCCAGATAATCTGTTTTTTGTGATGTTGCTTGAGGGATAAATGTTGGCCGGGGCACTAGGAGAAAGAACTTCCTTGCTCTTCTTCGAATTGTCTCGTGGGATTCTTTTTTACATCTACCCGAGAAAGCAGACGGGGCCTCACTTTTAACGTCTCATTGACACCTCCCTCAGTGCTGTACTGGTGTCAGCCTAGATTATGTGCTGAAGCCTCTAGAGCGGGGCTTCAACCCATGACCTTTCTGACTCAGACTTAAGAGTGATATCACAGAAGCCAAGGCTTATATCTGGGGTGAAATTTAACTGATTTGCACCCCTGCTAAAGTGCCAGAAAAGTTTTGCTAGAGCAACTCCACTCAAAAGTGGAACACCTCACTGCACAGTACTCCACATCTTTCAGAAAAAACATTGTTTTTTCAACTAAGAAGAAACACTTGGATATATCTGACCTTGACGGTCAAATCAGGTAGTTAAATTCACATTTAAAAAAAAACCTATTCAGCTTTTACGCTGATTTATTTCATTTCATACTCCTCTCTTTGGGAATTCCTGAGCAATGCAGCACCATGTCTGGGCAGAGAAGGTGAGAAGGTGGCCTGCTCCCAGTCCCATGTCTTCAGTCACCATTTGCATCAGCCATGGCTCAGTGGTAGCACTCGTGCCTCTGAGTCAGAAGGTCGTGGCTTCAAGTCCCACTCCAGAGACTTGAGCATAAAACCAAGGCTGACACTCCCGTGTAGCACTGAGGGAGTGCTGCACTGTCGGAGGTTGCGACTTTCAGATGAGACATTAAACCAAGGCCCTGTCTGCCCTCTCAGGTGGACGTAAAAGATCCCATGGCACTATTTCAAAGAAGAGCAGAGGAGTTCTCCTCAGTGTCCTGGACAATATTTATCTCTCAACCAACATCATTAAAAGCAGATTATCTGGTCATTATCACATTGCTGTTTGTGGGACATTGCTGTGCGCAAATTGGCTGCCACATTTCTTACGTTACAACAGTGACTACACTTCAAAAATACTTCATTGGCTGTAAAGCGCTTTGGGATGTCCTGAGGTCATGAAAGGCACTTTATAAATGAAAGTTTTTTTCTTTTTAGTAGGAGGTATGTGACAGTGAGTCTAGGTAACTAGTCGATTGATTTTCTTTGCATCATTGTGAGTGTCCTGCTTTTGTTTTGCATGTCTCATTGAAGTCATAGTTAAGATGAGAAAATTGCCATGTCATGCACCGCTATGAATAACAAGCATTTAACGTAAAGGCATGTCCGGCTGTTCCAGATATAGCAACGTGTATTTGGAGGACACGAACACACTGTCACAATATCTTGCTCTATCTCAATGTTTTGCTCTGTCTCTGTGGAAATAAATATCCAAAGGAAGATAAGCCAATTTTTCAGCACTCTTTTGGGATAAATAGAATATGTGAAGGTCAAAAAATGGAATATGGAAACTATCCCATGTTGACCTAACCATGACATCATGGGTGATGTGATTGTGCCATTGTAGAATACTTTTCATATTCCACAGTTAACTCCCACGTTTTCCGTTTATGTTTTCATCAACCATGGGGAAAGATTTCCTCTCTGCACTGTGTGACAAAATTGTAAATCCATTAAAAAGAATCGGTACACAATTTTGTTCGATGCAGCACACAGAGGAAATTGTCCATGTTTCAGAAACCCGATAAAAGTTACACAATGAAGATTTACATTATAAGAGGTCACTTATGACTCTTAATAATTCAGCTTATGGTCATAAAATAAGCATATGAAAAGAACCATGTAAGAATATTTACCTGTGAGATCTGTAAGGCTATATCTGTCTCCGCTATGGCTTCAGTTTCTGCTAAGAAAATAAAGTGAGATTCGGTCAGTGATGATGACAAAGTTTCATCCTGCTTCATATTATAGAAGTGTCGGTAACCAGAGGACACAGATTTAATTGTCAGAAGAACCAGAGAGGAGATGAGGAGAATTTTTTTTACGCAGCAAGTTGTTATGATCAGGAATACACTGCCTGAAAGGTGGTGGATGCAGATTCAATAGTAATTCTCAAAAGGGAATTGGATATATACTTAAAGGGGAAAAATTTGCACGGTTATGGGGAAAGGGAACGGGAGTGGGACTAATTGAATAGCTCTTTCAAAGAGCAAGCACAGACATGATGGGCCAAATGGCCTCCTTCTGTGCTGTATCATTCTATGATTCTATAGAAACTCTGGGGATTAAACTGGATAGGGGCGGAAAATGGGTGTGGGTATTGCGATCCGCGATTAAACTGCACCCAGTGCTTCCTGTGCAGGCAGCACGAGACATTCGTCCTTCCTGATGACTTACCTTCAACAGGCAAAAACTAGGCCTGACACGACAATTCAAGGAAATGTGCACTTTCCACCAGCAGGGGGACCAGAATCTCTTAAAAGGAGGATGTCTCTTAAAATTTCTTAAAGGTAGTCGGCACCTGTTATTTGCTAAAAATAACGGTTTGCTGTCTGCACAGAGTCTGAACAGAGATCAGACATCGCTCACATAAAGCTCAGAAACAGTTCAGGAAGAATTTAAATGCTTTGACACGAGTGGCCAAAGTGAGTGAGGTCAACTGTCAAGTGGCATCTCCTACCAACTACACCACTAGCCGCATCCACTGCTCCATGCACTACGCACCCCCATCACCTACATACCAACAAACTCTTTCCATCAGTACTCAATTCTGCCAATCAGATGCTTCCTCTCACCCTTACACATTACCACTGTTGCAAGCCGCCCACCCACAACTCACAGGCCACACACACTGGCAGCTATTCAACCATGACAAGCATATCACCCAGACACACGTCCCACTTGCTTGCAGGAGAACGTGGCGCATAACAGGAGGCAGCGAGTGGCAGTGGCATTTAGCCCTTCGAGCCTGTTCTACCATTCAATGAGATCATGGTTGACGTGTGACCTAACTATATACCCGCCTTAGCCCCATATCCCTTAATACCCTTGGTTCACAGAAATTTATCAACCTCAGATTTAGAATTCACAATTGAGCTAGCATCAGCTGCCGTTTGCAGAAGGGCGTTCCAAACTTCTCCCACCCTTTGCTTGTAGAAGTGTTTCCAACTTCACTCCTGCACGTCCTGGCTCTAAATGTTAGGCTATGCCCCCGCCTCCTAATATTCAAGTCTAGGAGAACTCCAAAAACAATTACAAATGCATTGGCAGCCAGAAGCAATAATCCGCAACTAACCTGTAAATCCTGCATGGTCCCTTTAAATAGCGCTGGTAGGGGGGTCCTCCAGGCACTCTAAGACATGTTTAGATGGTCCTGGTTAAGACTGTGCATTGAGTTGAGCGTTAAGATCCAAAATGGTGTCTATCACTTTAAATCAGTGTGGCACACTGATAGTATCCATTTTCTCCTTACTTTACATATTGCCGGCATTCAGTATTTGCGCATGTGCTACTACCAATACCAAGATGGCGTCCAGCACACGTCATGCGCAGCCAAGATGCCATCATGGCACTTCAAGAGGTTGCGTAGCGCCGAAACAATGGCCGCTAGACGGCCCAATTTCTAGCCCTCCATTATATGAATTTTAGTAAATGGATCAATGTATTGTGAAGGTTAATCCTAATTCTTTTTAACTGTTCTTCAAGAATCTCCTTTGTCTTCGGGCCTGAGAGTAGAGCTAAAATATAGTACCAGTTAGGGCCAGCTGGTGGTGAAATGCCCGGTTGACCTCCTGAGGGGAGTCATGAATATATTAGCTGCATTGTGGATGTGACTGTTTGGCCAAGTGCCTCAGTCTTTTGAAATGCTGTAGCAAGTGGGCTTACTGAGGAACTACATAACAATCGTTATCAAAAATGGCGACCCATCAGGAGGCCCCATGGGCTGTTGTCTCAGAATTTAATGCCTATTGCAAGAAAGGCTTTGTTTTGACCTAGTAAACATCTCTCCAGACAATGGGGCTTTATTAGGTGAGTTTTTCTCCCCATCCTTTTTCCTGATCTCTACCGACTAGTAGAGAGTCAATAGTAACTATCAAAAGGGAATTGGATATATACTTGAAATCAGCAGGGCTATGGGCAAAGAGCATGGGAGTGGGACTAATTGGATTGCTCTTTCAAAGAGCCAGTACAGGCACAATGGGCCGAATGGCTTCCTTCTGTGCTGTAAGATTCTATGATTCTATGACTATGCATAAATGCAGCTAAAAGGACTGGAGAGATTGGGGCCTACTCCTAGATTTTCATCAATGCCACTCTGAACCATCTTGAGCTATCAATTTGCTGTGTCAGACTGTCAAACATGACAGATTAGGACTTCAACGGTGTGGGGACCGTAGACACTGAGACACATCCCAGTAATCCACGGCCTGGTGTGTTACCTCGACTTTCTTCAATTTTAAATGATGGCAGGCACGTCCATTGCTTTGTGCCAGTGTGATTCCTTCGATTAACCAAAAAAAGGCAGAGAGATACTGGATAGGGTGGCATTGTCAGTTTTTCCCTGACTTAGGATGTTCTGCTGTGTTATGTGGTGAAAAGTAAATGATTGCTAGTTGGATTGTCAGTTGTTCTTTCTTACTTTATGGTACAACAGTATAGCTTATGACTTTGACCCAGAATAGTCTAAGTAGTCATCTGACTTTTCTTGGAGGGTAAAGATGCTATTACTTTAATTATTAATTTGTTCTCCAACAATGGCTAACTTTCAGTCAGGCTGTTGGGTATTGAATTATCTAGTGAAACTCAATTCATTTGAATTTAAAATACAATTAGTACTTGTATGAGCCACATTGAAATATAATGGACAAAATGTGCCATACATGCACATTTTTAAAGCATTTTTGTCTGTTCAATAGTTCACAGCACAATTACTTGGAAAAGATTCATTTGCTTTCACCAGCAATAAATAAATATTTCAATATCACCATACCTTCATTTTTCTTCTCCATCATTTATTTCTTAAATTCTCGGCCCAGGGCTTCCTCTTGATGGCTTCGAAACACTCACTGATCACACAGCTTGGCTGACACAGTGCCAAGATATTCTGATAAACCACCATTCCATGTGAGGCAGAAGATGGCTTTACTCGTGCAACGTTTTGCTGTCCCCTGGAGATAGAATGGAAGCTGCCTATTTAGTCACATGTTTGCAGTGTAGATGTCTGTGCATATCGAGCGTGAGCTAGATGTTCATCAAATGGTCAATTCATTTCTGTATAATCTAAGGCGAGGTTTCAAAGGTGGGAGTAAATAGTTTGACCTTTTAATTTAGGCTTTGTCAAGATCATAAAATGTGCAAACAAAAGATAAAAGCAATCCAATTACAGTCCCCAACACTTACACAGTCTGCGCTTATCACAGGCAGCTACCTATATCGGGCAAATGGCACTAACCATTACCATAGGAGTCAATTACAAAGGCGCTTATAACCTATTAAACGTGCCAACTATTTGTGGCAGTTCCACAAGCACGTACCCATTTGAAAGCCTCTGCTGATTTCAGCCAAAGTCGAATCTTCAAGCAGGTGTTCACACCTGGTTAAAGTGCCTTAGTGATGAGATCCTGCGTGCAACTGCTAACAATTAGGAAAGGCAGTTGCTAAGTGAGATTTCCTGTTTTTAAAAAAAATGTCAGTTACTTACATTTGTGGTTTACAGGCCAACGCGTAAAGCAGGCAAATCGTGTTAACACCAATGGGCTTGCTATAAACGGTGGGGAATGTATTGGAAGTACAATAATGAACACAGATTCAGAAGGGGTGGATTCTGTCTGATCAAACTCCTTTACTTTTTTGAGAAAGTGACATCTCCAAGTTGACATTGCAATGCAACACGATAAAAGATACCTGGATTAATAGAAAGTTTTGGATAAAGTTTCACAGGACTGGCTGCTGCGCAAGCTTAAGGTTGTGGGCACCAGGATGTGGCCTGGATGGTGGTGAGAAAGGCTCTCCCAGTGCGGTCCTTCCAACACGCACGGAACCTCAGCGCAATCGCAACCTGCCCTCGAGGCTGTGGCGGGGAGGAGACCGTCATCCACATCCTGATGGGCTGCCCCTTTGCACAGAGGGTGTGGAGAGAGATGCATTGGTATCTGTTCCAGGATGCTGTGCTCTACGGATTGTTCCCCGGGACGCACACCGAGCCAGATATCACCTGCAGCTGGAATACCATCAACTCGGTGAAGGAGGTCCGCCCAAAACATGCTGGTCTTCCAGTTGAAGGAGCTGTCCACGACCAAGTGTTGCCACCCGGCACACTCCAAGGTGCAGCAGTACGTGCTGCGGGAAGCACTGAAGCGACCTACGCGAAGGGGAAAGGCTACCTTTTAGAGCCCTCCCGCCATTGTTTACTGAGGGGCTGGAATCGGAAAAACCCCCTTGGGCAGAATGTAAAATGATAAATGAACGTAACGAAATATACTGTATCTGTAACTGGTAACGACTGTAATGCAAGGAGGCACCCTAGGGTGCCATGAACTGTATGTACAATGTATGGTGCTCAACTAATGATTGTACTGGGACCGTTGATTTGTACTGTATGGACCGTTGCAAATTGTATGACTTGTATTGTATTTGAAGCATGACTTGAATTACATTATATGTAGCCTTACAAATTTTATGAATAAAGTTTATTTTGAAATATAAAAAAAACGGTTGTGTGTATCCAAGGTAAAATGTTCAGGTAGATAAGGAATTGGCCGAAAGATTGGAAGTAGCGGGTACTAGTTGTTGGGTGATGGGCTAGGGAGATGTGCTGAGTGAAATACTGTTTCTAATCTACATAAACAACCCAGGGGGTGATTTTGACATTCGGGCAATTGATCGGCAGAGGTCCCTGCCATTTTGAGACTCCAGCCTCAATTAATTTCAGCAGGCAAGCTGCAGGTTCCGATGCCAAACAGGCATCCCAATGCAGCTCGCTAGATTGAACACAAAGTCGGGATGGAGCTGCCTCCAGCAAGGTAAATTGCGGGGGTGGGGGAGGGGTCGTGATCGCCGATGGCGGGGGTCCCAGGGCAGCAACAGCCCAGATTATTTTTGTGGGCCCAGGATATTCACTCCTGCTCACAAAGATAATTGAACACTTACATCTAGAGGGACTCTTCTCTTCCCTCGCCCGTGGAACTGATCAGAGTGTGTACTGCGCAACTCCGACCAGTCCAACCTAAAATGGCATTCGAGGTCCTATTTACGTCATAGGACCCCAATTTCAATATTAAAACGGGCCTATTGCCTGACACAGGTGGGCATTTGGTTATCCAGCGGTAGGCCCTTTTCAAATGGAGCTGGCCGTAACATAGAATCGTAGAATGGTACAGCACAGAAGGAGGCCATTCAGCCCAACATGCCTGTGCCGGCTCTTTGAAAGAGCTATCCAATTAGCCCCAGGCCCCTGTTCTTTTCCCATAGCCCTGCAAAATTTCCACTTCATGTATTTATCCAATTCCCTTTTGAAAGTTATTATTGAACATGCTTCCACCACCCTTTCAGGCAATGCACTCCAGATCATAACAACTCGCTGCGTAAAAACTTTTTTCCTCACGCCGCCTCTGGATCTTTTGCCAATTATCTTAAATCCATGACCTGTAGTTACCAACCCTTCTGCCACTGGAAAGTTTCTCATATTTACTCTACAAAAACCCTTCATGATTTTGAACACATCTATCAAATCTCCCCCTAACCTTCTCTGCTTTAAGGAGAACAACCCCAGTTTCTCTAGTCTCTCCACGTAACAGAAATCTTTCATCCCTGGTACCATTCTAGTAAATCTCCTCTGCACCCTCTCCAAAGCATTGACATCCTTCCTAAAGTGTAGTGCTCAGTATTGGCCTCAATACTCCAGCTAAGGCCTAACCAGTGATTTATAAAGGTTTAGCATAGCTTCCTTGCTTTTGTACTCTATGCCTCTATTTGTAAAGCCAAAGATCCCAGACGCCTTTTTAACAGCCTTCTCAGCGTGTCCTGTCACCTTCAAAGACTTGTGTACATACATCTCCAGGTGTGTCTGTTCTTCCACCCCCTTTAAAATTGTACCATTTCATTTACATTGCCTCTCCTCATTCTTCCTACCAAAATGAATCACTTCATACTTCACTGCAACAAATTTCATCAAATAAATTTCATAAATGTCTTTACCCACTTCACAAGTCTATCTATGTCCTCCTGAAGTCTGTCACTATCCTCCTCACTGTTTACTATATTTCCGAGTTTTGTGTCATCTGTAAACTTTGAAATTATGCCCTGTATACTCAAGTCCAGATCATTAATATATATCAAAAAGAGCAGTAGTCCCAACACCAACCCCTGGGGGACACCACTGCACGCTTCCCTCCAGTCTGAAAAATAACCATTCACCAGTACTCTCTGCTTTCCATCTCTTGGCCAATTTTGTATTCACGCTACCAATGTCCCTTTAATCCCATGGGTTTCAATTTTGCTAACAAGTTTATTATGTGGTACTTTATCAAACACCTTTCGAAAGTCCACGTACAAATTAACCGCACTACCTTCATCAACCTTCTCTGTTACTTCACCAAAGAACTCAATTAAGTTAGTCAAACATGATTTGCCTTTAACAAATACATGGCGGCTTTCATTTATTAACCAATATTTTTCCAAGTGCCAATTAATTTTGTCCCAGATTAATGTCTCGAAAAGTTCCTCCACCACCGACGTTAGGCTGACTGGCCTATAGTTGCTGGGTTTATCCCTCACTCCTTTTTGTGAACAGGGGTGTAACATTTACAATCCTCCAGTCTTCTGGCACCACTCCCATTTCTAAGAAGGATTGGAAGATTGTGGCCTGAGCCTCCACAATTTTGACCCTTACTTCCCTCAGCAACCTATGATGCATCCCATCCCATCCGGACTGGGTGACTTTTCTACGTTGAGCGCTGCCAACCTTTTAAGTACCTCCTCTATCTATTTTTTATCCTATCCAATAAAGCTACTACTTCCTCCCTTACTGTGACATTGGCAGCATCCTCTTCTTTAGTGAAGACAGATGCAAAGTACTCATTTTGATACAATGCTTACAAGGCAGCCATGCCCTCTGCCTCCACAAGAAGATCTCTTTTTTGGTCCCTAATCAGCCCCACCATTCCTTTGACTACTCATTTACTATTTATATGTTTATAAAAGACTTCTGGGTTCCCTTTTATGTTACCTGCTAATCTATTTTCGTTCACTCTCTGTGCCCCTTTTATTTTTTTTATCAATTCTCCCCTGTACTTTCTGTATTCAGCTTGGTTCTCTACAGAATTATGAACCTGATGTTTATGATAAGCCTTTTTCTGTTTCATTTTAGTCTCTTATATCTTTAGTCATCCATGGAGCTCTAGTTTTGGGTACCCTTCCTTTCCTCCTCATGAGAATGTGTCTAGTCTGTACCCAAACTATCTCCTCTTTGAAGTTCTCCCATTGTTCATTTACTGTTTTACCTGCCAACCTTTGATTTGAATCAACCTCGGCCAGACCCCTTTTCACCTCAATGAAATTAGCCCTCCTCCAGTTGAGTATTTTCACATTTGATTTTTCCTTGTCTTTTTCCCTAACTACTTCAAACCTAATGATATTGTGATCATTGTTTCCCAAATGCTCCCCTTCTAAAACATGCTCCACTTGCCCCACTTCAATCCCTAGAACTAGATCCAGTACTGCTTCCTTCCTCATTGGGCTGGAAACATACTGATCAAGAAAGTTCTCTAGTACATTTTCCAGGAATTCCTCCCCCTCTTTGCCCTTTAAACTGTTATTTTCCCAGTCTATATTAGGATAATTGAAGTCCATAATTATCACGGAATCAAGGGATATGGGGATTGGGTGGGAAAGTGGAGTTGAGGCCGAAGATCAGCCATGATCTTATTGAATGGTGGAGCAGGCTCGAGGGGCCGTATGGCCTACTCCTGCTCCTATTTCTTATGTTCTTATCATTGCTCTTAAGTTCTTGCAACTTTCTGCAATTTGCCTGCAAATCTGCTCCTCTATCTCCTTCCCACTATTTGGTGGTCTATAATATACATCCAGCAGCATAATAGCTTCTCTATAGCAGGCCATACTGCCTGCTGAAGTGGCCTAGCAAGCATTGTATCAAAATCGCTTGCAGTGGTTCAAAAAGGCCCACCACCACCACCACCACCTCAGGGCAACACGGAAAGGGCAATTAATGCTGGCCTTGCCAGCGACGCCCACATCCTGAGAATTAATTTTTTTAAATGTGAGGAACACCCTAATGATTGTGGCCTAGCAAGCCATTCAGTTGTACAATCTTGCTACAAAAAGTCATAATGAGAATAAAACCAGACGGACCACCTCGCATCGGACCACTAGGCACCGGACACGACAAAGGCAAATCAAACCCAGTCGACCCTGCAAAGTCCTCCTCACTAACATCTGGGGATTTGCGCCAAAATTGGGAGAGCTGTCCCACAGACTAGTCAAGCAACAGCCTGACATACCCATACTCTCAGAATCACATCTTTTAGCCAACGTCCCAGACTCATCCATCACCATCCCTGGGTACGTCCTGTCCCACTGGCAGAAGGTGGTGGTACAGTGACATACAGTCAGGAGGGAGTGGCCCTGGGAGTCCTCAACATTGACTCTGGACCCCATGAAATCTCATTGCATCAGGTCAAACATGGGCAAGGAAACCTTCTGCTGATTACCACTTACCACCCTCCCTCAGCTGATGAATCAGTCCTCCTCCATGTTGAGCATCACTTGGAGGAAGCACTGAGGGTAGTAAGGGCACAAAATGTACTCTGGGTGGGGGACTTCAATGTCCATCACGAAGAGTGGCTTGGTCGCACCACTACTGCCCGAGCTGGCTGAGTCCTGAAGGACATAGCTACCAGACTGGGCTTGCGGCAGGTGGTGAGCGAATCAACACGACGGAAAAATCTACTTGACCTCGTCCTCACCAATCTACCTGTCACAGATGCATCTGTCCATGACAGTATTGGTAGGAGTGACCACTGCTCAGTCTTAGTGGAGACGAAGTCCCGTCTTCACACTGAGGACACAATCCAACGTGTTGTGTGGCACTACCACCGTGCTAAATGGGATAGATTCAGAACAGATCTAGCAGCTCAAAACTGGGCATCCATGAGGCGCTGTGGGCCATCAGCAGCAGCAGAATTGTATTCTAACACAATCTGTAACCTCATGGCCTGGCATATTCCTTACTCTACCAATACCAACAAGCTAGGGGATCAACCCTGGTTCAATGAGGAGTGTAGCAGAGCATGCCAGGAGCAGCACCAGGCGTACCTCAAAATGAGGTGGCAACCTGGTGAAGCTACAACTCAGGACTACATGCATGCTAAACAGCGGAAGCAACATGCTACACACAGAGCTAAGCGATTCCACAACCAACAGATCAGATCAAGGCTCTGCAGCCCTGCCACATCCAGTCGTGAATGGTGGTGGACAATTAAACAACTAATGGGAGGAGGAGGGTCTGTGAACATCCCCATACTCAATGATGGCAGAGCCCAGCATGCGAGTGCAAAAGACATGGCTGAAGCTTTTGCAACCATCTTCAGCCAGAAGTGCCGAGTGGATGATCCATCTCGACCTCCTCCAGATATCCCCACCATCACAGAAGTCAGCCTTCAGCCAATTCGATTCACTCCACGCGGTATCAAGAAATGGCTGAGTGCACTGGATACAACAAAGGCTATGGGCCCTGACAACATCCCGGCTATAGTGCTGAAGACTTGTGGTCCAGAACTAGCCGCGACTCTATGCAAACTGTTCCAGTACAGCTACAACACTGGCATCTACCCGTCAATGTGGAAAATTGCCCAGGTATGTCCTGTCCACAAAAAGCAGGACAAATCCAATCTGGCCAATTACCATCCCATCAGTCCACTCTCAATCATCAGCAAAGTGATGGAAGGTGTCGTCGACAGTGCTATCAAGCGGCACTTACTCACCAATAACCTGTTCACCGATGCTCAGTTTGGGTTCTGCCAGGACCACTCAGCTCCAGACCTCATTACCGCCTTGGTCCAAACATGGACAAAAGAGCTGAATTCCAGAGGTGAGGTGAGTGTTACTGCCCTTGACATCAAGGCAGCATTTGACAGAGTGTGGCATCAAGGAGCCATAGTAAAATTGAAGTCAATGGGAAAACTCTCCAGTGGCTGGAGTCATACCTAGCACAAAGGAAGGTGGTAGTGGTTGTTGGAGGCCAATCATCTCAGCCCCAGGACATTGCTGCAGGAGTTCCTCAGGGCAGTGTCCTAGGCCCAACCATCTTCAGTGCTTCATCAATGACCTTCCCTCCATCATAAGGTCAGAAATGGGGATGTTCACTGATGATTGCACAGTGTTCAGTTCCATTCGCAACCCCTCAGATAATGAAGCAGTCCATGCCCGCATGCAGCAAAACCTGGACAATATCCAGGCTTGGGCTGATAAGTGGCAAGTAACATTCGCGCCAGACAAGTGCCTGGCAATGACCATCTCCAACAAGAGAGAGTCTAACCACCTCCCCTTGACATTCAACAGCATTACCATCACCGAATCCCCCACCATCAACATCCTGGAGGTCACCATTGACCAGAAATTTAACTGGACCAGCCACATAAATACTGTGGCTACAAGAGCAGGTCAGAGGCTGGGTATTCTGTGGTGAGTGACTCACCTCCTGTCTACAAGGCACATGTCAGGAGTGTGATGGAATACTCTCCACTTGCCTGGATGAGTGCAGCTCCAACAACACTCAAGAAGCTCGACACCATCCAGGACAAAGCAGCCCGCTTGATTGGCACCCCATCCACCACCCTAAACATTCACTCCCTTTACCACCGGCGCACAGTGGCTGCAGTGTGTACTATCTACAGGATACACTGCAGCAACTCGCCATGGCTTCTTTGTCAGCACCTCCCAAACCCGCAAGCTCTACAACCTAGAAGGACAAGGGCAGTAGGCCCATGGGAACAACACCACCTGCACGTTCCTCTCCAAGTCGCACAGCATTCTGACTTGGAAATATATCGCCGTTCCTTCAACATCGCTGGGTCAAAATCCTGGAACTCCCTACCAAAAAGCATTGTGGGAGAACGTTCACCATAAGGACTGCAGTGGTTCAAGAAGGCGGCTCATCACCACCTTCTTAAGGGCAATTAGGGATGGGCAATAAATGCTGGCCTTGCCAGTGACGCCCACATCCCATGAACGAATAAAAAAAAGTCCAGGAGATCAATGCAACCTCAATACATCAGGAAGAAGCTCTAGGGCTGTTGTCATTTCCAGAATGGCAACAATGACTGCTTATTGAACCAATCCCAAATAGGAGTCACCACTTTCAGGAGAGGAGGGAAAAAAACTGGAGGGGAGAATAATATTTCAAGAGCTGAGTAATGCTGTTATTAAAAAAATGGAGAAAACAATTGAAATTTAGCACTGAGAGTGTACGGACGATGCCAATGTTTGTTTCCAAGTCTGTTTTAACTGTGTAATAGCAGGCTTCTCAGAACTGGTGTTCTAGTTCTCTGAATGATGTTAATTCCATGTATATGACAAGCTGGCCAGTGCCTTCTTTCATTTCAAAATGAGCATATTATTGTATTCGAGCAAATAACATACTGGACTAATGCAAGAATGCCCTTTGTTAAATGGATTTTCAATATGGTATATGTGCACAAATCGTTGAAGGTGGCAGGGCAAGTTGAGAAAGCGGTTAAGAAAGCATCCAGGATCCTGGGCTTTATAAATAGAAGCATAGAGTACAAAAGATGGAAGTCATGATAAACCTTTATAATATACATTCGGCCACAACTGGAGTATTGTGTCCAGTTCTGGGCACCACACTTTAGGAAAGATGTGAAGGCCTTAGAGAGGGTGCAGAAGAGATTTACTAGAATGATTACAGGGATGAGGGACTTTAGTTATGGGGATAGACTGGAGAAGCTGGGGTTGTTCTCCTTGGAACAGAGGCGGTTGCGAGGAGATTTGATAGAGGTATTCAAAATCATGAAGGGTCTAGACATAGTAGATAGAGAGAAACTGTTCCCATTGGCGGAAGAACTGGAGGACACAGATTTAGGGTGATTGGCAAAAGAACCAAAGGTGACATGAGAAAAGACTTTTTTACACAGCGAGCAGTTAGGATCTGGAATGCACTGTCCAATGGGGTGGTGGAGGCAGATTCAATCATGGCCTTCAACAGGGAACTGGATAAGTACTTGAAAGGAAAAAATTTGCAGGGCTACCAGGAAAGGGCGGGGAGTGGGACTAGCTGGATTGCTCTTGCATAGAGTCGGCACAGATGGCCTCCTTCCGTGCTGTAACAGTTCAATGATTCTATGATTCCATGGTTAAAATTTTGTTAACTTTACCAGAGTAAACAAGTGTTAAATTACTTTTATACTGTAGGGTTTTAGTTATCTATTGATTTAATGAGAGGCACTGTACCAGTGAGCAATAAAAAGGAAGACATGCATTTATATAACGCCTTTCGCGACCTCAGGATGCCCCAAAGTGCTTTACAACCAATGAAGTACTTTTGAAGTGTAGTTACTGTTGTAGTGCAGGAAACGCAATTTGTGCACAGCAAAGTCGCACAAACAGCAACAGGACAATGACCAGATCATTTGTTTTTCATGTTAGCTGAGGAATAAATATTGGCCAGGACACAAGGGAGAACTCCCTTGCTCTTCTTCAACATATCGCCATGGGATCTTTTACATCCACCTGAGAGGGCAGATGGGGCCTCAGTTTAATGTCTGATCTAAAAGAGGGCACCTCTGATAGTGTAGCACTCCCTCAGGACTGCACTGGAGTGTCAGCAAAGGTTTTGTGCTCAAGTCTCTGGAGTGGGGCTTGAAACCACAATCTTCTGACTCAGAGGCATGGGTACTACCCACTGAGCCACAGCTGACATCTTATATAGATAGTTTTAACTAACTTTCTTTAAAAAGGAAAAGATCTGTGCGACTGATGCTATATCTGCCTGAAGTGTTAAATCCATGAGCCAAAATTCAATTAAAGATTGTATTTAATGCAGACATTGCTTTTAACTGTAAATTACCAAAACTGAAAATGACGTGTGATTTTTGGGTGGGGAGAGGGATCCTTCCTGTGTATTATTGGTAAGCCTTTCTGTGGTTATTTTATGATTGTTGTCCACAGTTTCTAATTACTCAATTCCAAAACAATTTTACAATAACCCTTAAAGATATTTCTGACAGCCTCAGATCATTGTTGGCTATCAATCTAACTACAAGAGAAAACTCCCAAATTTAAGAAATTAAATCAAGGTTGGAGTATAAAAAAGACTGTTGTTAACAACCAGTCTTGTGAATTGCAGCTAAAGGATGATCAAACTATTTCATCCAAGGAAATAACAAGAACTTATGGTTAAAAAAAGAAACATATCTGAACTAACTAATGAAGCGTTTTTAATGCAACACATTCCAAAATATTTTGACAAATGCAACTGTGCATCAAACATTGAAAAGAAAAGTTTGAAAATATAAAGACTTACAGGCAATTCGACTATTTTTTTATCCTCATTGAATCCTGCGGTACGTTGAAAAGATGACTCTTCTTGAAGGTTCTGGTAACAAGAGGCTCTGTGTTGAGTAACTGCTGGATGTTTACTGGATGTGGATCATGTTAGAAATTGGTCATGAACTTAAATAAGGAAGTTAGTATCTTATGTATCACCATTCATGAGTCAGTGTGTCGAGACCAGAAACCAGAATGTCTACTGTCAACAGAGTGCCTTTTGTATTGTAACTCTTAATAGATGCTGCTGGTCCTAAAGGCTTTGTAAGTCTTTAAAGCAACTAGCAGATCTCCTGCGACATTGCTCACATTAAGCTGACAGATACACAGATTTAAAGAGAAAGATTTGCATTTATATGGCACCTTTCACGACCTCAGGATGTCCCAAAGTACTTTACAGCCAATTAAATACTTTTGAAGTGTAGTTACTGTTATAATATAGGAAACACGGCAGCCATTTTGGCCACAGCAAGGTTCCACAAACAGCAATGTGATAATGACCAGATAATCTGTTTTAATGATGTTGGTTGAGGGATAAATATTGGTCAGGACACCGGGAAGAACGCCCCTGCTCTCCTCCGAAATAGTGCTATGAGATCTTTTATGTCCACCTGAGAGGGCAGATGGTGCCTCGGTTAAACATCTCATCCGAAAGACGGCACCTCCAACAGCGCAGCACTCCCTTAGTGCAGCACTGAAGTGTCAGCCTAGATTATGTGCTCAAGTCTCTGGAGTGGGACTTGAATCCTCAACATTCTGACTCAAGAGGCAAGAATGCTACCACTGAGCCAAAGATAACACCTAAGGGCAGAAACATAATACCATGCAACACACGGTGTAATAGTCTGCTGCTAAAGTGGAATTGTATGTAGCCTTGTCTAATTTCTGTTAACAGAGACATTGTGAGGTCAATTGAAAGGTGATTGTTTCTTTGTTGATGGTTAGCTGCTGTCCAGAGTCAGAAAACTGGCAAGAAGTGACTGGCTTTCTTTTTCTTTTTTTTAATACTTGTGAGTGTGACATCTGAAGTGCATCAGGTTCAAACTTTTACATATAGATAGATATGAAAATTAGTAAAGAAAGAATGTTGCACTAATAAAGACAAGTAACAAATTGAAGAAACACTTTCTGCTCATTGAGCCCGAAATCCCAAATTTTTTTTAGTGCAAAAGTGGTGTAGTTCTGGCATAAGGGGACTGGAATTTGGGACATGTCAGATAAGCTAGACATACACCCATTCTGAAACGCACTCTAAATTCCAGTCGAACTTGCCACTGGCAGAAGATGTGCCTGCTCCCAAGTTGGCACATGAATACAAATGACAGGATATTAAGAGCAAAACTGCTCTCCCAGAAATTCCACTGTTTAGACCAGAATTGCATCTGACTTCAGTTAAGTTTATAAAAGGGACAAGTTACCTGCACTTAGTGTCAAGTCAGGACGTGGCTGAATTCACAGGCTTTGAACAACCACAGACTTTGTCTGAAACATCAGCTTTGACTGAAGCAAAGTATTTCTCCCTCCACCACCCCTCCCCCACCCCTCCCCCCAACAAATATTTCCAACCCTCGCAACAATTCAGGGCCCATTTGGACCCTTCAGTATTTTCCACCCTTCTCCCGGCCTACGTGAGAGATTTCAGGCTGTATTCGTAACCTCTGCATACGTAAATTGACACCCCACAATTTACAGCAGGGTCAAAGCCATGATCTCAAAACAGATGGAAGTCCCTTGGTGTGTTTTTTCTACATTGAAGGCAAATATATGGGAACACCGCCACCTCCAAGTTCCCCTCCAACATCATCCTGACTTGGAAATATATTGCCGTTCCTTCATTGTCACTGGGTTAAAATCCTGGAACTCTCTACCTAACAGCATTGTGGGAGCACCTTCTGCAGTGTTTTAAGAAGGCAGCCCACCACAATCATCTTAAGGGCAACAAATGCTGACCTTGCCAGTGATGCCCACATCCCGAGAATGAATAAAAACAAAAGTTGTTGTACCACACTCCCATTGCACCATCAGAATTTAGGGTTCCGTACTGCTTCGCTACATTATACATACAATTTGTCTTAGTTTTAGGAGGATTTAAACCAGCTACAAAACATTTTCATGCAAAACTCACCAAGAAACAAAATTCTGAAAAAAGCAAATGGCTGTAGCACGATGTACTTTACAGATGGCAGGTGGGATATGGGTCCAAACACCCCCTATGCTGAGTTTCTGATCCCAGATATGCTGCCCAATGGATCCCCCAGGAATGGGGGGGAAGAGAATGTTGGATGCCGAGCTCTCATTGGGCTGCTCGTCTGCACCTGCCATCCTTGTGCCCCCGTATTTTCTACTATTCTCTTTGCCACTGCTTCTATTGTCTCTAGGCCCAGAATCACATCATCTCCTCTTAAAGATCCAAAGGTATTTGTTGAGGTGAACTCCCTCCCTTCTGTATGTGCTGCTGCCTATTATCTTTTGAAGTGAGGAATATGAGAGGTATTGCCCAAGTTAACAGCCTAGTAGCCATCTTATGTGAGTCTATGTACATGCAGATGCAGGTACCTTGTATTAGCAATGTGCTTGATGTTTATTGTTGGCCACATTTGATAGGCCATAGGATAAACACATTGGCATGGCAGCAATACAGAGTGGCTTGCTAAAACATAAGCATGCCTGTGCAGTTGGAAAATACATGAATAAATGGCTGAGCGCTGTGCATTCTTCCTCCACCAAGCTTACAGTGAAGTACTGATATGATGCATTGCAAGGTAAGATTGCAGAGAACTCTGTGCTCCTCCAATTCTGGCCTCTTGCACATCCCCGATTTTCATCGCTCCACCATTGGCAGCCGTGCCTTCAGCTGCCTAGGCCCTAAGTTCTGGAATTCCCTCCCTAAACCTCTCCATGTCTCTACCACTCTCTCCTCCTTTAAGACACTCCTTAAAACCTACCTCTTTGACCAAGCTTTTGGTCGCCTGTCCTAATATCTCCTTATGTGGCATGGCATCACATTTTATTTGATAACACTCTTGTGAAGTGCTTTCGGACGTCTTATTACGTTAAAGGAGCTATATAAATGGGAGTAGTTGTTGTTGTTGTTGTTGTTGTTGTTGAATTAAGCAAAGTGTGAACAACCTTTTGAAGACCAGAAACTTTCTTTGTCATTTGTTCCCAGGATCAGTGCAATGGTGAGATAGCCTGCAGCTCTTCATTGGAGGATGTCCCTCAGCTCCAAAAACAACCAACTTTCTCTGCAGGAACCTCCAAAGCTGCATCTTGGAATGGAGCAGTTCTGCTTTGTTCCTTGGCTCCAATCATTTCCTCCCCCTCAGTAGAAAGACAGCTTCAAGAGTGACTGGCAAACGTTTAGGAGTCGCTTGCAATGGAAACCCACCCCTTGACCCTGGTGCTCTCCCAGGCGCTATGCAGTGTGTGCTGGCATCGTCACCATATTATGTACGTAAGCTGATCGCACATTACAGTGCGAAGTCAGCCCACAGCACAGCCCTCAGCCTAGGAGAAGTGGTCCTGCCAACACTGTATCCCTGCACCCGCACTACATTGTCAATTCCATTATCTCCTGTTGTATCCTGATCAAATAATCAGAATATTCTAGTTAATGTTATGTTGTTTTATTTGTTTAAAGAAAAAATATTAGGCCTATCCAATTGGATGTTTTATTGTAAACTAAACAGAACCTGCATAATGTGGATTTTTTGCAAGAAAACTAAATTTCTACTGTAATATTTTTAGTTGTACAAAAACACTTGGTGGTGATTAAAAGAAAACATCATTCAGAAACGTGATTCCATGACAATGTTCCAGAAATTGGTCCCATCCAGATAGGGATTACATATCCAGTTTCAACTTTAGCCCTGGTGCAGCTCGGTAATGAAATGTGCCTATCCATTCATAGTCATCTGCATCTATGAACTTGCCTTCCCCTTCCAATCTGCAAAGGAACAGATGATGAAAGAGTATACCATCAAAACAACATTTATATATTCTTTCATATAATTTTCAAATTCAAAACATATTACCTGAGTAGGATTGAAAGGCTCGTGTTGAGCATAAACACCGGCATAGACCTGTTGGGCTTAAAAGCTTGGCTGTATACGAGGTCTGAAAGGAATCAGTATTACAACAGCCACTTATGTGTGTATGTGTGTGTTCACTAAAACTGAAAAAATCTAATATGTGAACTACATAGAAGAAACTTGTTGAAGTATTAGATCACTGAAAAAATTGTATTGCATTAAATATTAAGATACACTGACATAGGGAACTTAAGGAAATATTGCAAGTATCTCCTTTGGTTGACCAGCTGGTGAAGACAGTGAGTAGCTGAGCCACATAAACCAGATGGGTTCTAGGTTCAATCCCTGCCCTGTGCTGACAGTGTTGATGGGATTGTGCTACAATTTGCCTCGACGCCTCTGGATTAGAGATAGGGGGAAATCAGCAGGGTCCCCACTTGGTGGGTTCTAACTAGCAAACCCTGCTGGGAGAGCATGTGCAGGGATAGAAACGGGGTTAGTTGTCATGGCTCCCTCAGTTAAATAGCCTACCAACACTTGCTCTCTGGGCTCGCACATGATGAATGGGCCACTTGTGTGAGGTACCAGAGAGCACACTGTGACCATGGAACTATATCCGAGGCAAGGGGTCAATGGCTTCAGGAAAGGAGGCATGGCGGGGAGAAAATATTGCAAACAAAAATTTTGAGGGTAAAATTAATTTATTGTTGCATTGTTGTCGCCACCTAAAGGCCCTAAATCATAGGAATTTGTTGATTGCAAATATGGGATTATGGGTACAGTAGTATAGTGGTTATGTTATTGGTACTAGTAATCCAGTGGCCCGGGCTAATAATCCACAGAACGCAAGTTCAAATCATGGCAGTTTGAGAATTGGAATTCGATTTTTAAAAATCTGGAAGTAAAAAGCTGGTATCAGTAAAAGTGACTATGAAGCTGTCGATTGTCGTAAAAACCTGGTTCGCTAATGTCCTTTAAGGAAGGAAACCGGCCGTCCTTACCTGGTCCAGCCTAAATGTGACTCCAGTCCCACACCAACGTGGTTGACTCTTAACTGCCCTCTGAAGTGGCCTAGCAAGCCACTTGGTTGTATCAAAACCGGCAACTCGGGATGGGCAATAAATGCTGGCCTTGCCAGCAATGCCCACATCCTGAGAATTAATAATTTTTTAAAAATGAATAAGATAAGGTGTTTGCACCTCATAGGCCAGTCTCTATAATATGATCAAACATGGGGGCAGTAAATAGAGTCCACTGTATTTTTAAACAATAAATAATGACCATTTTAGACACTCTGATTAGCTGTATCTTGTAAGCATCTTGCCCACTGTTAGGTTGTGAGTAGAGAGCACAGAGCTGTGAATTAACTACTCATGTTGGTTGTAATGGAATAGGTACCATCTAGGTTTGCCAACCCTCCAGGATTGTCCTTGAGTCTCCAGGAATTGAAGATTAATTTCCAGGACAACCCAGGAGAAAAATCATTGGGACATCAAAAAATAAATCATTTTCTTTCAATACTTTTGTTTATCAGTTATAAAAATATGAAAAGAAAAGGCTGTTTGACTGACAGTCAAAAATCATCCAATCGGGTAACGAAGAGTCTGTTTGTTTTCCAATTGGCGTGGGAAAGCGTGGCATCAGGAGAATCGACATGTTGGACGAGGCACCCTAGGTACATCTGCGTAATCCCATTCACACAAATTTTCCCCTCAAACTAAATACAGCCCAGATTATATACGAATGTTTGGAGTCACTCACTTGTTCTCATTGAAACTTCCAATATATTTTACACCATTGGGCCATGTGTAGGTCCCTGTACCATGGAACATGTTGTCTTTAAACTCTCCTTCATATATTGCACCTGAAGGATGCTCCAGTTTTCCAGTGCCATTCATCTTTGAGAAAGAAACACAAAACTCCCGTGATGGTAATATACTGTATTAAGTATTGTATTACAAAATTATTATTGAATTTCTCACTCTAGGAACATAGGAACAAGAGGAGGCCATTCAGCCCCTCGAGCCTGTTCCACCATTCAATTAGATCATGGCTGATCTGTATTTAACTCCATCTACCCGCCTTGGTTCCGTAACCCTTAATACCTTTGCCTAACAAAAATCTATCAATCACAGTTTTGAAATTTTCAATCGGCCTAGCCTCATCAGCTTTTTGGGGGAGAGATTTCCACTACCCTTTGTGTGAAGAGGTGCTTCTTGACATCACCCCTTAACCGTCTAGCTCAATTTTAAGGTTATACCCCTTGTTCTGGACTCCCCCACCAGAGGAAATAGTTCGTCTCTATCTACCCTATCAACTCCTTAATCATCTTAAACACTCTGAACATAGAGGGTATCTCAAATGTCACAAACAGAAAAAAAGATGAATTGTATAGATCAGAAAATAAATGAACTAAATTACAAAACAAATGGGCCTTTTAATACAAATCTGTGAATTAACTGAACCCTCTGCTATACTAGCTCTCACATCATAAACCTGTTATAAAAGTGGAGCGTGCATTTCTGATAACTGACTGGTGATCTGGTGATTCCAGTATGATTTATCGACTGATAAATATTATACAACGTGTGCTTCTTGCTGTGTTCAATTCTTAATCCTTTCACCATATTAATAAGAGCTTTGGATGATACCAAATCAAACATGTTTGGGCAATTATGAAGAGGAATCAGTACAGTAGTTAAAAGATTAATTTGCAGAGATTCATGATCTCAATTCCAAATATTGCAGGTGGTTTACTTAAAGGGGAGCTCGGGTCTCAGGGAATTCAAGTTAATCCTCCATTTTATAGAGAAAAGTTATGTTGTCTCAAAATTCTATTCAAATTTTCAAAAATAAATGTTGATTTTCTTATCTTTTGAGGAAAAACATAAAGCCCGGCTTCTCATTCTACTAACTGCTCCATGTCATCGCTGGCAGTGAGTGCCCCAGAGAAGCTCCTCTGTAAACAGTGTGAGCTGCTATTTCAGATGGGCCCAAGTACCACTCTGAACCATGCTAAATGGGATAGATTCAAAACAGATCTAGCAGCTCAAAACTGAGCATCCCTGAGGCGCTGTGGGCCATCAGCAGCAGCAGAATTGTATTCCAGCACAATCTGTAACCTCATGGCCTGGCATATTCCTCACTCTACCATTACCAACAAGCCAGGGTATCAATCCTGGTTCAAGAGAAGTGTAGAAGAGCATGCCAGGAGCAGCACCAGGTTTACCTAAAAATGAGGTGCCAACCTGGTGAAGCTACAACACAGGACTACATGCATGCTAAACAGCGGAAGCAACGTGCTACAGAGCTAAGCGATTCCACAACCAACGGATCAGATCAAAGCTCTGCAGTCCTGCCACATCCAGTCATGAATGGTGGTGGACAATTAAACAACTAATGGGAGGAGGAGGCTCTGTGAATACCCCCATCCTCAATAATGGCAGAATCCAGCACGTGAGTGCAAAAGACAAGGCTGAAACATTTGCAACCATTTTCAGCCAGAAGTGCTAAGTGGATGATCCAAATCAGCCTCCTCCCAATATCCCCAACATCACAGAAGTCAGTATTCAGCCAATTCGATTCACTCCATGTGGTATCAAGAAATGGCTGAGTGCACTGGGTACAACAAAGGCTATGGGCCCTGACAACATCCCGGCTGCAGTGCTAAAGACTTGTGCTCCAGAACTAGCTGCGCCTCTATGCAAACTGTTCCAGTACAGCTACAACACTGGCATCTAGCTGACAATGTGGAAAATTGCCCAGGTATGTCCTGTATACAAAAAGAAGGACAAATCCAATCCGGCCAATTACTGCCCCATCAGTCTATTCTCAATCATCAGCAAAGTGATGGAAGGTGTCATCAACAGTGCTATTAAGCAGCACTTACTCACCAATAACCTGTTCACCGATGCTCAGTTTGGGTTCTGCCAGGACCACTTGGCTCCAGACCTGATTACAGCCTTGGTCCAAACATGGACAAAAGAGCTGAATTCCAGAGGTGAGGTGAGAGTAACTGCCCTTGACATCAAGGCAGCATTTGACTGAATGTGGCACCAAGGAGCCCTAGTAAAATTGAAATCAAAGAGAATCAGGGGGAAAACTCTCCAGTGGCTGGAGTCATACCTAGCACAAAGGAAGATGGTAGTGGTTGTTGGAGGCCAATCATCTCAGACCCAGGACATTGCTGCAGGAGTTCCTCAGGGCAGTGTCCCAGGCTCAACCATCTTCAGCTGCTTCATCAATGACCATCCTTCCATCATAAAGTCGGAAATGGGGATGTTCGCTGATGATTGCACAGTGCTCAGTTCCATTCACAACCCCTCAGATAATGAAGCAGTCCGCGCCCGCATGCAGCAAGACCTGGACAACATCCAGGCTTGGGCTGATAAGTGGCAAGTAACATTCGCGCCAGACAAATGACAGACAATAACCATCTCCAACAAGAGAGAGTCTAACCACCTCCTCTTGACATTCAATGGCGTTACCATCGCTGAATCCCCCACCAACAACATCCTGGGGGTCACCATTGACCAGAAACTTAACTGGACCAGCCACATAAATATTGTGGCTACAACAGCAGGTCAGAGGCTGGGTATTCAGTGGCAAGTGACTCACCTCCTGACTCCCCAAAGCCTTTCCACCATCTACAAGGCACAAGTCAGGAGTGTGATGGAATACTCTCCACTTGTCTGGATGGGCAACTCGCCAAGGCTTCTTCGACAGCACCTCCCAAACCCGCGACCTCTACCACCTAGAAGAACAAGGGAATCAGGCACATGGGAACAACACCATCTGCACGTTCCCCTCCAAGTCACACATCATCCCCACTTGGAAATATATCGCCGTTCCTTCATCGTCGCTGGGTCAAAATCCTGGAACTCCCTACCTAACAGCACTGTGGGAGAACCTTCACCACATGGATTGCAGCGGTTCTAGAAGGCGGCTCGCTACCATCTTCTCAAGGGCAATTAGGGATGGGCAATAAATGCTGGCCTTGCCAGCAACGCCCACATCCCATGAACGAATAAAAAAAAACTCCAGGAAAATTAACTCTGGCTGGGACACACAACTCCAGATTAGCTCTTAGGCCTGTCCAAGATCACAGTCCTGTTTACGGTGGAGCTTACTCCATGATGCAAGGGAATGCTCTCTACATTGGAACCAGACTGGAAGGAAGACCCGACCTTGCTCTCTGCCCGGCAGCTAAGAAGACCAACTTTTTTTTTTAGAAAATTCAGATTTCACTTTCTCCCATTGTTGTACACAAACTTGAGCCAGAAAATTTTAAAATGAGCTGTTGGCTTCTGAGAGTCCCACTTAGAGGTGTATTTATTTAATGTTTGTTCCCCAAAAAGCTATAAATAACAAGTTGCTAAAATGTAAATTCTAAAAACTTTTTATTTTCATCAGAAGGAACTTCCGGAGGCATGCCTGGCTGTTGTCTTATGTTCTTCAATACAGGTTGCAGAAACTTTTGCGTAAGACGGATGTTCCCTGGTGTGAATGCATTAACTGGCTTTAATTGACAATTTCTTTACTGTACTTGTGGAATTGCCACAGTTTGGAAATATAATAGGGAGCGGGCATGATGTGTTTTACATAATGTAATGGTGCGTTTTACATAATTTAATGGTGCGTTTTGTATAATTTTTTTAAAATACACTGATATTCACTTTCAGAATTACAGTGGCCTCCAAAATGTCGATAAATGCATCAAATCAGGTGTCAAAAATCAAAATGTTCAAAAGGCCAACACAGAAAACGATTCTCATGCCTTTAGCACGTACATCCCCTTTTTAAATCATCCCTGCTGCTAACTGTGATTTTGTGGACTGCAGAGACTTGAGCACAAAATCTAAGCTGACACTCCAGTGCAGTACTGAGGGAGTGCTGCACTGTCGGAGGTGCTGTCTTTTGGATGAGACGTTAAACCGAGGCCCCATGGGCCTTCTCAGCTGGACGTAAAAGATCCTACGGCACTATTTCGAAGAAGAGCAGGGGAGTTCTCCCCAGTGTCCTGGTCAACATTTATCCCTCAACCAACATCACTAAAACAGATGTTAAAATGGTCACTCCGTTGTGCGCTAAGTGGCTGCCGCATTTCCTACATTACAACAGTGACTATACTTCAAAAATACTTCACTGGCTGTAAAGCGCCTTGGGACGTCCTGAGGTCATGAAAGGCGCGATATAAATGCAAGTTCTTTGTTATTGGAAAGTTGTGAAGCATGCAACACACTTCCATAATTTGCGCGACGGTGCAGGGCACATACTGCAAGGCACCCTCAGACTTATCCAGACACTAGAACCTTCCTTTGAGTAACCCAATTGCTTGCTCAATTCTTATCCTAGTCTTCATCTGTGCTTCACTCTAGCATTCCTCTGCAACACTGGTGGTCCTACGAATAGGCGCCATGAGCTATGGGAGTTGCAGGTGTCCCTCATCACTCAGCAGCCATCCCACTGCTTGTCCCTGTGTTGAAATAACACTGAGATACTGGACCAATGAGGTATAAAGGCATTATGGCGGCTCCCAGTATATCATCAACTTACAAGAAACTGTGCCTATTGTCACAAATGACCTGCAGATGTAGGAATGGAAGCCTTTGTGGTAGATATAAAATAGGTTTACATTTGGGCCGTGTAATGCCAGATGAGTGCAGTCAATAGTCCCCACAACCCTGGGGGATCCAGCAGGTCTGAAAAATGTGATGGTCCTCTTAGCCATCTCCGTCTGGGAGTACTGGCAAAGAGGGCACCGGTGACTTGCCTTATAGAGGAGTCCACAGCAAATTGGCTGATCTGGCAAAAGTCCTCTGGCTCCCCGGAATGAGCTTGTGGCATAAAAGTTGAGAGCTGTGGTAATTTTTTCTGCCGCTGTGAGAACTGTCTGTGTTGCGGCCTTTGGTTGCAGATCCAGTTCCAGCAACCTTCAAAGCTTTGTGGCTGAAGTGCAGCCTCCTGAGACAGAGCTCCTGGGAAAGGTCTTGGAAAGTGCGCCTGGGTATATATATCCTGCTGGATGGGGTAGAGCTAGGATCGTTTAG
Organism: Heptranchias perlo; assembly: GCF_035084215.1. Taxonomy (NCBI): domain Eukaryota; kingdom Metazoa; phylum Chordata; class Chondrichthyes; order Hexanchiformes; family Hexanchidae; genus Heptranchias; species Heptranchias perlo. Next base: position 72,540,104 of record NC_090332.1, read on the forward strand.
CTCTCTTCCAGTGCTGGATGATGTGGAGATGCCAGTGATGGACTGGGGTGGACAAATGTAAGGAATCTTACAACACCAGGTTATAGTCCGACAGTTTTATTTGAAAATCACAAGCTTTCGGAGGCTTTCTCCTTCGTCAGGTGAGTGTGGGATTCCATGAAGGTTACTGCATATATAGTCAGAGAACAATGCCTGGTGATTACAGATAATCTTTCCAACTGCCCGTTGTCAAGGCAATCAGACAGAGAGACATTACATACAGGACTACTGAATATACAAACGGTCAGAACCCAAAGACACTGAGAGAGAGAGAGAGAAACATCCGAAAGGAAGAGAAAGAGAGAGAATGAACAGTTGTATTAAAAACAGATAACTCTTTTTCACTGGTGGGGTTACATGTAGCGTGACATGAACCCGAGATCCCGGTTGAAGCCGTCCTCATGGGTGCGGAACTTGGCTATCAATTTCTGCTCGACGATTTTGCGTTGTCGTGTGTCTCGAAGGCCGCCTTGGAGAACGCTTACCCGAAGATCGGTGGCTGAATGTCCTTGACTGCTGAAGTGTTCCCCGACTGGGAGGGAACCCTCCTGTCTGGCGATTGTTGTATGGTGTCCGTTCATCCGTTGTCGCAGTGTCTGCATGGTCTCGCCGATGTACCATGCTCCGGGGCATCCTTTCCTGCAACGTATGAGGTAGACAACGTTGGCCGAGTGACAGGAGTATGAACCATGTACCTGGTGGGGGGTGTCCTCTCGTGTGATGGTGGTATCTGTGTCGATGATCTGGCATGTCTTGCAGAGGTTGCCGTGGCAGGGTTGTGTGGTGTCGTGGAAGCTGTTCTCCTGAAAGCTGGGTAATTTGCTGCAAACGATGGTCTGTTTGAGGTTGGGTGGCTGTTTGACGGCGAGTAGTGGAGGTGTGGGGATGGCCTTAGCGAGGTGTTCGTCGTCATCGATGACATGTTGAAGGCTGCGGAGAACATGGCGTAGTTTCTCCGCTCCGGGGAAGTACTGGTCGACAAAGGGTACTCTGTTGGTTGCGTCCCGTGTTTGTCTTCTGAGGAGGTCTATGCGATTTTTTGCTGTGGCCCGTCGGAACTGTCGATCGACGAGTCGAGCGTCATATCCCGTTCTTACGAGGGTGTCTTTCAGCGTCTGTAGGTGTCCATCGCGTTCCTCCTCGTCTGAGCAGATCCTGTGTATTCGCAGGGCCTGTCCATAGGGGATGGCCTTTTTGACGTAGTTAGGATGGAAGCTGGAAAAGTGGAGCATCGTGAGGTTGCCCGTGGGGTTGCGGTAGAGTGAGGTGCTGAGGTGATCGTCTTTGATGGAGATTCGTGTGTCCAAGAAAGAAACCGATTCTGAGGAGTAGTCCATGGTGAGTTTGATGGTGGGATATAACCTGTTGATCTTATCATGTAGTCTCTTCAGTGATTCTTCACCGTGGGTCCACAGGAAGAAAATGTCGTCGATGTATCTGGTAAATAGCGTTGGTTGGAGGTCCTGTGGAGTGAAGAAGTCGTGCTCGAACTTGTGCATGAAAATGTTGGCGTATTGGGGTGCGAGTTTGGTCCCCATGGCTGTTCCGTGTGTTTGGGTAAAGAACTGGTTATCGAAGGTGAAGACATTGTGATCCAGGATGAAGCGGATGAGTTGTAGGATGGCGTCTGGAGACAGTTCCAACGGGCCACAGCGAAAAATCGCATAGACCTCCTCAGAAGACAAACACGGGACGCAACCAACAGAGTACCCTTCGTTGTCCAGTACTTCCCCGGAGCGGAGAAACTACGCCATGTTCTCCGCAGCCTTCAACATGTCATCGATGACGACGAACACCTCGCTAAGGCCATCCCCACACCTCCACTACTCGCCTTCAAACAGCCACCCAACCTCAAACAGACCATCGTTCGCAGCAAATTACCCAGCTTTCAGGAGAACAGCGTCCACGACACCACACAACCCTGCCACGGCAACCTCTGCAAGACATGCCAGATCATCGACACAGATACCACCATCACACGAGAGGACACCCCCCACCAGGTACATGTTTCATACTCCTGTCACTCGGCCAACGTTGTCTACCTCATACGTTGCAGGAAAGGATGCCCCGGAGCATGGTACATTGGCGAGACCATGCAGACACAGCGACAACGGATGAATGGACACCACACAACAATCGCCAGACAGGAGGGTTCCCTCCCAGTCGGGGAACACTTCAGCAGTCAAGGACATTCAGCCACTGATCTTCGGGTAAGCGTTCTCCAAGGCGGCCTTCGAGACACACGACAACGCAAAATCGTCAAGCAGAAATTGATAGCCAAGTTCCGCACCCATGAGGACGGCCTCAACCGGGATCTTGGGTTCATGTCACGCTACACGTAACCCCACCAGTGAAAAAGAGTTATCTGTTTTTAATACAACTGTTCATTCTCTCTCTTTCTCTTCCTTTCGGATGTTTCTCTCTCTCTCTCTCTCTGTGTCTTTGGGTTCTGACCGTTTGTATATTCAGTAGTCCTGTATGTAATGTCTCTCTGTCTGATTGCCTTGACAACGGGCAGTTGGAAAGATTATCTGTAACCACCAGGCATTGTTCTCTGACTATATATGCAGTAACCTTCATGGAATCCCACACTCACCTGACGAAGGAGAAAGCCTCCGAAAGCTTGTGATTTTCCAGTGCTGGATGGTTAATCTAGCTTCCCTTACAGCCTCCTGGCTCCTCCTCTTCCTCCCACATGTATATATCGTAAAGTGGGATTCCCACTGGGAAGCCTATTGTGCAGCCCTCAAATACTAGCTCAGTAATTCTGTTGGAATACAATACTTTCCAAAGGAATTGCAGAATGTAGGGGAAGGCTTCCTGAGCATTACAGGGCAGTTCCTCAGGGCAGTGTCCTAGTCCCAACCATCTTCAGCTGCTTCATCAATAACTTTCCCTCCATCATAAGGTCAGAAATGGGGATGTTCACTGATGATTGCACAGTGTTCAGTTCCATTCGCAACCCCTCAGATAATGAAGAAGTCCGTGCCTGCATGCAGCAAGAACTGGACAACATCCAGGCTTGGGCAGATAAGTGGCAAGTAACATTCGCGCCAGACAAGTGCCAGGCAATGACCATCTCCAACAAGAGAGCGTCTAACCACCTCCCCTTGACATTCAACGGCATTACCATCACCGAATCCCCCACAATCAGCATCTTGGGTGTCACCATTGACCAGAAACTTAACTGGACCAGTCATATAAATACTGTGGCTACAAGAGCAGGTCAGAGGCTGGGTATTCTGCGGCGAGTGACTCACCTCCTGACTCCCCAAAGCCTTTCCACCATCTACAAGGCACAAGTCAGGAGTGTGATGGAATACTCTCCACTTGCCTGGTTGAATGTAGTTCTAACAACACTCAAGAAGCTCATCTCTATCCAGGACAAAGCAGCCCGCTTGATTGGCACCCCATCCACCACCCTAAACATTCACTCCCTTCACCACTGGTGTACCGTGGCTGCAGTGTGTACCATCTACAGGATGCATTGCAGCAACTCGCTAGGGCTTCTTCGACAGCACCTCCCAAACCCGCAACCTCTACCACCTAGGACAAGGGAAGCAGGCACATAAGAACAATACCACCTGCACGTTCCTCTCCAAGTCACACACCATCCCCACTTGGAAATATATCGTCATTCCTTCACCATCACTGGGTCAAAATCCTGGAACTCCTTACCTAACAGCACTGTGGGAGAACCTTCACCACACGGACTGCAGCAGTTCAAGAAGGCGGCTCACCACCACCTTCTCAAGGGCAATAAATGCTGGCCTTGCCAACGATGCCCACATCCCATGAACGAATAAAAGAAAACATGAAAATAAAAATTTCAGTACCTGCAGCGAGTCCCAAGTTATGGCCAAAAGTCTCCACAAGCAATCTCAGTGTCCCTTTAACCAAAGTACTTTGGCCCTGATGAACAGGCCCCGGCAAACTGCATCTTTTAAACTGGCGCACGTTCTCAAAGGCAAATGGAAAGGTGGAAATAATGGGATTTAGGACAGGTAATATCATCCTGGCCTAACTCTGTCGTTCGCACATGGCTGTCACTGGGAGGGTGGGTGCTCCTTCAGCGAACCCTGAAACTCCATGGAATTTATGCCATGTTGGGGCACTTCAGCAGCGGGAGCCCCAGCATACATCGGCCCTATCAGAAATTCCTGACCCTACAAAGGCGTAGTTGCTGACTTACACTGTCTCCCACCCTCAACTCAATTTCAGGGCCTGACTGTTAACATGCTATTTGACTAGGTGGCGAAGCAATTCTTGACTCATCCACCCTCCAACATACATGCACTTTCCAAATGGGGTCAGAAATCAGGGGCAGGAACTCTGGCAGATTTTTGTTGAGCCTGGGGGTGTTGAGGCCAATGTAAGTGCTCCAACCGTAGGTCTCACTAAGAGCGGCTAATTCATCAACACCAGAGATATAACTCTGGGCCTTCATAGTCTGTAAGTTACTTACCCAATGAATTATCAGAGTAGGTTTCCTGATTTATATTTTTAAAGCTTTTGAAACAAGTGTAAATAATCATGGGATACCGCTATTTTACACACTTCCTATGTCATTCTATTTGGCAGTAATACAATTTTTTTTAAAATTGGGTCTTTGGGAGGCCTATTATAAACTAATTACCAATACGGTTGCAGGTGTGGGCACTTATTGTAAGTTTATTATTACAATACCAAAACAGAAACTTTAAGTGGCTGTCATGATTTGTAGCAAGGTTCCCAGGAAAGTAGAGCCCTTTACAGTTTCCTTTGTTTGTTGGAGCCAACAAATTTGGCTAATTCTTCCAATGATACAGGGAAAAAAAAGGACACGTCACGGTTTCAAACAGGATGAAAAACAACCCAAAACAATAAAGAACTAATGTATTTTTGTAGAACAGATTGCTGGTACGCTTAATTTGGAGCAGATTGTTGGGGTAATATCTTTTTGAACTTATATTCATATCACCAGTCTTGCTGTCCAAAGAACAGTAAATCCTTCCTTTATGTCATGTGTTTTTTGCCCCTAATTCCTATGATCTGGGGCACGGACACCCAACATGGCAGGTCTCTGTTAAAGTAAAAAAGATTGACATTTTTACAAAAGGTTGTCATATTTTTAATCAATTGGTTTGAATAGACAAATGGAGTTGTTGGAAGAACAGTATTCATCTAGAAATGCCCTTCCCCTTTAAGGAAATCTATTTAAGAAAAATCTCTTTTTCAAAATATTTTTGCAAATATTTCAATAATCAGTAGCAAGCATCGTGACATTATTATATAACAGCTAACAGTCTCACCTTTCCAATTCATGTTTGCTACTATTTATTTTTCAAACATTGACTCTGGGTTGTTTAAACGCATCAATTACCTTGTCATTTTTCCATTGTCCTGTGTAGATTATGTTGTTCGGTGTTGTATGAGTTCCAAATCCATTTCTTTCCAGCCCACCATCTTCAGATCTTGTGCATTCCCCATCTATAAAATTCATGTAGAGCATAGCTGATGTGGACTGCGTTACATGGCTGGAATGAATTAAGTAGCTCAGATAATATTATGAACTTTGAGAGTGACACTTGGGCACTTGTAATATCAACTGAATCCTGAGGTGGTTCAGCTAGTTAAGGTGATGAGTAGTTGAACCACAGAGACATGGGGCTCAATTTTAAAACCAAGCTGAGAAGGGGGCAGGGGGGGCAAATTGAGGGTGGGAAACCCATTAGTACGAGTTTCCCAGCCGTCCTTACGATTTTGACGTAAGGACGTCTTTTATTTTTTTTGTCGATTTCCTGTCCGGCTGACTGGCCTGAGTGACAGGTTGGTCTCAGGTAAGTCTGCAGGTAAGTCTTTATTTGTATGGATGGGGGGGGGGCAGGGGGCATGGGTAGGCATGGGGCCATGGGTGGGCATAGGTTGGCATTGGTGGGCATAGGTTGGCATGTGTGGGCATAGGTTGGCACAGAGGGCGTGAGTCATGGGGGGAGGGATCGGGGGTCAGTCACGGGGAGGATGTCGGGATCGGGGGACATCGTGGGGATCCGCGATTGTTGAGGGGGAGAATCGGGGGTCGGGGATGGGAGGATAGGGGTTGGGGGTGGGAGGATCAGAGTGGGGGGGAGAATCGGGGTTGGGGGTCTGAGGATCGGAATGGGGTGGAAGGATTGGGGTCGGGGAGGAGTATCGGGGTCGGAAATCAGGGGTCCACGATCGGGGGTCGGGTGTCCGTGATCCTTGGGGGGTCGGTGCAGGTAGGCTTGTTGGGCTTGGGGGAAGCACTCCTGCTCCACCGAGCCCACAATCTTCAGACATTGGCAGACAATGTGATAATGGTTTATAACTACCAGTTTCCTAATATATAACAGCCTAATTGTTTTAGCATGTAACAGCATCTGGAAATTACATTTTTCTCCAGCAACATACCGCATTAATTAGCCATCACTGTATCTTTATTGTCATTGATTTCTAAATAAAAGGCCCTTTTTCCTCAGAATGACTATCTTCTGTCTTCCATTTTGAAACATGGTGCAGGAGAACAGTCTCCATTTTAACACGATCTATTTTTAAGCTACACAAAAATTATAAACAGAAATTCCTACTTTTTCACACTCTGCACAGACCGTGGGCTCAATTTTCAAAGTGAAAAATGGGTAGGTTGGGGGTGGGGGGGCATTGAAAATTGCCACCATTGCAGACTTGCTCCCAACCCGCCTCCAACCCAGTTTCCGGTTTCAACCGGGGCAGAAAGAGGGGCAGGTGACCAACCCACTCCCAGGAGGCGGGTTGGGCCTTAAAATCTTTCTGGGAGGCTTCGGGCCTCCATTTTTCTGGACTTCATGATTTCAACCTGGGGGGCCGGGATTCCAAGGCCTTCTGTTTTACGCCTCGTGAAAAGAGGTGAGAAGGCCCGAGACTAAAAGGTAGGTGCAGGTAGGCTTGTTGGGCTTGGGGGAAGCACTCCTGCTCCACCGAGCCCACAATCTTCAGACATTGGCAGACAATGTGATAATAGTTTATATTTTGCTTCCTTGACTATTTCAAAGAGGTTCCATGGAATAAACATTTCAATTGAGGCTTCTATTTTTTAAAAAATTCCATCAAAAGTTATCCAGGCTGTGTGTTTAGAGAGGGTTCACATCTCATGTACTCTACTTTTAATATCTCATCCCAAAAGATTATTTATTGACCGGCTGATTCATTCCAAGAAACTGTTGTGTTCCAAGAGACTGCAAAAAGGTTTGTTTTCTGAGAGAGGCATGTTGTTTCCAGTTCTCTCAATTTGTATTGTGCTGTTTAGTATCTTGCTATATCTTTTTCCTTTGATGCATCATTTCACTTGTAAATATATGTTAAACAGTGGTTTAGCTTGTGTGCAATTTTGTAGTGACGTGGTATTTTCTGCCATCTGAGCTTACTCGGGAACATCCTATGTATTCTCCGGTCAGCAACTTGCCATGATTTATGGTTCATTGTTATACCTGGACTACACTAATCAAAATATGGCGGAGAATAAACTCACAAGTTTCAATTCACTGGAGACTTGGTCTACTTATAGAAACTATAGTCTAGTTGTTTATTTGAATGAAGGCATTGGGAAAAGATTGAAACTATAGCAATTAATGAGTTGACTTCAACTGCAGCAATGGTAGGGGTGCTACAATTGGCCTTGGCACCCCTACACTAGATGGGGGAAAGAATCAGCAAGGATTCCTGCAACTGGCTGTGGTCATGCCCTGGAGTGGCAAACGTGCTGATCCTCCTTTCACCCACTGCCTGAAGTAGCAGCTCCACATCTGCATCCCTGAAGCGGGCTGATCTGACTGCCGCCAATCGACAGGTTCAGCAGGGAAGATTTCCATACTCAGTAAAATATTTTTCAGTCAAGTCAGTATGGCTGCTGCAGCCCTTTAACAGCTGTAGCAGTGCAGAAAATTCAGGTTCCCATTGTACAAGCTTCCGGTGGGAGGCTCACTCCAGAATGGGAGCTTGCTATGAGTGATTCAGAATGACCCAGAAGATCTAGCAGACAGCTTTATGCAGCATTAAATCTGTTGGACATTTTTCTAGCTAAACAAAGCAACATTGGAAAATCAACTCAACAGAGGCTGAAATTCCTCTGGATTCATTTTAGTGCTCTTGTTAACGTGTTTGTGTCAAGTCCCTGTGTGCACTGATTTAACAAAGTCATTAAACCTTTCAAAATAAATGGCTAGATGACTTTATTAAAATAGTGCAGACAGAATTTAGGCAGGAATGCATTAACTAGGCTCACACAGGAATTTTCACGCAAATGTGTTATCCCAAAAACTACTCAGTTAAAATGGTGCATGTAGAACTTTTATGCAAATATGTTGACTGCCCCCAGCCCTGTTATATGGCAGAAAAACAAGGCAAGTGTATGCATTCAATCCCCATGCACGATACACTTATCAATAAAGCAGTAAACTCACAATGGGCTACATACAGGCTCATGTCCTGTGCAGCCAAATGTCTACATCATATTACATAATCTTGAGCCAGTGCATCTACTAAAATTAATATTTGCATAGATTCATTTTGACTTATTGAGGGGAGTTTTAACCCCCTTGTCTGGCAGAAACCGGGCGGAGAAGGGTGGGGGGAGTTAGAATGGAGCGGAGGGTTACCCGCTGGTCTCCCACCCCTATCATGCCGACTGCAATTTTAAATTGTAGGCGCCAAGGACACCCACCCTAAGGTGGTGGGGTCCTTGTTTAAATAGGCAAATTGCAATATTAACCCCCCAAGGCATGAGCGGGGAAGCCCCTGTGTCTTTCCTGCAAGGCCAAACCTGCCAGGAACAGGAGTCGGGGCCAGATCAGGCCCAGTAAGTTAGGTATGTTTGAATTTTTTGTATTTTCCTTGTGGGCCAGGAGGAGCAGGAGTGCTCCTCCTGACCCCACAAGGAAGCCTTGGGCCTCCCCTGCCCCAGGCTTTCCTCCCTGGATCATGATCTCCTCTGGACCCCCCCCCCCCCGCCCCCCCACAACCACTTATTTTATGCCTGGGATTGTTCCTTTGAGTCCCCAGCAGAATCCTCCTGCCACCCAAAGTCCCGCTCCCACCAACCTTATCATTCCCGCTGGGTTTGGGCAAGAGTCTGTCCTGCAGAATTGTAATGAATGGCCGGGCCTCTCCACTGCCGCTCCTTGGTGGGCCAGCCATTCGCTTGGCCATGTTTGTAAACTGGAGTTAAAATTGACCCCAATTATTGTGTGTGATAAATTCCTATCATAGAAACATAAAGTCAACTGAGAGGAAAGTCAGGAGGGGTGTATAAGGGGCAGTAGATCTGCTACTGCCCATTTTGTGACCTGCGAGGCTGAATTTTACCCCCATAGAAAATTTACCAGGTTGGGTGGGGGGGACATTTAGCCATTCTTGCCTGTGTTGAATTTAGTCCCCCCTCTCAGGGGCTTCCAAGTGCAATACAAAAAACATCTTATACATCTGTGATCATAACATGGCTGGAATGGTTCTCCTTCCCTTGACCACTATTATTGTTGTTCTAAATACAGCTACTTCATGATAGCAGTTTTCCATTAATGGCAGCTGTGTGAAACTGAAGTCTTAAAAAATGACTGTCGTTCCAGGCAACAACAAGTTTATTTTGCAAATATTTTGTTTTAAATGTTTCTTTGTCTTCAATCATCAGCTAAGTTTTCGTGCCATGTGGTTAACTTGAAGCCAACCTCATGATTTCTATACTTAATCCCTGCCTAGGGAATATTCAAGATAGTGCACAAATACCCGTGGAAAGAGATGAAAGGCAGTTCATGTGAGAGTGGGAGTACTGGTGCTTAAATCAATTATACATATTTTTAAATTATCCTCATGCATGGTATGTACAGAATACACAATGAAGAATAGTGACCTTTCAGTTTAATCCATGAAGGAAGAAGACCTACATAACACAATTATGTCAGTTAATTATGACACAATTGTCAGTCATAAGTTACCTTCCCTACCTAGCTGATGGAGTAGACTGGGTATTCCACTGTTCCCCATTGTGTATCATGTGTTTTTTTTCTAGTAGTGAATGAAGCATGATAAATTGCTTAATTCACTGCTTGTAAAGAAAATGGGATAAATACATTGAACAGTTACAGCTTAATCTCCTGCTCAAATGATTCATATTTGGCACTGAACACATCAAGTGTTAGCTAGAAAGTGTAACTGTACCACTTTTGAAAATTTGTAAATTTCAATGTGAAATAAAATCCTCTGCTAAGTGTTCAGAACCGGGTACAGCTCCAATCTAAAATACTGCATTTTTTTTACCATCAAGGGACTGCTAAGGCTTCCCTCTTGGACAGTTTAGTCTGAGAACAGTGAACTCACCATGGCTTTTTTGCATTCTGCTGGTATACTGTAAAGCTCTTTAAAGGCTATGCTTTGTGTATATGAATGAACGTTTGATTTTCCAATTCAGAGCAAGAAATGTAAATGTAAACATATTAAAAAGTCCTTCAAATAAGAAAGAGGTGCACATTCATACTCTTCTCAGACTTTTGTTGGATTAAAGCATGCTGCCCATTAATTCACCCCTTAAATCTCGTTTAGAATTTGGGAATATTTCTTTCCAAATTTCCACTTGTACCCTTACGGGGCTCCTGTCATAAGAGGTTCAGTTTTCTGCTTCTACAAATGATGAAAGAATATTTTTAATATGTCTGCTACACACAGATTAAAACAATTTTGTGAGTTTTTTCCATACATAAATTCAGGAGAATTTTTGCAACCATTGGTTGTAGCAAAATAACATGGTAGCAACATGGTTGTGGCACAAACAACCATCCAGATTTCAGGAGGTTCAAGCCAGGTCCTAATAATCAGGGGGAGGGCAGGGAGAAATTTCAGCCTGGGCACAAACAACATTTTTGCATAGCACGATAGAATTCTGCTTTACTAAGGTCAACTAATGTTTGGAGCACAACTTGTTTACTTACCATATCTATCTTCATTAGGGAAGATGACATTCACATTTAAAACTTCAGAAATTGCTTAAAGAAAGATAAAGAGAATTGTGTCCTTACTTAGCATTTGTACTTGCATAGCTGTAGAAGTATTAAAAACATTTTTGTTAAAGTCTCCAGATTTTGGTATTACTTTAATAAAAGATGTGGCTACATTATGTTAATCAACCATCCATGTTTAGCACTGATAGTCACCATTTTTCATATAAACAATTTGGGGTGGGTAGGGGTGGATGAGGGGGGAGGGGGGATATTTCCTCTGTCACTGTGTGTGACAAAACCGTAAACCTGTTCTTTATAAACAGATTTACCAGGAATTGAACCTGTGACTTTTGTAGTCTGTATACAGCACATCTACTCACTGGCTAAACTTAACGAGACTTTTGGCGAGAAGAATGTTTTAACTCTACACAGTGGTAGTGCAGTGGAGTATGAACATACAAACAATAACAGACAGTAAAAGACCCTCTGGTCCATCCAGCTTGTCCCACACAATCGTGGTACCTTGTGTATCACAATATATACACTCCCCACCTCAGGCCATGTGGTCTCCTGGAAGAGGTGAAAAACCAGACAAAAACCCTGGCCAATTTGGGGGAAAAAATCTGAGAAATTCCTCTCCGACCCCTTTGGCGATCAAAACTAGTCCAAGAGATGACTCTGGCCCTGAATTCTATGCCTTACATTACCTACCTTTTGTAAGAGGCAATCTCTGCCCCGCCAGAAACAGGTCCAGCTCCCGCTTGTACCCACAGGTTTGTACCCACAGTAAATACACTGTACCATGGAGTGATAAAACATAAGCTTGTGAATTTGCATTCTTCACCATGCTGGGAGAGAGAAGCTCCAAATGGAAATTATGTGCTTCACAAAGTACAAGGTGGGAATGAGGCCATAGAGGGATTTATAAATGAAGACAAATTGGGCTCAATTTTACAATGGTGGCGGGTTGGCAGCGCGGGGGTGGGGGAAGGTGCGCGTGGCAAACCCGCATGAACAAAACTCACCGTTTTTGATGCAATCGCATGTTGATTGATGATGATTAACATCCTCTCCAGGTTTCATGCCCGGCAGCTAGCCTGACTGACAGGCTGGCTGCCGTCAGGAACTGCAACGCGAGGGGGGGGGGGGGTGGGCGAGAAAGAGAGAGAGCGAGACGTCATCCGGCACTGGAACGGAAGACCGGGGAGGACAATGGAAGATCTGACGCTGGACTGGAAGACCGGAGGGGGGGTTGGGAGAGGGGAAGATCGGGGGTGGGAGGGGAAGATGGGGGGAGAGGGGAAGATCGGGGGTGAAGTGGGGACATCGGGGGGGTGAAGAGGGGGACATCGGGGGGCGGTGAAGAGGGGGACATTGGAGTGGGAGACATCAGACATCGGAGCAGGGTGCAAAGGTAGGTTCATTTAGTGTTTTCACTTCCTTCTATGGTTTTTTATTTAATTTATTTAGTTTCTTGTTCTCTAATCCGGCCCTTCACGCCTGGCGTGAATCAGAAACGGTGGGCAAGCCTAGATAAGTTAAAAATCTTTCTAAGTACTTAATCTGTCACAGGTAAAGTGCCTTAAGTACCTCAATGAGGCAATTTAGCTCTTTAACTGTCAGCCTGCCGGCTTTAGTTGCTGGCAGGACTTCAGTTTTCGGGTCGCCCGTGTGCACACAGGTGGGTCCCTGGGAAACTTGGAAGTCAGCGGGTTGGTGTCAGCTTCCAAACCCGAATGGGATTTCCGCAATTCTCAGAGCCCCCAATGCACCTGCAATTGCCTCCTAAAATCACCCCAAAGAATTCTGAATTTGGGGCCAGTGGAGGTTGGCAGGGGTAAAGGTGATGGGTCGGTGGGACTTAGTGCAGGACAGAATGTGAATGGTGAGGTTTTGGACGTGTTGGAACTAGTGCGGGAGGAGCTTGGGAAGTTGGTTATAAGGGTGTTGCAGAAATAAAATTGAGATAACGAAAGCATGAATAAGGGTTTCAGCAATGATGTGGTTGAGATCAGGATGAAGGCAGGCAATGTTATGGAGGTAGAAGCTTGCAGTCTTTGTGATATAGGGCTTGAAGTTCAATTCTGGGTCATAGGAATGTACAGGACTGGAAAAGACCACTGTGGTCCCTCTGGCCAATTGCAGTGTGTCAAACAGGACAGCAAAATCTGGTTCAACCTGACTAAGCAGCTGGCAAAGGGAATAGCATAGGAGCTATGGGCTCGGAGTTTTTAGCAGTAGCCAAATAAGATGGCTTTGCTTTTCCCAATGTTCAACTGGAGAAAGTTGAATCATATTCACAAAGTAGCTAAAACATCTTTGTCTAAATTTATATTGTTGCACTGATCAAGGTGAGGATGTCAGTGCAGGAGAATAGAATACTTTTCTACTTTTGTACCAGAGTCAGTATTGAGCACCCTCAGATCAAGTATAGTACAAGTCAATGTCATTTGGCAGAATGCCTCATCGCCGGAGCTTTCAAATAAGCACCAAGACCTAGAGCTGGAGCTGAGCTGATACTTTCAAATTCATTTCGCATAAGAGAGAGGAGATTCAAACCTAGGTTAAGAGGTGAAACTACAGTATTCTAATCCAGTGTACCACTTATACCCCATATCTAAACACTTTTGAATTCTATAGATATCAAAACAACAATTAACAGCAATTAAATAAATAACTTCAGCTAATTCATCCAACTTTGCCTAAAGTGCTAAAGATTTCTGAGCTGGGATGAACAAATAATTCTCTACATATAAAAAGGTACTAAAACAGATATCAAATAAGAGTAAAAAGGTGTGAAGAAACCTTACTTGCTTTTTCCTTGGACAGAACTCTCTTTTTTGGTTTCACTGTAACAGACACAAACCATGGTAGTTAGTGGCAACTTGAAATACATTCACCAATACCTGGCACAAGAAGTGCAAAACTTCACGCAGTCAATTTTATCTGGTCAAAAACAGTGGACAAGCCTAAAGAGAGCTGTTTACATTGTATGTAGATCATTAACAATCCAATTGTTCTCAATCATTCATTACCATTCATGTTACAATTCTGGAATAAATGGATGGGTGAATGTTTCCTCTTTATACAAGTTCTATATAATGGCCTCATGTTCAGTCTCTGCAATTCACAACATTGAGCAACTATACTTTTAAAAGCATATATTTATAAAGAGACTGAGTTTTACTCCTCTTCCCTCTTCCATGTTCTCACCATGCTATGCGCCATCTCTGACTCTGCAAGTGCAACCTGCTTATGAACCTAGGTCTCTCTTATGGCCAAGTACAAGGAAGTACCCAAAAATTATCTAAGGTTGGCTTCCCTTCAGTTTTTCCTCTCACTTTGAGTGGAAATGCAAAGCTTCTAACACACACAGCTGATAATGATAACTCTATAGGAAGGAAGTACAAACTGGTTTCCAGCGATAATGTGATGCCCCATCTTGGGTTATTGCTATATCCAATACACAATATTTCACAAGCCTTCATCAGGCTTGTTCCTTCCAAGCTGTGGTTGCAATATTCTGTGTACCTATTGGTAGCAACATTTATTGAAGAAATTCCAAGCAAAATATGAAAAAACAAGTATTAGTTGTCATTGTATATCTAGGCAGACCGTATGAGTGGCTTTTTTATAAATGGATAATTTTATATGAACATACGAAATTGATAGGCAGGAAAAGATCAGCAGGCCCATCAAGCTTGCTCCACACCTCATGATTAGACACTTTCTACCCGACCCCCTCCCCCACCGGCCGCAGCCAAGTAATCTCATGGGAGAGGCAAAAAAACAGAAAAAAACCCAGGGTCAATATTTTCCTTATATACTGTGCTTTATAGATATCTCTCCATGACAGTGGAGATCACTGAGACCATATGTGAGAGAATGAATAGATGATTATAGAAAGATTTGTGAGTATAAGGAGATCTGTTTCTTTATGGTGCAAGTACAGGGATGTATTCTTTGGAGTGAATACGAGAGTACATCAGTGATTTTTAATCTTTTTAAAACACAAATGAACAAAAATGTGGAGATTTGGACTTTTCTTCCTTGAAATTACTTTCACTGTAGACAGACAATAGGAGGCGCACTGGATTTCAGTGTATTTTCTTGAAGGAAAGGCACACCATGCACAAGCTTGCTGTTGAATTCAGAAAAAAAAATGAACCTCTTACAAAGTTTCTTGCATAATTCTGTGGATTTTATCTTTACATTGAAACCTTACATCAAAGTTAGTTTTTGCTCACTTTAAAACTCTGCACATGGATAAAAGTTATTTGCAGACTTCTGCTTTGAATTGCTGATATCATCTTGACAGTGCAGCTTTTCTGACTGTGTGGATGAAATAAAACTAGAAAAGAACAGCTGATCCTAGTTGGGCCAGGCTGTAATATCATACAGTACTTAGAATGCTATCTCAGTACCACCTGCAAAGAGCAAGAACATTTAACTTTGGTATTAACATCATAAATTTGAAAAGAAAAATAACAATGATGCTTTAAGCCTTCTTGATGAATTTACAGAACATGGAGCATGAAAGTGATGTTTTTTCACACCCAATGGACTATATTTAGTAAAAAGAAATTTTACAGAAAACTAAAATAAAATTTGCTGAAAATACACAAGTCCATCAGTAGCTGAAAGGGAAAAGATAAGTCAACTGACACCTCGTTGGTTTTGATAAAGGGTCTCTGCCAGAAACTTTAATCTGCCTTTTTCTTCAGAAGCCGATGGCCCTACTGTGTATTTCCAGCATTTTCTGTTTTTATTTCAGATTTTGAGCAGTTGAAGTTTTTTCTTTTACAGTAAATTAACCTGTGTTAGATCATAAACTTATACAATGCATCAATATTTAGATAGCAGAAGTGATTCAATGTTTTCTGTAGGGAACATACTTCCTATCCAAAAACCCTACTTCCTGTTGTCACAGTTTTTGGTCACAGCTTTGAGTCAACGTTTGCGATTCAATGTATTAAATTGAATAGCCACAAATAGACCCTTTAGCCAACAGGTCGTTCTGAATCAAATTTCTCAACTCTCTCCCAGTTCCATCGCCATTTTGTTTTCTGTTTCCAGGTAATTTTTTTCCCCTCTTTTTATATTATTTAAAACATTTTTTTAACTTTATAATTATTTTCAATATTTTCCTCTCCTAGGCCTTCCACTCCCATTTTCCATTCACTAACAGCTCCTCAATGGTCTCTGGATTGTATTTTTTAATCATTCTCCTCGCTGTTCTCCAATCCTTTCTGCCTTCCCCTAGGTACCCACTCCACTCGTGCTTTGCCTAGCTTCTCCTGGTTTCTGTTCACTTTTCCTGGCCACCTGCTACCTCCATTTTGGAACCCCTTGCCGGCTGAATCTCCACACCAACAGCCATCTTTTCTTCTTGGCCTTGTGGCCTCCAATTCCTCCACCTTCTCTTCACCATTTCTTGCCGCCAACTGCTCTGCTTCTTTTCACTCTGGGCAATTTTAAGCCCCACTGCCTGTTCTTCCTTACTGTTTTCCTTTACTTTTTTTCACCCCACTCCCAGCATTGCCATCGTATTTCCCGCCCCCCAATTCTTTTGGGCCCAATCCCAGCCCACGCAGTCCCAAAGGCCTCCAAGCCCTGCTGCCTACCAGGCGCTGCCTCCAGCTCTCTACTCACAAAGCTCTCAGGCTAAAGCAAAACCAAATAAAAATACAGCATTCCTCTAGGTCCATTCTCAGCATTGGCTTCTGCTTCCTTTCCCTTTATCTATCATTCTCCTACCTCCAGCCCCTGCAGTCTCCTGCCTACCCTCTCTTCCCAAGGAAAATATATTCACAGCCCCTTTGAAGTTTATGATTTTCTGTGACTGCATGACATTAGATTAGTTATTTCTACAAGGATCCTGAAGTTAAACAGCTCTCTTGTGAAAAACAGACACAGGACAAGAATGTCCAGTAGACAAGATTTCTGATGCCTGTGGATATTAGAAGGAAGAACTTGAATTTATGCAGACATCCTCACATCCTCAGGATGCGCTCCATGAGGGCGTGCTGTCTGAGGTGCTGTCTTACAGATGAGACATTAAACTGAGGCCCTCTCAGGTGGACGTCAAAGATCCCACTGCACCATTGTGAATGTGAGAGGCGCTATGTAAATGCAAATTCTTTCTTTTTTTTCAAATTGACATGTTCTGTTTTTATTTTGCTTTGAAATCTGGTCATGAATTGTCCATGAATTATGAATTAGACATTTATTTTCCTATTAAAGCCTGAACTGTTCTCATTCAATATCATAACAATCACCTGTCAACTAAACTGTAAATGCCAGGTAATTTGCGTTCAGGTTTTCAGATATTGGTATTTCTATATGCATATGTTCACCAATCTAAACATGTAGCTGCAAATATTATTAGTATGAAGATATAATATGCATTTATACCACGAGTTTAGCATTGGTGCAAGCAGTTTCAGCTTCACACCGATGCTAAACTTGTGCACCTGTCATATGGTTTAATTCAAATCTATTTATTTGTGATTTAAAAGATAAATACTAGATATAGTGTATCTGCATACAGTGTGCTAAGACCTGAAGTAACTCTGAAATGAAGCACATATAGAGTTCCTGGAAGAGTGGGGTCTCACTGGTGTCAATTCGAGCCTTAACTCTGGATTCAGGCTACAGTGTTATAGCCCTTTGTCCACGAATGCACTCACCACTAGCGAGGCTCGGTACTGGGAACCTAACCTTGCAAACTTATCACCAGAGCTGTTTTCCATCAGTGCTGCCATTGCATTGTAAATGCATCCTTAGACGGTGCCTTTGCTCAGAATCTCGCAACTTGAAGATTTTCAAGTCATGTTACCAAAAATATATATTTTAAAACGTTTATTTTTGAAGTAACTCTTCTTCACTAATTTACTTTGACACTGCAGCCGGCCCTGCATCATGCTATTGTCAATGCGCGATTTAGTGGTTAGGGTTGGTAATTACGATTAGAGTTAGTGGTTCGTATCATGGGTTAGGGTTAGTAGATAGTATTAGAGTTAGTGGTTAGGATTACGGGTTAGGAGTGGGTTAATGGCTGGGGTTAAGGTTAGGGGTTAGTGGTCAGGATTAGGGTTAGGGGTTACGATTAGGAGTTAGTGGCTGGGTTAAGGTTAGGGTTTACGATCAGGGGTTAGTGGCTAGAGTTAAAGTTAGGGGCCAAGATTGGTGGTTAGGATTAGGTGTAGGGGTTAGTGGCTAGAGTTAAGGTTAGGATTAGGGTTAGTGGTTAGGGTTAGAACCCGCTATTGACAACACCGTTGTCACTCGATGCGCCCTTTATTTTATTTGTTAAATCATAGCAAAACAAATAAAGCAAAAGCAGCATAGTTCTGTAAAACAGTCACAGGGTAACCTGTGGTCACCGATAGTTCAGTGTACCGACCCCCCTCCCCCCCATTCACCGACTCCCGTTCACAGTAAGGCAGCGGGTGAGGGCGAGCGGGCGGTGACAGGCGGCACTTACCGGGCATTTTCATCAACAAAAAGATTTAAAGAATGAACGGTCAAAGCACGCGGGACCGCGCGCCTCTGTACTTCCGTCCGGCTTTTCTTTATAAACTGGGCGGCTAAAGTGACTTTTATGACAACCAAACCGACCGACGTTTTAACCGAGTGTGGTGAGGAGGCAGGGAGTGGGACGCCGGGTGGTCTCCATGGCAACCAACACCCCCTTGATCCGGAACTTAAAAAATCATTTCCGGGGCAGTCGGCGTCCACAAGCTAATCCGTGCTTTGTGTGGGATATCAATGAAAGGGAAAAACCTGTAAGAAAAGCAGCTGGGGACGCGCGGAGAGGTTGATTCTACTCTACGTTACCGGTTGGGAAAGCGCTGCATGTTCCTCAACACGTTAGGTGTTCGCTCTTTTAATGTTATGTGGACTGGCTGTAGACTTAATATGATCCCCCCCTCCCTCTCCATAGAAACTGAAAAATAACTTACATTTACATAGCGTCTTTCGCGACCTCAGAATGTCTCAAAGTCTTTTACTGCTAATGAAGTACTTTTTGAAGTGTAGTCACTGTTGTAATGTAGGAAATGTGTCAACCAGTTTTCAAACAGCAAGGTCCTAGAAAAAGCAATGTGATAACAACCAGATAATCTGTTTTATGGATATTGAGGGTTAAATGTTGGCCAGGGCACCAGGGAGAAATCACCTGCTCTTCTTTGAAATAGTGTCGTGGGATCTTTTATGTCCATTTGAGAGGGCAGACTGGGCTTTGGTTTAACATCTCATCCAAAAGATGGCTCCTCTGATAGTGCAGCACTCCCTCAGTACTGTACTGGAATGTCAGCCTAGATTTTTTTGCTCAGGGCTCTGGAGTAGGACTTGAACCCATGACCTAGAGTGCTAAGACTGAGCCATGGCTGACCCCATAGTGAGAGTGGCAGGTGTCAGCCCCATAAGGTTAATGATGTTCCTGCGTTGATGTTGACTGCCACCTTGCAAAAGACTCTCATTTTGGGTTCAAAAGAGTAGTCACTCTTAAAGATAAACATAGCTCCAAATATTAGAAAAATAAACTGCAAATGCTGGAAATCTGAAGTAAATAAACAGAAAATCATGGAAATACAGTCTGTTTCTGATCATTTAAAGTCATTTTTTTTTGCTGATATGATTGCTGTTTTCAGGATTCTGAAGGGACTAGATAATGTAGCCCATGACAAGCTTTTCCACCTTGTCCAGAATGGTAGAACCAGAGGAGACGGCCTGAACTTGAAGGGGGGTAAATTCAAAACAAATCTGTGGGATCAATTTATGGAATAGGCTTCCTAAGGTGATGGTGGAAGCAGATAGTATTGATTCATTCATATGGAAGTTTGATAGATTTCTTTCAGAAAATAACATTTTGGGATATAGTATATGAATAATTTGAGACATGATGTGGTAAGTGTAGCATGCTTGGGAGGAACAGGTGACTTTGGACCTATGGTTCCCAAAGCTCTCCACCACTCGGGGTTTTATTGTATCATGTCTGTGTCTGTTGTAGACTAATTGAAAGAGATTGATTGCTATGATTAGTCAACAACTCCATTATCATTGTATCATGCGACTACCAGGATGGAGAAGGCGAACTAGATGTACCTTGGTCTTTTATCGTCTAGAAAATTTCTATGTTCCTGCTTAAAATTTGAATTATCCAATAATTTGAATTAAGAAGTATAAATAACAGCAAAGTGGGAGTTTACTGCTAAAAATATCAAACCATTTAAATGAAGTTATTTTGAATTAAGAGGAGTTGACAGTACACAGCAAGACATTTAGCAACAATCTTTACAAAAATGTTATTAATGTAACATCTTAAAAGTGTGATGTTTTATGTGAAGGTTGAATTTGTAAACAGTTGCAAAAATATCAGGTTTCTATTTTCAATGTGGTGGTTGATATTACTAATTATGTTTCCTTTGTCTTCAGACCTACCCCAACAGAGTAAGTCGCAGATTTAGAAAAATAAAGCACCTTGCACAGTTTGAACAACCACGGAACATGGAATAATGAAATAATCTACTCATGACCTGTCTTGCAAAACCCACAAGTTGATTGTGAGTGAAATATTTATTTTTATTCTGCTACATTCATCACCATAAAAAGTTCGGACAGGTGGAGAGAAGGCACTTTGCTACATTGAAGGAACAGTTTTTCTGACTCTTCTGTCATTGGCATGATGTAGGTGTTTAAAGCGAGAGAGATGGTGAAAGTATGTTTGTGACTGAGCATTTTAGGAACATAAGAACAGGAGTAGGCCATTCAGCCCCTCGTGCCTGCTCCGCCACTTGATAAGATCATGGCTGATCTGTGATCTAACTCCATGTGCCTGCCTTTGGCCCATATCCCTTAATACCTTTGATTGCCAAAAAACTATCTATCTCAGATTTAAATTTAGCAATTCAGCTCGTATCAATTGCCATTTGCGGAAGAGAGTTCCAAACTTCTACACACAAAGGGTGGTAGAAATGTTTTTTAATCTCTCTCTTGAAAGGTCTGGCTCTAACTTTTAGACTGTGCCCCCTACATCTAGAATCCCCAACCAGCGGAAATCGTTTCTCACTATCCACCCTATCCGTTCCCCTTAATATCTTAGAAACTTTGATCAGATCACCCCTTAACCTTCGAAACTCCAGAGAATACAACCCCAATTTGTGTAATCTGTCCTCGTAACTTAACCCTTGAAGTCCGGATATCATTCTAGTAAACCTACGCTGCACTCCCTCCAAGGCCAATATGTCCTTCCGAAGGTGCGTTGCCCAGAACTGCTCACAGTACTCCAGGTGCGGTCTAACCAGGGTTTTGTATAGCTGCAGCATAACTTCTGCCCCCTTGTACTCCAGTCCTCTAGATATAAAGGCCAGCATTCCATTAGCCTTATTGATTATTTTCTGCACCTGTTCATGACACTTCAATGATCTATGTACCTGAACCCCTGGGTCCCTTTGGACATTCACTGTTTTTAACTTTCTTTGCTTACTAAGAGTGTTACTAAATTTCTGCAAAGCACTATAATGTAGACTGAACAGTCATGCAAATACATAACTGCCATTGTGATCTTCAGAAACAGTCATATTCTATGAACCATTCTTCTGTATAATCTTTAAGGTAAAAAACCTAACTAACAACAACTTGCATTTATATCACTACCCATTTTACCCCATTAAGTCTGCGCTGATGTTTTTCTCTGCATGAATCACTAGTCTGATTCCATTCTCCAGTTGGAAATTATTTTTTAATGGGAAAAGCACATGTATTATAACACTATTCTTCTGTCCTTTTACTGCTGGGTACTTGCAATGAAAAAGGTTTTATATTTGTGATGACTTCTTGAAGATCTTTTATAAAATTGGTTTGAATACTAATGTGTAAAGAAGGTTGTGGGTACAAGTCCCACTCCAGAAACTTGAGCGCAGAATCTAGGCTGACGTTCCAGTGCAGTACTAAGGGAGTGCTGCACTGTTAGAGGTGCTGTCTTTCGGATGAGGTGTTAAATCAAGGCCCTGCCAGCCCCCTCAGGTGGACTTAAAAAATCCCATGGCACTATTTTGAAGAAGAGCAGGTGCGTCCTGGAAAATATTTATCCCTCAACCAACATCAATAAAAACAGATGATTTGGTCATTATCAGGTTGCTGTTTGTGGGACCTTGCTGGGCGCAAATTGGCCACCTCGTTTCCTACGTTACAACAGTGACTATACTTCAAAAGTACTAAATTGGATGTAAAAAGCTTTGGGACATCCTGAGGTCATGAAAGGTGCTATATAAATGCAAGACTTTCTTTTCTTTCTCTTTCAATCCTGTTCTCTGTTGATGTGGACTGTAGCAGAAGCTAAAGGTGCTTCTGAAAAAGAGGGCAAGGAAATTGGAAGTTGAATCAACCTCGAGAATGGAGTTTAAGTACATAATAGGAGAAGGAAGGAACAACACACGAAAATCGGGCAGAAATTCTATTTTTTAAAAATGTACTTTTAGAAAGAAAGAACTTGCATTTATATGTCTTGTCTAGAATGTTTCACATACAATTAATTAAGTACATTCACTGTTGCAATGTAGGCAAACATGACAGCCTGTTTGCGTACAACAAGGTCCCATAAAAGTAAATGAGATGAAGGATCAGTGAATCTGTTTTTGGTGGTTTTTGGTTAGGGGAGAAATGTTGGCCGGGACATTGGGAGAACTCCCTGCTCCTGTTTGAATAGTACCATGGAATCCTTTGCATCTAGCTGAACCACCACAGCAGGCAGATGGTTAAAAGTCTCATTCACAAGGTGACACCTCTGACAATGCAGCACTCCCTCGGTACGACATTGAAGTGTCAGCCTGTGTTCTGTGTATTTGAACCAATCATCCAATAAAACCAGGTAACTTTTGTTCCCACTTTCCTCTCCACATGAATTTTCCACTCTCCACTTTTCAAAATCACCTTCATTTTCATCCTTTTCAGAGAAGCCAGTCAGAACCATAGCATGTGTCATCAGTGATTCGCAATACATCAGCCTTTCTGCCTTGTCTAAGTTGCTCAGAGAAACTCCGAATAGCAGCTCTCGGTTAAGTATTTTGGGATCATTGATCCCCAGCTGGCTACAAAATTGTTTCCTTACGTCGCAGCCAAACCTTCTCAGTCAAGCTGATATTTCGACCTTTCTTTAGGTTTTCCCCATGCTGCACACTTTTCCACCCATTACACTAGCACTGCACTGCTATAAAAGAAAGAAAGATCTTGCATTTATATAGTGCCTTTCACGACCGTGGGCCACCCCAAGCATTTTACAGCCAATTAAGTACTTTTTGAAGTATGGTCACTGTTGTAATGTAGGAAACGCAGCAGCCAAGTTACACACAGCAAAGTCCTACAAACAGCAATGAGATAATGAACAGATAATCTGTTTTGTTTTAGTGATATTGATTGAAGGATAAATATTGGCCAGGACACTGGGGAGAACTCCCCTGCTATGTATTATAAATGTCCTGTATTGCTAACTATTTGGTAATAATTGAAATTTGTAATATGTACCAAGTGGTTCATCTTTTGAACAGTGATCACAGAAAATGAATTCTGGAAGAAGAGGGAGGCCAAACCGAGGAGGAGGAAGGTCCAGCAAGCCTCATGGTGGTGGAGGAGGAGGAAGTAGGAAAGGCTCGGGCAAAGCATGGGACGATGGGGATGATTTCAGTTTCTCCCAAAGGCCAGTTCTCACGAGCAGGCCTCAGAGTAGAGGTAGAGGTAGAGCTGGAAGCGGAAGTAGAGGTAGAGCTGGAAGCGAAAGAAGAGGTAGAGCCGGAACTGGAAGCAGAGCTGGAGCAGGAGCTGGAGCTGGAAGTAGGAAATGCCCAGATGAAGTGTTGGAGGAGCGAGGAGAGTTCAACTTATTCAGTAATCTGACCAATCCACAAAGGTAAGCACAGAACTTGACCAACGAAGATTAATGCGTCAGCTACTCTTGTATCATTTGAGCCTTTCTGCTTAAGTCATAAATAAATTTTTGGTGAACATGTTTGAACTGTGATTCTCCACTGTCTAGCAGAAGAAACATTCCATAGAGGTCGGATAATTCACCACAAGGTGAAAGGGGAAACCCAACTGATTCTTGTGCTGCTTCCAGTAGTTGGTAAGGAAGTGGCATTTGAAGATGCCTGTGGCCTGTGAGCAAGTCATCTGGCTGGTCAGTTTGTTGCAAAATGGTGCTTTGGGACCATGAACAGGGGAAAAAACAACCTTTTTTTTTAGAAACGAGGAGTTTTAAAACAAGTGAAGTGTTTAATAATGTAAACATAATTGCATAATGGGCATAAATTGTTTTGTACATGGGGGGAGGGGGGGTGTGAATAAATGTTTTCTCACTACAGATAAAAAGACCGAAGGAACATTTTCACTGCTTTGCCAGGTACATGAGATGTGGGGTCTCGATCTGGGTGTGCTTTGCTATCCACTGAATCAACAGAAAACCCTGAGGGTGAATTTGGTCTGTGCCACTAGCGTGAAACGGACTCATAGTGAATCAGCAGCCTGTTTTACACTGCCTCCGATTTTCTTTTCCAATTACTTCAATGGAAAAAAAATGGAGCGTGGTGTAAAACGGGCTGCCTATTCCCTGTGAACCTGTTTTGTGCTACTAGTAAAGACCAATTTCAACCCACCTGTGTTTCTGTTGCCCTATGCCATTCCTGCAGTACTGTTAGATGTAGTAAACTGATACTGTATCTTGAACGTCAACTGATGTGATTGATGTCACATTGTCACTCAGTGCAAAGAGGAACCTGTTCCATTCCCAACCAGTGTCATCCATTACTTTGAACACAGTGAATCTGCATATTTCATCTATTTAAGAACAAAAAATATTTCTGGTACTGCATAGATTTTTGATGGATGCCAATGATGGGAAAGCTAAATGCTGCTGCAATGCTTCTGTTGACATTTTGGTCATTTCTCCTTCTGCAGGTCAAACTATGATAGCCAAAGGGGAGGCAGATTAAAATCCAAATCTGAACACCAAGTACCTTTGCAGACTATACACATGACCACTGAAAACCAGAAGAAAGTTAAGCAACTTCTCCGAGAGCTGCAAATTCAAGAAAAGGAGGCTGCAGTAGAGTAAGCTCCTTACGTGTGTTTTTTCTCCCGCTCGACCTTTCTGTTTTCATTCCGCTTGCAGAATGAAAACTGGAAGTATGTCCCTTTTGAATATTGTAATTTGTTTGTGGGCTGTCGGTTGCAGAAGTTGAACTGAATTTAAGAGATTGAGAAAAGTCTACAGTATCTATCCCACACCAATAGCATCGAGATGAAGAGCTGTCTGTCAGTCAATCAAGTTCAGAAAAGCGAGAGCATCCTGTGCATAGGATCCCTTGACAAACAGGTGTTCACACCTCATCCAGGCCTCTCGTATCTGTTATGCTTTGCTACGTGCAAAATGATAGGCACCTAGGACATAGCTTATATATAAATCCTAGTTACTCTACAGACCAAAGAACTCACCTGTATCTTGCTGATAGCTAAGCTTCAGCCTCCATTTTGAAGTTTACTTCAGAGAGACAGCTTCTATCTTAACTTGTTATGTCTAAAACACATTTACCATTTATATATGCAGTCATGTAAAAAATATAATACAGAAGTGTCTCAAATGTTTGTGCTGCTGGGAAAATACCTCTCCATTTACCATTATGTCCCCAGTGTGCTTGTTGTTTGAGTACATACAATACATTTCTTCTAATGTAATATTGCAAACTTATTTCCCTTCAAATATAGTGAAACTTAGATTTTTCAGTTTCAGGAAGTCATGTTTAGAATCTAAAATAATTCTCAGCCACATGTTTAATTTTACTTTCTATTTACTACAGGGGTTTTGTAAAGGGATTATAGAAGGGTATCTCACTTTATATATACAATGTATGAAAAATGTTTTAATTGTCTTTAAAACACGTACAAGCCCTGTTAAGCCCGGGTTCTGAGTTCTTTTTTTTAAAAACTTGTGAAGGTATTAGCATGCATGTCAATCTATGGAAGTGAGGGCACTTGCTTGACTGTGTTTTATCAGTATCTGCTTATCCTAAGCTACCACCTCTGTTGAACACCAGTAGCTGAGCTGTACTACCTGTCAAGTCTGGCACTGAAAGGAACCCAGTTTTGGCTTCATATTGTGCATAAAACTAACTTGTAAAAATCATATAATTATCATTAGAACAAACTGTTGAAGTGTCAAAACAGGCAATACAGAAGGAGAGAAGAGAATACAGGTAGCTATAATTACAAGACAACGTCACAGGTGACATGGCCATAACTGTGCATTAAAACTATTTTGCAGCATAATACAGGGTAACACAAATACATAATATCACTTTCAACAACAACATCGTTGTCAGTGCTTTACTTCTATAATAACAACTTGTATTTATGTAGCGCCTTTAATGTAGTAAAATGTCCCAAGGCACTTCACAGGAGCGTAATCAAACAAAATTTGACACTGAGCCACATAAGGAGATATTAGGACAGGTGTTGGTCAAAGAGGTAGGCTTTAAGGAGCTTCTTAAAAGAGGTAGCGAGACAGAGGGGTTTAGGGAGGGAATTTCAGAGCTAAGGGCCTAGACAGCTGAAGGCACTGCTGCCAATGGTGGAGCGAAGGAAGTGGGGAATGCACAAGAGGCTAGAATTGGTGGAACACTAGTTCTCAGAGGGTTGTAGAGGCTGGAGGAGATTACAGAGCTAGGGAGGGGCAAGGCCTTGGAGGGATTTGAACACAAGAATGAGAATCCTTAACTATAGAAGTACTATTGTATGTACTTTATGCATTGTTGGCAGGAAAGCAATTTCAGTAAAAGAGTCTTAGTATATTGTGTGCATGGTAAGTATGATGTGATTGTTTTCATCATGGTTGAAGAGTATGAACATGAAGCAAAGTTCAATGTATTTTTTTTGTCAACTATTATTGCTACAGTACATCCCAGGATTTATTTTTGCAGCTGCATAAATACCTCCTTTTCCCATTTACCATTATGTCCCCAGTGTATTTGTTGTTTTGGTGCATACAATGCATTTCTTTTAATGTAATATTGCAAACCTATTTCCCTTCAAATAGAGTGAAACTTTATTTTTCAATTTCAGGAAATCTTGCGTGCCTGTCGTGATTCGAGATAAGGTTATGCCATTTAGAAAGACATTTCCGTAATGAAAGAAAAAAAAACTTCTTATATTCAGCATTGCACACGAGTTAATGCAAACTAGCACCTGCACTTGTCTTGGAAACTGCTTCCAACGAGAGAAATTATTAGAGCAGACAGGAAATATATATTTCTTGCATACGCACAGTCACGTACATGCGCACATTCACTCACTCTGCGGTGCTCCAATGGTTTGGAACAGTAAAAGAATGCCCATCACTGCTGCTTATACTTGTATTGTCCACATTTGCTTGTGTGAAGTGTGTGATTGTACAGTAATCTGGCTTTTTTCAAAGACCATCTCTATAATTGAGACTGGCCTATTGAGTTATGGTTGCTTCAATATATTTTATTTCAAGTAATTTGAGTTTCCAACTGACAAAATTGGCATTTTCAAAGCTTTTAGAGTTCACAAAACTGAGCTGAAGTTGCTTTGCGATGATTTACCTATAAAAATTTGATTTTTATTTCTGCTGATATTTCTTCATAAAAGTGCTATAAAATATTACTCACAAAATCTCACTGAATCTAAATAAAGGAAATTACAAAAGTATGAGGTGTGAGTTGGCTAGGATAGATTGGGGAACTTTACTAAAAGGGATGACGGTGAATAGGCAATGGCTAATATTTAAAGAACGTGTGCAGGAATTACAACAATTCAAAATTCCAAAATTCTATAGACTCTGGAACAGTTCCTACAGATTGGAGGGTGGCAAATGTAACCCCACTATTTTAAAAAGAGGGAGAGAAAAAAACAGAATTACAGACCAGTTAGCCTAACATCAGTACTGGGGAAAATGCTAGAGTCTATTATAAAGGATGTGATAACAGAACACTTGGAAGGCAAATTAACGGGATTGGACAAAGTCAGCATGAGTTTATGAAAGGGAAATCATGCTTAACAAATCTACTGGAGTTTTTTGAGGTGGTAACTAGAATAGATAGGGGAGAACCAGTGGATGTGGTGTACTTGGATTTCCAGAAGGTCCCACACAAAAGGTTAGTGTGCAAAATTAAAGCACGTGGGATTGGGGGGAATATACTGGCATGGATTGAGAATTGGTTGACAGACAGGAAACAGAGAGGAGGAATAAACGGGTCTTCTTCCGGGTGGCAGGCAGTGACTAGTGGGGTACCGCAGGGATCAGTGCTTGGGCCCCAACTATTCACAATATATATCAATGATTTGGATGAGGGAACTAAATGTAACATTTCCAAGTTTGCAGACGAAACAAAGCTGGGGTGGAATGTGAGCTGTGAGGAGGATGCAAAGAGGCAATGTGATTTAGACAAGTTGGGTGAGTGGGCAAGAACATGGCAGATGCAGTATAATGTGGATAAATGTGAGGTTATCCACTTTGGTTGTAAAAACAGAAAGGCAGATTATTATCTGAATGGTGATAGATTGGGAAAAGGAGAGGTGCAACGAGACCTGGGTGTCCTTGTACACCAGTCACTGAAAGCGAGCATTCAGGTGCAGCAAACAGTTAGGAGGGCGAATGGTATGTTGGCCTTCATTGCAAGAGGATTTGAGTACAGGAACAGGGATGTCTTACTGCAGTTGTACAGGGCCTTGGTGAGATCACATCTGGAGTATTGTGTGCAGTTTTGGTCTTCTTATCTGAGGAAGGATGTCCTTGCCATGGAGGGAGTGCAACGAAGGTTTACCAGACTGATTCCTGTGATGGCAGGACTGACGTATTGGGAGAGATTGGGTCGACTAGGCCTATATTCACTCGAGTTTAGAAGAATGAGAGGTGATCTCATCGAAACGTATAAAATTCTAACAGGATCTAGACAGACTAGATGCAGGGAGGATGTTCCTGATGGCTGGGGAATCCATAACCAGGGGTCACAGTCTCAGGATACGGGGAATGCCATTTAGAACCGAGATGATGAGAAATTTCTTCACTCAGAGAGTGGTGAACCTGTGGAATTCTCTACCACAGAAGGCAGTGGAGGCCAAGTCATTAAATATATTCAAGAAGGAGATAGATATATTAATGCTAAAGGGATCAAGGGATATGGGGAAAAAGCGGTAACAGGGTACTGAGTTAGACGATTAGCCGTGATCATTTTGAATGGCGGAGCAGGCCTGAAGGGCCGAATGGCCTACTCTTGCTCCTATTTTCTATGTTTCTATAAAATGCCTTCAGCCTCTCAGAAGGTTAAATAAACTTGCATTTAAGGGGAAGCTAGATAAGTACATGAGGCAGAAAGGAATAGAAGGGTATGCTGATAGGTTTAGATGAAGTAGGGTGGGAGGAGGCTTGTATGATACATAAACACTGGCACATACTAGTTGGGCTGAATGGTCTGTTTCTGTGCTGTAACTTCTATGTAAAACTTGACCATTGACACATCTAAGTTGATCTTACTGGTGTACTTTGGCCGCTAAGTTAAATTATTTTTTGTTGTATTTAAATTTTTGTTCCCTGTTCATTTTCCCCCTTCCCCTTTGTTCTGTAGAAATGAGGATTCTGAAGAGGAATGTGATCTGAAGGAAGAATATGATGACCTGGATTACAGAGATGAAGATCAGTACTGGTCCACAAAGGAGGAGGGTTTGACGGTGGCTGAAGATATTGCCCTAGTGTATCCTCCTGTCGAGCAACAAAGCAATTTTGAGCAGTCCGGGGTGTCTCCATTTGCTGTTCGGAAGCTGACTAGGTTTGTTTGTATAGATTTTTGTTGAATCCAAGCATTTTGAAGCAGTAGATTAGCGATGAGAATGTGGAACTCGCTGCCACTTGGAGTGGTTGAGGCGAATAGCACAGATGCATTTAAAGGGAAGATAGACAAGTACAAGAGTGGGAGGAGGCTCAGTGTGGAACATAAACAGTGCCTAGATCTGTTGGGCTGAATGGCCTGATTCTGTGCTGTAAATTCTATGTAAAAGATGAGTGCCTTTGTGCATTTGCAGCTACAGGTGCCAAATGCTTGAATTGTTAATCATATTTGTTCTGAATTTTAATCCATTCTATGCTGTTGAGACGTACTTGAGGGAACAGAATTAGTTATTTTGCTAATACAACTATTACCGTTGTAATCTTTACAAGGCATATCTTGCTCAGCAATCTTTGTGTTGTGAAGAATTGCAGCAAGATACAGTGCTCAAGAAAAACAAATGTACAAGAACAAAAAAAAAAGCATCTTCCCAAGTTGGGTTGAGTCTTTGTACTCAGACTGAAATCTCACTTAAAGCTATTTGATTAGCTTCAGCTGGACCACTACCGGGTGGAAAATGTGTCATTGTATTGGGTTTTGAAACCGATGGGAGTTCAGATTAATCAGTGTACACTATGGTCAGTTGCACACCTCCTACTCGTAGAAACATAGACTGATCCATCACAGAAGAAGGCCTGTGCTGGCTCTTTGAAAGAGTTATCCAATTAGTCCCACTCCCCTGCTCTGTTCCCATAGCCCTGCAAATTTTTCCCCTTCAAGTATTTATCCAATTCCCTTTTGAAAGTTACTATTGAATCTGATTCCACCACCTTTTCAGGCAGTGCATTCCAGATCATAACAACTCACTGCATTAAAAAAAATGTTTCCTCATCTCATCTCACCTCTGGTTCTTTTGCCAATTATCTTAAGTCTGTGTCCTCTGGCTACCGATCCTCCTGCCACTGGAAACAATTTCTCCTTATTTACTCTATCAAATCCCTTCATGATTTTGAACACCTCTATTAAATCTCCCCTTAACCTCTCTGCATTAAGGAGAACAACCCCGGTTTCTCTAGTCTCTCCACGTAACTGAAGTCTTTCATTCCTGGTTCCATTCTAGTAAATCTCCTCTGCACCCTCTCCAAAGCATTGACATTCTTCCTAAAGTGTGGTGCCTTGAATTGGCCACAATACTCCAGCTGGGGCCTAACCAGTGTTTTATAAAGGTTTAGCATAACTTCCTTGCTTTTGTATTCAGTGGGTAGCACTCTCGCCCCTGATTCAGAAGGTTGTGGGTTCAAGTCCTACTCCAGGGACTTGAGTACAAATTCCAGGCTGATATGCCAGTGCCATACTGAGGGAGTGCTGCACTGTTGGAGATGCTCTCTTTCGGATGAGACGTTAAAACCGACGCCTTGTCTGCCCACTCTGGTAGACATAAAGGATCCCATGGCACTATTTTGAAGAAGAGCAGGGGAATTCTCCCCGGTGTCCTGGCCAACATTTACCCCTCAACCAACGCCACTTTAAAAAAAAAACACAGATCATTTGGTCGTTATCACATTGCTGTTTTTGAGAGCTTGCTGTGTGCAAATTGGCTGCTGTGTTTCCTACGTTACAACAGTGACTACACTGCAAAAAAAAGTACTTTACTGGCTGTAAAGCGCTTCGGGACATCCTGAGGTCGTGAAAGGCGCTATATAAAAGCAAGTCTGTCTTTCTTTACTCTATGCATCTGTTTACAAAGCCAAGGATCCCTTATGCTTTTTTAACAGCCTTTTCAACTTGTCCTGCCACCGTCAAAGATTTGTGTGCGTAAACCCCCGGGTGTCTCTATTCCTGCACCCCCTTTAAAATTGTACCATTTTGTTTATACTGCCTCTCCTCATTCTTCCTACCAAAATCCAGCACTTTACACTTCCCCGCGTTAAATTTCATCTGCCTACCTGTCTGCCCATTTTGCCAATCTGTTTATGTCCGCCTGAAGTCTGTTATTATCCTCCTCACTGTTTACTGCATTTCTGAGTTTTGTGTCATCTTCAAACTTTGAAATTATGCCCTGTGTACCCAAGTTCAGGTCGTTAATATATATCAAAAAGAGCAGTGGTCCTAATACCGACCCCTGGGAGACATCACTGTATACTTCCCTCCAGTCTGAAAAACAACCGTTCGCCACTACTCTGCTTTCTGTCCCTTGGCCAATTTTGTATCCACACTGTCACTGCCCATTTAATTGGGCTTCAGTTTTGCTAACAAGTTTTTACGTGATACTTTATCAATTGCCTTTTGAAAGTCCATATACACAACATCAACCGCAATACCTTCATCAACCCTCCGTTACTTCATCAAAGAACTCAATCAAGTTAGTCAAACACAATTTGCCTTTAACAAATCCGTGCTGGTTGTCATTTATTAACCTATATTTTTCCAAGTGACAGTTAATTTTGTCTCTGATTATTGCCTCAAGTTTCCCCACCACCGACGTTAGGCTGACTGACCTGTAGTTGCCGGTTTTATCCCTCTCCCCTTTTTTGAACAGGGATGTAACATTTGCAATCCTCCAATCCTCTGTCACTGCTCCCATATCCAAGGAGGATTGGAAGAGAGTGTTGGGGTTTGGGGTACCATTGCTCAATTTCTTCTTCCTTGCCCTCCCAGCAGGACATTCATAGTGATGAAGGTTAGTGGATGAGAAAGGTGAGACACAAACAACACTGGATGCAAACAAATAATGGGCATCGCTCTCAGCTGTCTCTGTTCTAAGATTCCCAAACTTTGGCTGCTAACTTTTTTTCATATTATAGTTTACCATATGTCCTGAGACCTACTGCACATCTTATAATAGAATGGGTTCATTTGGATGACCATATTATGATGCAGGTGAATAATGTACATTCAATAAATAAGGACACTGATAGTTTATCCTCCTAGTATCTGGATAGTGGATTTACTGATAACTCAGTTATTTCTTTGGCTACAGAGGAGGAGAACAGTTCTCTTCCTCATATGTTACCCGCCTCTACTTCATGCTTCATACTTACCCCAATTAAAATTAAGTTAGTTCAACTCCAACGTGCAAACTAACTCCCCTATTAAGAGAACAACAAGATGCAAATCTATGCTTTTATCTGATTCTTACTGATAACTTATCCTGTTTTGCTCGGGTATCAAACAGTTATTCCCTTCCTGGTAGAGGTGTCAAACTAGATTGATTAGTGCACTACACAATGTTTTGGGACTGAGGCCAGCTCATAGGCAGTGCCTTCCCCCTAGTTTGGCCAAATCCCAAAATGCTGTACACTGTACTCATTTAGAACACATCCTGTTTATTTTTAAATGGGGAGTACAATAAGAAATGCATGCACACCATGTGTTTTGCCTTTTGTGTGAAGTAGAAGTGGTGGCTTACACTGGTGTGTACCTCATCCATTGAAAAGAATGGAAGTGTGAGTCCATGTGCAAAGTTTACCATGCACTTTTCCTGCCCTCTTCTGATCCCATTGTTTGTCAGTAGGTACATGTGTCAGAAATGTGTTTTTTTTAAATGGTACAAGTTTTGAACCTACAACAGGTTTGCAGAAGCTGTAAATAGTTCTGGGTTCATTTGGAGGTAGGCTTAAGGTTAACTGCTGTTATATAAATAGTTTTAGCTGAATTGCCCTGGCTGTTTACCATCACATCTTACTAGGTACAAAACCCATAATCTGTTCCTCCAATTGCACTAGAGAGGGATATCTATTGCATATACCCATAGTTAATGTTGTACAGTGTCATTAATTTTTTTAACGTTTTTTAATTCATTCTAAAACTTTCATTAAATGAATGGTATTTAATGCATTTGCCCTTTCAACATTGCTTTACATCTTACTTTTATGTATCACTTTTAACTGAGAAATGTCCGTGTGCTTTACAGAAGATGAGGGAAGGAAAACGTAGATAGAATGGATAAAGGAACAGATGCTAAACTGTGGTGGGAGATTTAGGAGAGTGACTGAAAGCTTGACCAAAGAGATGGATCTGGAGAACGTTTTTAAAGATGGAGAGAGAATTGGCTCTACTGTGAATAATAAAGCAAAGGGGGAAATTGCACAAAAAGTCTGGAGTCCAAGGACCTGGGAGGGGATGTAAGGCTGGAAGAGGTAGCAGAAATAGGGTGGGGTAAGGCCATGGAGGGATTTGAAGATGAGGACTTTAAATTCAGTATGTTGGGAAATGGATAGCCAAAATATGTCAAGTGGAGATAGTGATCACTAGATAATTACTAATAAGGAAGGCCAGTTGGCCCATTTTAATTCATCCATCCAGAAAGGTCCTGAAGTTCCCCATTGTAGTATCTAGTTGCTTCTTAAATGAATACAGGATTTTCATCTCTACTACTCCATCTGGAGGTCTATTCCATAAATTGATCACTCTTTGTGTGAAGAAGAATTTCCTTATCAATCCTAAATTTACCTTTTTAGTAGGTTGTACTTGTTGCTTAGTGTCAATTCTTGCCTGGTTACACTCCTGTGAAGCACCTTGGGACGTTTAAAGGCGCTATATAAATGCAAGCTGCTGTTGTTGCTTGTGGTTCGATGACCAGATTTGGATACAGTATTCAAGGTGTGGTTTGACCAGAACGCTATAATATTTTATCACTACTTCTTCTGATTTCTCCTCTACTGTTTTGGCTATATAGTTCCATATTCTATTGGCTTTGTCGTTTTGCTGTTCTGCATTGATACGGCAACTGAAAACTTCTGAAAGTTGGTACGAATATCGGACGCACATACGGAGTAGTGTGTACATTGTTACAGCTGGTTAGCAATACATGTTGAGATTGCGTATTAAAATGCCCATTTTTTTTTTGTGCCATCATTCATTTAATGAAAGTTTCAAAGTAACGTAACCAAAGCAGAAAATAACCAATTAGAAAGAAAGCAGAAAAATACAGAATTCACACCGCTAAAAATGGAGAAAGAAGAAACTTGACACAATGATCAGAATGGTACTACAACAACAACTTGCATTTGTATAGTGCCTTTAATGTAGTAAAACATCCCAAGGCGCTTCACGGAGCGTTATCAAACAAAACTTGACACCGAGGCACATAAGGAGATATTAGAACAGGTGACCAAAAGCTTGGTCAAAAAGGAAGGGTTTTAAGGAGCGTCTTAAAGGAGGAGAGAGAAGTAGAGATGCACAGAGGGTTAGGGAGGGAATTCCAGAACTTGAGGCCTAGGCAGCTGAAGGCACGGCCGCCAATCGTGGAGCGATGAAAATTGTCGATGAGCAATAGGCCAGAATTGGAGGAGCAGAGATCTAGGAGGGTTGTCGGGCTGGAGGAGGTTACAATGATAGGGAGGGGCGAGGCCATGGAGGGATTTGAACACGATGAGAATTTTAAAATCGAGGCATTCCCGGACCCAAAGCCAATGTATGTCAGCGAGCACAGGGGTGATAGATGAATGGGACTTGGTGTGAGTTAGGATACGGGCAGCAGAGTTTTGGATGAGCTCAGGGTTATGGAGGGTGCAAGGTGGGAGATTGGATGGAGAGCGTTGACAAGACATTTTAGTATATAGATGGATTTTATGATTTTATATATTGTAATGAACTCAGTCAGTGAATCATGATGGTATGCAAAAATAATGTACCTATTTCTACTTCAGGTATGGTTTTCATGCAGAGCGTTGCATATCGGCACTCAATACATTTGACGGGGACGTAGGATCATCTTTGGAACATCTGTTGCTGCAGTGCTTCATGGAAAAGTTCAGAGATGGGATCAAGGCCTCTCCCAAGTCTTGTAACACCAGCATGGAGGAGTGTGTGGAGCGGAGGCAAGAAGAAGCACTCGCTCTCAACTCCATATATGAGGGCAAATTCTCCGAAAGGATTCAAAACCGGGTCTGGAGCATTGAACTGACGCTCGAATTTCTGACACAGAAGTTTAATAAATCGAGATGGTGTGAGACTAAAGACTTGACAGCGACGACTTTGAAAGGCATTTGTCAACATTACCTCAAGGGCAGTTGCCACTTTGGGTCAAGATGTAGGTTCAGACATGAGCTTCCTTCAAAGGAAGAAAGGAAAGAGGACAGTCACTTGCGTTGTGACATCAATGCACTCCTGTACACACTTGAGATCCGTTTTCCACCTGATAATAAATATCCATACCAGGCCCCACTTTTAGCCATTTCTTCTACCAATGACAGTCTGCCTCAAGCTTGCTGTTTGCATCTAGCCGAACATCTCTATGGAGAGGCCTTATTAGCAGCAGAAACAAATGAACCAGTGGTCCACACTTTGATCATGTGCTTGGAGGATGAAGCGAAAATGAGTGAACTACTCCTTGAAACCACCCATAAATACAGCTTGCCTCCTGTTCTGCTCTCTGTCTCGACTGAACAAACTAACGGTGAACACTCTCGGGAAACGCCTTGCAACTATCCGCTTGTTCAGCAGATAGCAGGTACTATGGTAAACCTGCAGTCCTTGAGATTTGTGGCAGTACTCTTTGCAACCTGAAAGGTTTTTGCTGCAGAGCTAAAAAAAGCGCTAGCTAAGTCTGAGTTTTAAGGAGTAACTACTTGAGTCTTGGAGGAGTTAACCCATGGAATAGCTTGGTACTTACTGCAGTGAACATAGACTTAGTTGAAACATTAAAAATAATAAATGGGAAAATTCCTGATTTTAGCAGGGAGCTGAGGTTTACAGCCAGTGAAGTACTTTTGAAGTGTAGTCACTCTTACAACATAGGAAATATGGCAACCAATTTGCAAGCTCCCAGAAACAGCAATGAAATAAATGACCTGATCATCTATTTTAGTGATGTTGGTTGAGGGACAAATATTGGCTAGGTCACCACGGAGACCTCCTCTAGTCGTCTTTGAATACTGCCATGTGATCTTTTACATCCACTGTTTTATGGCAGACGGGGCCTCGGTTTAACATCTCATCCGAAAGACAGCCCTATACAGTGCAGCACTCCCTCGATACAGAACTGGGAGTGTCAGCCTAGATTAGGTGCTCAGGTCTCTCGAGTGGGACTTGAACCCACAACCTTCTGACTCAGGCGAGAGTGCTACCCACTGAGTCAGGGCTGGGACTTGGTTTTTGTATGGTTTTCATTGTATATCAACCGTTGTCTTTCATTTCATAGCAAACATGGTTGATGTGTTGTAGTTGCAGTGAAAGAGGATGCTGGGGAGGAAGATGACGACATGCAGGAGGAAGAGTCTGAGGCCTTGGTTATGGAAACTGAGCGCTGTGTACATCTGAAAAAGAGGCAGATGAAGAAGTACGACCGGAATGTGGAGAACGTATATAGGGAAAACCAAAAACTTTGTAAACAATTTCAAACCAAATGGGTAACTTCATACATGCTCCAATTTTATTCAAGGGGGGGGGCAGTGTGAATGGTATATGATGGTTAATCGTGTCATGTTTTGTATTTTTTTTCCATAAGAGTTAAGCACTGAACTTTTGTACCGTGAATTTTGTTGCTAAGAGTGCTTTCTGTTCAGCAAAGATCTGTCCTTTAGAAGCACAGGATACCAGTTGGATGGAATATTCTGTTGTGAGACTTGACTTTTTAAAATTAAATTGATAATAGAGTGATGAGCAGCTCTACAATTCAAAGTTAAGGTGTCTGATATCATGGCATGAGGAAATACAAAGAAAGACATGGAAAAATTGGGTCTTTTTTCATTAGAACAACAACAACTTGCATTTATATAGTGCCTTTAACGTAGTAAATTGTCCCAAGGCACTTCACAGGAGCAATATCAAACTAAATTTGACACCGTGCCACATTAGGACAGGTGACTAAAAGCTTGCTCAAAGAGGTAGGTTTTAAGGAGAGTCTTAAAGGAGGTGGGAGAGGTTTAGGGAGGGAATTCCAGAGCTTGGGGCCAAGGCAGCTGAAGGCACAGCCGCCAATGGTGGAGCAATGGAAATCAGGGATGCGCAAGAGGCAGAATTGGTGGCGTGCAGAGATCTCTCAGGGTTGTCGGGCTGGAGAAGGTTACAGAGATAGGGAGCGGCGAGACCATGGAGGGATTTGAAAACAAGGATGAGAATTTTAAAATCGAGTCATTGCCAGACCGGGAGCCACTGTAGGTCAGTGAGCACAGGGATGATGGGTGAACGAGACGGTGCATTGGGATACAGGCAGCAGAGTTTTGGATGAGTTCAAATTTATGGAGGGTGCAAGGTGGGAGGCCAGTCAGGAGAGCATTCGAATAGTCAAGTCTAGAGGTAACAAAGGCATGGATGAGGATTTCAGCAGCAGATGAGCTGAGGCAGGGATGGAGACGGGCGATGGAAGTAGGCAGTCTTGGAGATGAAGAGGATATGGGGTTGGAAGTTCAGCTAAGGGTCAAATAGGACGCCACAGTTGCAAACCGTCTGGTTTGGCCTGAGAGGGATGGAGTTGAAGGCTAGGGAACGGAATTTGTAGCAGGGACTGAAGACAATGGGTTTGGTCTTCCCAATATTTAATTGGAGGAAATTTCTGCTCATCCAATACTAGATGTTGGACAAGCAGTGTGACAAATCAGAGGCAGTGGAGGGGTCAAGAGAGGTGATGGTGAGGTGGAGCTGGGTGTTATCAGCATATAGGTGGAACCTGATACTGTGTTTTCAGATGATGTCTCCAAGGGGCAGCGTGTAGATGAGAAATAAGAGGGTGCCAAGTATAGATCCTTGGAGGACTACAAAGGTAACAATGCAGGAGCGGGAAAAGAAGTCATTGCAGGAGGTTCTCTGGCTACAACTGAAAAGATAGGAATAGATAACAACGCAGATTACGGGGCGATATGATAGAAGTGTTTAAAGTTATGAAAGGATGGGGACAGGGTAGATTTAAGTAGACTGTTTCCAGTAGTTATAGGGTCAAGAATGAGGGGCCATAAACACAAGATTAAATATGAGAGATTTAGAACAGAGTGCAGGAGAAACGTCTTCAGAGAGTTGTGAGGCTGTGGAATTCACTTCCAGGGCTAGTGGTTGAGGCAGAAACTATGTTAACATTCAGGATTTGATTGGATGAAGGCAAAGCGGTTGAAGGGATATGGGAACAAGACAGGTAAATGTGATTTAGAGCTGTTTGCTCGCTTGGAGGGTAAACACCGACACAGACTGGTTGGACCGAATGGCCTGTTTATATATTGTAACTTCGATGTATTATCTTTAAGATATGTTACCTGAGTCAGATGCTTGTCCTCCTTATGTCAAATTCACTTATCTTTTCTCTGAAAGATGTTGTTATTTCAGTCTTCCAGGCGCTACCAATCAATGTTGCAGGAGAGGAAAAAACTCCCAGCGTTTCAAGAAAGAGACAC
The DNA here is from genome assembly GCF_035084215.1 of Heptranchias perlo. NCBI lineage: Eukaryota > Metazoa > Chordata > Chondrichthyes > Hexanchiformes > Hexanchidae > Heptranchias > Heptranchias perlo. The sequence goes on from NC_090332.1 coordinate 72,579,266, forward strand.
AATCTTGGATTTGCTGAACAAGGCCCAGGTGTTGGTAGTGAGTGGTATGACAGGGTAAGTTTAGGAGAAGTGGATATTGGAGTTGATAGAAAGTTCTAGTGCTGGCAAATTAGCATGTTTAATCATTTGAACATTTGAGTAATTGAACCACCAGAATATGCTGAGCAAGTATGGACATTGTAGGAATAGCAATACTGTCCATTAGCTATAGCAGATTAAAACCTGGAAGTCCTTAATTTGACCACATAAAAGCATGCAAATTAAATTGAGCTCCACTGGAAAAACTTGAATATACCTTGAATCTTCCATTGTATGATGGAATACTCTTCACTCGCCTGGATAGGTACAGTGACAACAACACTCAAGAAGCTTGACACCATCCAAGACAAGGCAGTCCACTCGATCGGCAGCCCATCCACTTCCTGCACCACCGGCGCACCATGGCTGCAGTGTGTACTGTCCACAGGATGCACTGCAGCAACTCACCAAGGTTTCTTCGACAGCACCTCCCTAACCCATGATCTCTCCCACCTAAAAGGACAAGGACAAGGGCAGCAGGTGCATGGGAACACCATTACCTCCAAGTCACACACCATCCTGACTTGGACATATATCGCCATTCCGTCATCGTCACTGGGTCAAAATCCTGGAACCCCCTACTTAAAAGCACTGTGGGCGCACCTTCACCTCATGGACTGCAGCGGTTCAAGAAGGCGGCTCATCACCGCCTTCTCAAGGGCAACTGGGAATAGGCAATAAATGCTGGCCTTGTTAGCGACGCCCATATCCAAAGAACAAATTTTAAAAAAAACTTAATAACAGACGATGGCAATTTTTAGTAAGTAAGCCTTGTTGATTCCTAACTAGATGTCAGGGGAAATATTTACTGCATGCAGCTGTGGGCCAATGCAGCTTCAAAGGAGTACTTCAGAATAGATCAGATAATGGTGTCATCACCAAGTGTTTTTAGCAAAACATCTGTGTCAAGCATTTATTTCGTTTCTGGATTCAGCCTCAGCTACTAATTCCCTTCACTGCTTTTCAGTGAAGCAACGGGGTGTGTTTGGAGCTGAGGTTGAGCATCGAAATATCAGCCACTGTTAATGTATTGAAGAATTATTCAAAAAACATTTTTTGCTTATTGGTGGGGGGTTATTTTCCCACAAATACATATAAAGTTAGAAGATTTTATCCTGAGATATTCCTTCAAGCAGTGGATTAAAGGTTCCCATTTTCTTAAACCTTTACTCAGTTGTTCAGGTATAAAGGAGAGGGGATTTATTTGCATTTAGTGCACAGCCTTGGTAAGTTTGACAGATATGAAAAGAAGTCATTTTTTTGTTTCAAAATCCCTCAGGTGTGGAAAGACGACTCAGATTCCTCAGTTTATCCTGGATGACACTCTCAATGGTCCTCCGGGGGCAGTTGCAAATATCATCTGTACTCAGCCTCGAAGGATCTCTGCCATCTCTGTAGCTGAGCGTGTAGCCAAAGAGCGGATCGAGAGGCTAGGAGGAAGTGTAGGATATCAGATTAGACTTGAAAGTGTGAAGGTCAGTATATACTTACCAAATAAGTAACATTTTCAATACCATCCCTTGTGTTTGTGGAATTTTCTTGTTTGAAGATAGGATGAAGAATATCTGTTAGCTCTTAATGTGTGGTGTGCAGTTTAAATACATTCATGTTTTTCTTTGGCCAGGTGGCATTGTGGGTCATGATCTTTTCTAGACCTGGCACTGCTGCTCTCTGACAAACAGGAGACACTCGCCTTCTGGCCAGTTTGTCTAGCGCACAAACCTCCACTTCCTAGAAGTACTCCCATGATTACACAACACTCCGTGTAATCATCACCCAACTGGGAGCTGGTCAAACGTTCACAGTCAATTCAGGCGAGTTTCACTTTTGGCTTAATTTCAAACTTGGGCACCCCAGTGATCTGTCTGATTTTAGCTGACACTCCCCATTTCCTTGCATTCTACCAAGCGCCTCTGTTGCTGTCTCATCTGCCTGGTCTTTCTCTTCCCCTTTTCAATGAAGTGCTCCCTTCCACGTGTCTTCAGACAACCTCCACCTGATATTTCTGTGCTCCTCTCCGACTCGTACGCTTGGGAGGAGGGGAGTTAGACGATGAATTTGTCGTGACTTCGATAATGATTCCAGTATTTGTACAACTGCCATTTCTTTCTTGTAATGTTGACTGTTTCAAGTTTGTGCTGTAGAAATTTATTCCTGATCCTCTTAGTGTTTTATCTTGCTTTGCACTTGATGGTGAAAAAAAAATTAATATATGTGGTGGACTGGAAAAATATCTGTGTTCACAAGCGTATTTTTCCAGTCCAACATAAGGAAATACTTGGATCTTCTAGATGGTTGCCCAGGACTCAGCTGGAGAGCTACCAAGCCAGGCTGCATTTTTAGTGTGAAGTATGGATACATTATTTGAACAAATTAATATTCCTGCATTAAAGGTATATACAGAATAGAATCATAGAATGGTTACAGCATGGAAGGAGGCCATTTGGCCTATTGAGTCCATGACGGCTCTCTGCAAGAGCAATCCAGCTAGTCCTACTCCCCCCGCCCTTTCTCCGTAGCCCGGGAAATTTTTTCCCTTCAAGTACTTATCTAATTCCCATTTGAAAGCCATGATTGAATTTGCCTCCACTGCCTCCTCAGGCAGTGCATTCCAGATCTTAACCACTCGCTGTGTAAAAAAGTTTTTCCTCATGTTGCCTTTGGTTCTTTTGCCAATCACCTTAAATCTATGTCCTCTGGTTCTTGACCCTTCTGCCATTGGGAACAGTTTCTCTCTACCTATTCTGACTAGACCCTTCATGATTTTGAATACGTCTATCAAACCTCCTCTCAACCATCTCTGCTCTAAGGAGAACAACCCCAGCTCCTCCAGTCTGTCCACATAACTGAAGTCCTTCATCCTCTGAACCATTCTAGTAAATCTCTTCTGCACCCTCTCTAACGCCTTCACATCCTTCCGAAAGTGCGGTGCCCAGAACTGAACACAATATTCCAGTTGTGGCCGAACCAGTGTTTTATAAAGGTTCAACGTAACTTCCTTGCTTTTGAACTCCATGCCTCTATTTATAAAGCCCAGGATCCCGTATGCTTTTTCAGCCACTTTCTCAACCTACCACCTTCAACGATTTGTGTACATATACCCCCAGATCTCTCTGTTCCTGTATCCCTTATAGAATTGTATCCTTTAGTTTATATTAGTCATGATGTGGAGATGCCGGTGATGGACTGGGGTGGACAAATGTAAGGAATCTTACAACACCAGGTTATAGTCCAACAATTTTATTTTAAAATCACAAGCTTTCGGAGATTATCCCCTTCGTCAGGTGAGTGAGTGAATAAGAGGTTCTCAAATCGCATATCTTATATTAGGCTGGGACACCATCACACCAATCAAAAGGTGTCGTTGGTGTTCAGACAGGTTAGCCACGGAAAACAGTAGGTCCCAGTATGCTGAATACACATTGTGTCAAATTACACAGACAGAGAGAAAGAGACCCAAAAGGCAGAGAGAGAGAGAGAGAAAATATTAAAAACAGATAACTTTTTTTTCCCCTTGCTGGTGGGGTTACGTGTAGCGTGACATGAACCCAAGATCCTGGTTGAGGCCGTCCTCATGGGTGCGGAACTTGGCTATCAATTTCTGCTCGACGATTTTGCGTTGTCGTGTGTCTCGATGGACCCCATCGGTCTCGCGGCAGACACAGAGGAATTCATCAGGAGAATGAGACTCCGGGAATTCTTCCACAAATCCCAAGATTTCAGCAGCGAACCCAATGAGACAATCAACGATCCGGAACAGCAGACAGAGGGATCCGCGGTACAGCAACCGAAGAAGAAAGAGTCAAACTGGACTCCTCCGGAGGATCGCTGCCCTAAGCTTGACATGTATGCTCAAGCTGTCAGGAGATGCGTCAATGCCAGATTCATCAGCCGCACTCACAAGACGGTCCAGAATGTCACCCGAGCACAACGCAACGCCATCAACGCGCTCAAGACCAACCGCAACATCGTCATCAAACCAGCGGACAAAGGAGGAGCCATTGTCATACAGAACAGAACGGACTATTGCAAAGAAGCATACCGACAACTGGACAACCAGGAACACTACAGACAGTTACCCGCAGATCCGACCAAAGAACACACCCACCAGCTCAACAAACTGATCAAGACCTTCGATCCAGACCTTCAAAGCATCCTACGCGCTCTCATCCCATGTACTCCCCGCGTGGGAGACTTCTACTGCCTCCCAAAGATACACAAAGCCAACACACCCAGACGTCCTATCGTATCAGGCAACGGAACCCTGTGTTAGAACCTCTCTGGATACGTCGAGGGCATCCTGAAACCCATCGTACAGGGAACCCCCAGCTTCTGTCGCGACACTACAGACTTTCTACAAAAACTCAGCACCCACGGACCAGTTGAACCAAGAACACTTCTCACCACGATGGACGTCTCGGCACTCTACACCAGTATCCCCCACGATGACTGCATTGCTGCAACAGCCTCCGTACTCAACACCAACAACAGCCAATCTTCAGACGCCATCCTACAACTCATCCGCTTCATCCTGGATTACAATGTCTTCACCTTCGATAACCAGTTCTTTACCCAAACACACGGAACAGCCATGGGGACCAAATTCGCACCCCAATACGCCAACATTTTCATGCACAAGTTCGAGCACGATTTCTTCGCTGCACAGGACCTCCAACCAACGCTATACACCAGATACATCGACGATATTTTCTTCTTATGGACCCACGGCGAAGAATCACTGAAGAGACTACACGATAACATCAACAAGTTCCATCCCACCATCAAACTCGCTATGGACTACTCCTCAGAATCGGTTTCTTTCTTGGACACACAAATCTCCATCAAAGACGGGCACCTCAGCCCTTGGACGATCTTGGGTTCATGTCACGCTACACGTAACCCCACCAGCAAGGGGGAAAAAAAGTTATGTTTTTAATATTTTCTCTCTCTCTGCCTTTTGGGTCTCTTTCTCTCTGTCTGTGTAATTTGACACAATGTGTATTCAGCATACTGGGACCTACTGTTTTCCGTGGCTAACCTGTCTGAACACCAACGACACCTTTTGATTGGTGTGATGGTGTCCCAGCCTAATATAAGATATGCGATTTGAGAACCTCCTATTCACTCACTCACCTGACGAAGGGGATAATCTCCGAAAGCTTGTGATTTTAAAATAAAATTGTTGGACTATAACCTGGTGTTGTAAGATTCCTTACATTAGTTTATATTGCCTCTCCTCGTTCTTCCTACCAAAATGTATCACTTCGCATTTTTCTGCAATAACTTTCATTTGCCATGTGTCCGCCCATTTCACCAGCCTGTCTATATCCTCTTGAAGTCTATCACTATCCTCCTCACTGTTCACTACACTTCCAAGTTTTGTGCCATCTGCACATTTTGAAATTGTACCCTGCACACCCAAGTCCAAGTCATTAATATATATCAAGAAAAGCAGTGGTCCTAGTACCAACCCCTAAGAAACACCACTGTATACCTCCCTGCAATTAGAAAAACAACCGTTCACCACTATTCTGTTTCCTGTCGCTTAGCCAATTTCATATCAATGCTGCCACTGCCCCTTTTTATTCCATGGGCTTCAACTTTGATGACAAGCCTATTATGTGGCACTTTATTAAACGCCTTTTGGAAGCCCATATATACCACATCAACTGCATTGCCTTCATCGACCCTCTCTGTTACCTCATGAAAAAACTATATCAAGTTAGTTAAACACAATTGAGTATTTTTGCTCTAGATTGCTCCTTGTCCTTTTCCATAGCTAATCTAAATCTTATGATACTATGATCACTGTTCCCTAAATGTTCTCCCACTGACACTTGCTCCACCTCATTTCCCAGAACCAGATCCAGCAATGCCTCCTTCCTTGTTGGGCAAGAAACGTACTGGTCAAGGAAGTTCTCCTGAACACACTTCAAAAATTCCTCCCCCTCTTTTCCCTTTATACTATTACTATCCCTCCTGCACCTTCTCTCCAGCCACACATTAATTGCTCTATCCTCCTATTTCTATACTCACTAGCGCGATGCACTGGGAGTAATCTGGAGATTACTACCTTTTAAGGTCCTACTTATTAATTTCTTTCCTAGCTCTCTCAAATCTGCCTGCAGGACCACATCCCCGTTTCTGCCTATGTATCGATATGGACCGTGACCTCTGGCTGTTCACCCTCCCCCCTCAGAATGTTCTGCAGCCACTCAGGGAGGCAACATACCATTCTGGAATCACGTCTGCAGCCACACTAACGCCTGTCTGTTCCCCTAATTATTGAATCCCCTATCACTATTGCTCTCCTGACCTTTCTGCTCCCCCCCCCCCCCCCACAATACAGCTGAGCCACCCGTAGTGCCATGGACTTGGCTCTGGCTGTATTCCCCAGAGGAACCCTCTCCCTCACCATACCAGTTAGAGTGAGATGTACTCAGGAGACTCCTGTACTACGCGCTTGGTCCTACTTGTCTGTCTGGTGGTCACCCAGTCCCTCTCTGCCTGCACTCTCTTAAGCTGCAGGGTGACCACCTAATGAAACGTACTATCCACGTAGCTCTCAGCCTCGCAGATACACTGCAATGACGCTAGCTGCTGCTCAAGCTCCGAAACCCAGAGCTCGAGCTCATCCAGCTGATGACACTTCCTGCACATGTGGTAGTCCAGGACATGAGAAGTATCCTGGAGTTCCCACGTGGCACAGGATGTGCACTCGACGGGACTGAGGTGCCCTGCCAAGCCTCTATTTATTATATTATTAACTAAACTTAACGGAAATGAACTAAAGACGTAAAAAAAAACACTCATAAGCTACTCACCAATTAATGATTCAGATCTATATTGGGATACACTAAATTGTCACTGACTCAAATATTGTCTCTGTCCTGAAGGATATGCCTATCATCGAGGAATTTACTAAACCTATAATTGAGTATATGTTAGTAAAGGCTAGGCTCCCACTACCCTTCATGATCTCAATGCAACCTCTGTGACAGAGGGGTCAGGTGACTGACCTGGTCCATGAGATTGGCCTAGGGATGACATCTCCTCTGATTTCTCCTTGCTCCCTTTGATCGGCACCTTTAGTGTGTGGGTGATCAGGTGCTCAAACTCATGTCCTATCACTCTGCCTTATATAATATTTTTGATAAAGCACTCATATAAGTCATATCATCAGGACTGATAGTCTATGAATAGTTTGTACTATTCTATTTTTATGCAAATTACACAATGCCCTGTGCTAACAAACATTGATTCAATGATTATTTGCCATTCTATTATTTTTTCAATCAATTTGGTGAAGATTAATATTTATATCCTTGTTGTTCTCCATGTCACAATACTTGTTGGTGAATAACAGAGCCTTAAAACAAGGAAAAAGGTAATCTGCCCAATTGAAGTGTATCCCTCTTATACATGAACTCTCCCAGCATGGTATGTAATTCTACTTTGAGGAACCCCCCCCAAAATTTTTGCATCTGTTAATCTTAGTTTGACTATTCCGAACATTTATCACTCTTTGAATAAAAAAAGTTGTTTACTGCTATACTTGTTATAAATTTGCTTTTCACTAGTTTTCCTCTGTATCTGCAACATTCTTGGTGTATTTTGAATGAATAATCTGGATTTACCTTATCTACACCACTTAATCTATCTTGTACTACAGTGAGGATCACTCCTGAACTGCCTTCTTTCTGGACTATAAAGCTTAAACTACTGTAATCTTTCCTCATCCCCTTTACACTCCAGGATTAGTCATGACTTCTGCAGACTTGCATTGTATTGTTTTAGCTATGGTTGTATGAGCATTCTTTTAATTGTTATGCCACTTTGGATATGGAAAGTATATCTATAATTATACCAAGATGCCTTTGAGTCTTCCAGTGCTAGTTCAGTTCCATTCATTATATACCTCTGTCCCAAATATCAACCTTTGTATGGTACTTTACATGTTATTGGTATTTAATTTGCCCTTTGTATTCTCAATTGCAATGCCAATCTTAATCCTTCTGCAACTCTCTTGCTGGATTCTTTTGCTATACGTCCTTGTTTTTGCACTGTCAGCAAATTGGATCAGATTGTAGTTAAGTTTTTGTATTAATTAGAAACAATAGGATCCAAACACTGATCCTTGTGAAACTCCACTCAACATTCTCTTTTGCTCCCACCCACTCTTGACATTTTACATCTTGTGAGTATTTGCTGTTTATTTTAGCCAGTTTCGTAACTATTTGCATGTTCTACCCTGGATTCCTGTGGCTTTTAGCTAGAAATCTTTCATGTGGAACTTCGGTCAAAAGTTTTCCATAAGTCTAACTAAAATATATTATGGGGAATACCAGTGTCTACTTTATCTGTAATGTCTTCAAAGAAGTCAAGGAGGTTTGTCAGACATGATCTATGCAGGCTGTTTGTTATTACATTATTGCTATGTAGATATTCCTTCAGCCTGCCCCTTACATTATTTTTACCAGTTATTGATGTTGGGCTAATCAGCAGGTAACTGTCTCAGGCAATTTTTTTCATACATTTTAAAATATTAGTAAATTTATTCTTTTGCTAGTCCTGCAAAGCCTCATTAGTGTTTAACTATAGCCAGTGCCTACTAGTTTCTTCCCTGCTTTACTGCAGCTTCCTAGGATACATACCTTTTGGCCCAAGGGATATACTAGTAATAAATTTCCCTAATTGCATCTAACTTTAAGAAAAAAACCTTCTCAGGGCAGCAAGTTATTATTATCCTCTAGTGAATGTTTTCCAGAACCATTCATTTAATGTTTCAACTATTCTGCTTCACCTTCACTGCCACTTATATCTTCATTGCTGTTTTTATCTTTAAGTTCTAATTTCCTTTCTAACTGGCTGTAAAGTGCTCTGGGACACCCTGAGGTCGTGAAAGGCGCTATATAAATGCAAGTTTTTTTTTACTGTTGCGATCACAGAGAAGCTTTTTGATATGCTTAATACCCTTACTTATTTTCATCTCTAGAGTTCTCTTTGCACTCCTAAAATCCCTTTCAGTTTCTTTTAGTGAATTCCTGTACTTCTGCTCGAGTTTTCTCCCTTTTTTTTCTCTATTCCCATTGTAATTGGCCTATAAATCCATTTTGGAGATTACTTATTGAATTTACATTTATTTTGCTTGGTTACACACTAATTCTGCATAATTATTGTTTTAGAAGTGTTCTAGTTTTCCTCAATGGAGATGTTTCTCAGCAATATTTCCCAGTTAATTTATTGTAATTATTCCCTCATTTCTTTAGAACTTGCCTTTTTAAAAGCATATATATATATATATATGCTTTTATAACACACACATATATATATATATATATATATATATATATATATATATGTGTGTGTTATTGAATAAGTAACAGGAAGTTCATTTTTTGGGATTTCTACTCCTTGATCCCGGATAAGCATTGCGTATCTTTCAAACTCATTTAATGTGATTATATTTTCAGTCCTCCTCGACCAGATTGCTTTACTGCACTGCAGGAGTGCTACTCAGACGACTGGAGGCAGATCCAGACCTCCAAGGCGTGACCCATGTTGTTGTAGATGAAGTTCACGAAAGAACAGAGGAAAGGTAATTCTACTTTTCACCTTGGACTAGCTCATTTTGAGTTTCATATAGTATTAGTGCAAGAAGCCACCAAAGTAGAAAAGAAGATAAATCAGGAATGGTGACTAGCTTGGGTTTTCTTTTTTTAAAAAAATTGAACTTGTGGGAAGAAGAATAGACTGAGAGAAGGTAAGGGGTTACAGTTTTGAAGTCCTGGGAAAGATTAAAGTAGGAGACCATGATGAGTCTTGATTTCAAGACAGCGGTGATGTAGGGAGGGGGAAGTGTGTGCAGGAGAACATATTTGGAGTTTAGAAAGAACAAGAGAGCAATGTTCAGAGGAGCCCTGGCCATGGTGGTGATGGTAGAACAGGGAGAGACAACAACAGATGGAGAGAAACAGCGAGCTTAGAGGCTTAGATGTAGAGAAGATGTTTCCACTTGTGGGGGAGACCAAAACTAAGGGCCATAGATATAAGATAGTCACCAATAAATTCAATAGGGAATTCAGGAGAAACCTCTTTACCCAAAGAGTGTTGAGGATGTGGAACTCGCTACCACAAGGAGTAGATGAGCTGAATCGCATAGATGCATTTAAGGGGAAGCTAGATAAGCACGAGAGAGAAAGGAACCATCTTCAGCCAGAAGTGCCGACTGGATGATCCATCTCGGCCGCCTCCCGATATCCCCACCATCACAGAAGCCAGTCTTCAGCTAAATCGATTCACTCCACGTGATATCAAGAAACGGCTGAGTGCACTGGATACAGCAAAGGCTTTGGGCCCCAACAACATCCCGGCTGTAGTGCTGAAGACTTGTGCTCCAGAACTAGCTGCGCCTCTAGCCAAGCTGTTCCAGTACAGCTACAACACTGGCATCTACCAGACAATGTGGAAAATTGCCCAGGTATGTCCTGTCCACAAAAAGCAGGACAAATCCAATCCGGCCAATTACCGCCACATCAGTCTACTCTCAATCATCGGCAAAGTGATGGAAGGTGTCATCGACAGTGCTATCAAGTGGCACTTACTCACCAATAACCTGCTCACCGATGCTCAGTTTGGGTTCCGCCAGGACCACTCGGTTCCAGACCTCATTACAGCCTTGGTCCAAACATGGACAAAAGAGCTGAATTCCAGAGGTGAGGTGAGAGTGACTGCCCTTGACATCAAGGCAGCATTTGACCGAGTGTGGCACCAAGGAGCCCTAGTAAAATTGAAGTCAATGGGAATCGGGGGGAAAACTCTCCAGCGGCTGGAGTCATACCTAGCAAAAAGGAAGATGGTAGTGGTTGTTGGAGGCCAATCATCTCAGCCCCAGGACATTGCTGCAGAAGTTCCTCAAGGCAGTGTCCTAGGCCCAACCATCTTCAGCTGCTTCATCAATGACCTTCCCTCCTTCATAAGGTCAGAAATGGGGATGTTCGCTGATGATTGCACAGTGTTCAGTTTCATTCGCAACTCCTCAGATAATGAAGCAGTCCGAGCCCGCATGCAGCAAGACCTGGACAACATCCAGGCTTGGGCTCATAAGTGGCAAGTAACATTCGCACCAGACAAATGCTAGGCAATGACCATCTCCAGCAAGAGAGTCTGACCACCTCCCCTTGACATTCAACGGCATTACCATCACCGAATCCCCCATCAACATCCTGGGGGTCACCATTGACCAGAAACTTAACTGGACCAGCCATATAAATACTGTGGCTACAAGAGCAGGTCAGAGGCTGGGTATTCTGTGGCGAGTGACTCACCTCCTGACTCCCCAAAGCCTTGCTACCATCTACAAGGCACAAGTCAGGAGTGTGATGGAATACTCTCCACTTGCCTGGATGAGTGCAGCTCCAACAACACTCAAGAAGCTCGACACCATCCAGGACAAAGCAGCCCGCTTGATTGGCACCCCATCCACCACCCTAAACATTCACTCCCTTCACCACCGGCGCACAGTGGCTACATTGTGTACCATCCACAGGATGCACTGCAGCAACTCGCTAAGGCTTCTTCGACAGCACCTCCCAAACCCGCGACCTCTACCACTTAGAAGGACGAGAGCAGCAGGTACATGGGAACAACACCACCTGCACGTTCCCCTCCAAGTCACACACCATCCCCACTTGGAAATATATCGCCGTTCCTTCGTCGTCGCTGGGTCAAAATCCTGGAACTCCCTTCCTAACAGCACTGTGGGAGAATCTTCGCCACACGGACTGCAGCGGTTCAAGAAGGCAGCTCACCACCACCTTCTCAAGGGCAATTAGGGATGGGCAATAAATGCCGGCCTCGCCAGCGACGCCCACATCCCATGAACGAATAAAAGAAAAGGATATGGTGATAGGGGTAGGAGGATGCTCATGTGGAGCATGAACGCCGGCACAGACCAGTTGGGCCGAATGGCAGTAAATGCAGTAAATACTATGTAATTCTATGTAAAAGTGAGGGAAGGATGGCCTGTCAGACACCAAGCTTTTCCTTGCCTTCTGTCCAGACGTGCCTCCTCAGGTAGAGGAGTAGTCGTGAAGTACTAGTTTTGGGTTTTTATAGAACCAGAATCATTGTCTCTTTCAACAGCCTAACAGCAATTCCAGTACATGGACTTTGTCCCCTGAAGCCCAGTAGCTTTTTCTATACTATTTCCTTACAGAAGTTTGTACCTAAGGAACTGACCATTATCCTACCTGCAGTAATCTGCTTATTGAATTTAACATAGTCTGATGCTATGCTACCTGTCTTCAAAATGAGAACAGTTTATAGACCAAAGCAGCTAGTATTTTTATATATAATTTCTCAACCATCCATCCACATCCAAGGTTTTCACATTAGTCCAATGTAACCATATGATTGTCATTGTATCTTGGTTACCATTATAACCCCCCCTACTCCCAGATCATCTCCAGTCTATTGGTCTCAAATGCTTAGCCACCTATAGCACCTCTCCTTGTCCACCACCCCCTCTTCTGTCTAGGTAGGCTCAGTGCAGGGCCATCTGTGCCACGGTAAGTGGGAGATGGCAACAGTGATTCTCTTGGATCAGGTCTCTTCCCACCCAGCCTTCTCACTGTATGAGTTTCATCTCTCTTTGCCGGTGCTTCTTCCCATTCCCAGTAACAATCCTAGACTCAGCCTCCCCACTCTAGTCATTCCCATCCAGCAGCAGTCGAAGGACTCGGGTTCCAGTTTGGCTGCACTTCCTTAGCCCCTGGCCCCAAGCTCTGCTGTTCCTGTTGTCTTCTACCCCCAGCAGTAGTGGGAGGCCCTGGCTTCCAAGTTCCAGTTCTAAGGACCCACCCTCCCCACTGTGTGGCTGCCCTCCAGCCTGAGCAACCTGCTCCCACCCAGTTCTCCATGACCTGCGCATGTTGCAGTCGTTCCCAGATGACCCAGTACTGGTCAAGGCTGTGGCTCTGGATCCAGCATGACAGTGACAGGAAGATCATCTGACCTGGTGAAGAAGGGCCTGATGAAGAATTCCATTCCAGTTTTGCCCTCCCGCTTAGGGGAAGAGTCTGATCCCCGCTCAATACCTTCCTGCAGCAGGACAAGCATGAATGGGAACCCAGTGATTGAAACCGTATCCAACCATTTTTTCTATGATTTCTCTTCAGTCTTTTTCCCCATCCCGTGTCCTGCACTTTCCGATATGAGAAGAGAGACTGAAATCCTGGGGGATAATTTTAACCCCTAAAGTCAGGTGGGTTGGAGGCCAGTGGGAAGGTAAAAATGTAAAACCCACCTCCAACCTGCCCACTTCCAGTTTTAATGGAGGCAGGTTGGGGGGTGGGGGGGCGGTGACCAATCTGTTCTCACGAGGCTGGTCGGTCAGTAAAATCTTTTAAGGAGGCTGAATGCCTCCATTTTAATAGGTTTTTTATTTTTAACTCCTGGGAGGAGCTTCTTATTCTCACCACGTAAGAGGAGGTGAGACGGGATGAATCAACAGGTAAGTGCCTTTATTGTGCTGCTTGTGGGCCAGCAGCTGCAGGAGTGTTTCCTCCAGGCCCAACAAACTTACTTGCCACGATCCCACACACGTGATCGGCCGATTTTCCCCCCGCCCCCGCGGTTTCTGCCCCCCCCCCCCCCCCCCCCGTCCCTGTAGTTTACCACCCCCACCTCCCTCCTAATGTTGAGCCAAAATACTGATTGGTTTTTATCTTTACTCAAAAAAGAACATTAAAGTAGGTTCTTGACCAGGCTCTTTATCTCCACCCTGTGGAGGCAATTAAAAAAGACAATCGAGCATTTTCAAGTGTGTTACATTTACTTCTACCAACTGGATCCAAATTAAATCTATTTTATATTTTTTTTCTTCCACCATGACACAAAATTCCTCAGTGAGCTTGTTTATGGTGGCTGTTAATGTCATTTCATGTTTGAAGATGGGGCTGAACCCTGTTAGAACCCACAGGTGAGATGGTGCTCTGCTTCCATAGAATTTTCCATTGATCATCTGTAAAGAGCTTTTGAAAACTGGCTGACATCCTTTAAGTCACCCTATTGACCTTAGTGCACTTCTCCCTCCTGTCCTATGCAATCGTTCCCTTGTCTTGACACAGTAGACCACCCTATGCTCCTTTGTGGCCTCTCCTCTGTTGTCTACCTGCATAGCACTACCCTCGCTTGGCTCCTTTCTACCTGTCCCAACACAGCCAGCAATGCTGCCTTCTCCTGCCCCCACGCCCAGTCACCTTGGGAGTGCACCTTGATGACCTCACCCATCGGCGTGGTGAACATATGGTAATGACACCCAGCTCCACCTCTCTACCAGCACTGTACTACCTGCTTGCTTGCTCAACATCAAGTCATTAATGAACAAGAACTTTATCCAACTTAACATTTACAAGATCAAATCTATCCGAACCGACTCTGCACCCTAGCCTTTGGTCCCATCCATCTCCCTGGCTGCTATTCAGGCTGAACCCAATGATGCATAATCTCAGTATTCTGTTTGACCCCTAATTGAGCTTCAAACCTGCATCCTAGCAATTACCAAGACCACCTATTCCCACCTTCCGATTTCACCCCCACAGGTTTTAGCCTTCATGTTCACCTTTGTGACCTCCAGCCCAGTTACTCCAAAGCTGTCCATGCTGGCCTCCCGAGTTCCACCCGACAAGAAACTACAACTTGTCTAAAACTCCACCACTGCAATATATCCAGCACTTGTGACCCACTCTCCTAACACCTCTGTCCTCGCCAATCTTCATTGACTTCCAGTCCTGCAGTGCATTGAATTCAAAATCCATATCTACAATCTCTCCAAGACTTTGCCTCCCCATCTCTGCAACCTTCTCCAGCCTTATGTGCTAGCGTGTTTCATCTGCTCTTCCATTGCATTTTCTCTCTCATCTCCACCGTCAGCCATCATGGCTCCTCACTCTAGAACATTTGCCCGAAACCCTCAATCTTGCAATCTCTTTCCTTTGAAAGGCCCGTCAAAACTTATCTTTTTGATCGGTCCTCTCTGATAACTTTTGTGATTTAATTTCTTAGTTTGCTTTGGGCCGTTTTATTATGTTAAAAGTGTGATATAAATGCAGATTGTCATTGTTGAGGAGGAATTGGGTTCAAAATTATGGTCAGGACTGGGATTTGGATTTGGGCTGTACACCGGAGATTCCAGTGCTGTGCAGCTACAGCTACAGAACGGCCCCAGATCCTTCCTAATAAATAAGACTGGTCTGGAAACATATTTAGCCTCTGAATGCTATTCCTTTTCATTATTTCCACAGGGTGGAGATAAAGAGCATGTTCTACCATCCTTGTTTTCACCAACTAAACTACATGTATTCAGATCATTTTTTTAATGTCAGGAGGCATTTAATATGCCTTTAAGTTTATACTTGGATAGGAACATAGGAACAGGTATAGGCTATTTATCCCCTTGAGCCTGTTCAACCATTCAATAAGATCATGGCTAATCCGTGACCTAACTTCATATCCCTTAATACCTTTGATTAACAAAAATCTATCAATCTCAGATTTAAAATCAATAATTGAGCTAGCAATTATTGAGCTAGCATCAACTGCCGTTTGCGGAAGAGAGTTCCAAACTTCTACCATCCTTTGCGTGTAGAAATGTTTCCTAATTTCACTCCTGAAAGACCTGGCTCTAATTTTTGGTCTGTGTTCTCTAATCCTAGACTCCCCAACCAGCAGAAATAGTTTCTCTCTATCTACCCCATCAGTTCCCCTTAATATCTTGAAAACTGATCAAATCACCCCTTAATCTTCTAAATTCTAGGGAATACAACCCTAGTTTATGTAATCTCGCCTTGTTATTTAACCCTTGGAGTCCAGGTATCATACTATGTACAATAGAGCCTTGGTCACTCCCCATCTGGAGTACTGTGTTCAGTTTTGGGCACTGCATCTCAGGAAGGATGTATTGGCCTTGGAAGGAGGGGTGCAACGCAGATTCACCAGAATGATACTGGGACTTAGAGGGTTAAATTAAGAGGACCGTTTGCATAAACTTGGCTTGTAGTCCCTTGAGAATAGGACATTAAGGGGTGATCTAATCGGGGTGCTTAAAATGTTGAAAGGATTTGATTGGGTAGATACAGAGAAACTATTTTCTCTGCTAGGGGAATCAAGAACAAAGGGACATAATCTTAAAATTGGAGCCAGGCCATTCAGGAGGGAAATCAGGAAGCACCTTTTCACAAAAGGGTGGTAGAAATTTAGAACTTTCTTCCCCCATAAGGCTGTGGATACTGAGACAATTGGAGCTTTCAAGACTGAGATCGATAGATTTTTTTTGTTAGGTAAGTGTATCAAGGAATATAGAGCAAAGGCACGAAAATGTAATCAGATTCATAGATATTTACGGCACAGAAGGAGGCCATTCGGAGATCAGCCATGATCTAATTGAATAGCAGAGTAGTTGCGAGGGGCTGAATGGCCTGCTCCTGTTCCTAATGTTCCTACATTTTATAGTTAAGTGCTTTGTTAGAAATAGCACAGAAAAACATGAATGTATATCATATTTCATATGTCTAAAACTGTATATGCTATTAGGTATGTCACAAGATACAAACATAGGAGAAAGAGGTACATGAAAAGATATTCCCACATACTGACCTGTAAAATGCTTTCATAATTCATTGCCATGTCTTGTTACCTATAGTCTCTCTCTATATGAGGTAATTGTAAAGTGATTGAAATATCAACTTCTCTTGATGGGTTTTCAGCACTAGATTGTAGCACCTGTTAAAGGGCCAAGAAGATGGACTTTCTATGATTTCAAAGAGAATTGGCAGTTTTGACAATTACTCACACACTTATGTTCTGCTGTTTTCAACTATTGCTGTTCAATTTATGTGTGCACAATATATGAATCTGAACTTGAATCTACATTGGATGTATTGACACAGTGACTTCTTGCTGTTGGTGCTGAAGGATCTGATAATATCTCGGCCTAATCTGCACATCGTCCTGATGAGCGCAACTCTGAATGCACAGCTGTTCACAGAATACTTCAATTTGTGCCCCAGTATTCATATCCCAGGTAGGATTTGATCTATGTAATGTAAACATTTGCTTTAAAGTTACATACCTTAGCCCGTTGAAGGTTACTGAAGCACCACATCCACGAATAATACAATCGCAGAGAGGTCAATAACCAGGGGGCATTTAAAGTGATTGGTAGAAGGAATAGAGGGGAGCTGAGGAAATTTTTTTTCACCGAGGGTGGTGGGGGTCTGGAACTCACTGCCTGAAAGTGTGGTAGAGGCAGAAACTCTCAACTCGTTTAAAAAGTGCCTGGATGTGCACCTGAAGTGCTGTAACCTACATGGCTATGGACCAAGTGCTGGAAAGTGGGATTAGGCTGGGTAGCTCATTTTCGGCCAGTGAGGACACAATGGGCCGAATGGCCTCCTTCTGTGCTGTAAATTTTCTATGATTCTATGAATATGTTAAATACTTGTTTAATTCAGGGTTGTGCTGTAAATAGGCATGTTCCAGGTGTCTAGATCTTGTCCTCGCTCTGTTTTGCCCACAAGTTCAGAATTTGTGGTTGACTATCATTATGAAAACATTCACTTCAACAGGTTGCAAGGATGGTTGTTAGAAATGTCAGACCACTGTGATATGGGATGCACTTCTGCGGCTGGGATCGAAGCACATTGTTTGCCCTGCATCTATATTTGACTCAGGCAAAAAGTTTATTCCATTCCCACAAGGCTAACACCCCGCACCTTGAGCAACATAAAATTCTGCACACTCAACAGAAAAGCAAGTCATCCCTTGTGCTTGCGTGTATCTTCTAGTGATCATTTTACTGTGTCACTGGGATTGCGTATGGCCTCAGAGCAGGTCGTATCTGATGTAAAAATGCATAGATCAAACAGAAAGTGATTATAAAAATCTGCTTTTATTGTACAAATGTGGATAAGAAATTACAGGTTAATTTTAAAATGAAAGATGCACGTGTAGTGAATTGGAATATTTGCTACCCTGGATATCCAAATTCCTTGCACTAATAGTGCCTTTATTGCTTGACAAAGTGGGATCAGACACTGAACAGAATTTTGGGAGGAGAGTTAGAGGAGATGAGATAGGGTTCAGAGGAAACTTTTCAGTGGAGAGAGACGGGGACAGATGATGGGCTTTTAGGAAGGCAGATCTCAAGTGCTGGGGCATGATGACTAGTCTCTGCCAGTAATGGGACGTGTCGTGCACAGAAGACTAGATTCTGCAGGTTAGAGGGTGCACGCTGGAACATAGGGCTGGAGAAGGTTGCAGAGGTAAGATGGAGCTAACCTAAGGAGGGATTTATAGATGAGGATTTTGAAATCAATGCGCTGGGGGATTGGGAGCCTGTAGAGATCGGTGAGGATAGGGGGGATAGGTGAGTGGGACCTAGATTCAAATCAGGCCCAGAATGATGGGATGAATGTCTTCACATCGTTCACCTGACGAAGGAGGAAGCCTCCGAAAGCTTGTGAATTTAAAATAAAATTGCTGGACTATAACTTGGTGTTGTAAAATTGTTTACAATTGTCAACCCCAGTCCATCACCGGCATCTCCACATTCATCTTAAGCCTGGAAGGGTCCTAAATGAAATAAATTTGGACTGTTTCAATCCAGTTCCTAGTAGCCATAGGCCTACAACACACAATTGATGCTAAGTTAGCAAATTCACTGATAGATCGTATGATAGATGATGTGGGAAATGGAAACATTTCACAATGATTCAGTGGCGGGAAGTCTTCTGAGGTTGGGGTGAGGCTCTTTGTTTGATGCAGAGTACAGCTCCCTCTACTCTGCTCCACAATGTTATTCCTGACCAGGAGCATTTGATGCTGGCAATGGGGATCTGCAATGGAAAGTATCACGTTCACCAGCACCAACTCCCATCACCCTGATGAACATTTAATTCACAAAAATGAAGTTTAAAAGGAAATTGTTTAAAGCTCCAAATTGATTCTCCAAGTTGTTAAAATTGGATAGCCGTGTGGTGAAAGATAGAATACTAGAACCTGATCTTTAGTTGTTTCCAAGGCCTTTATTCACACAGATTACCCTTACACACACCACACCCTAGCTAAGCTCTCCTATAAAAAGGATACAAGAGTCCCCAGTTGATACCCACCACCTGAATACAGTTAACACTAATTGATATAAATCATACAATTAACACAAGTGTCCTACAAATGTGGTCAGTTCATTCGATGAAAGATAAGTACTGAAAATGAAAAGTAATTTTGTTTGTAAATGATGTTTTATTTTCATCATTTGTACAATACCAGCATGGGATGCTACTACACTTATCAACAGCATAAAACCTTAGTAAGACTCCTGTTGGAGTACCGTGTGCAGTTTTGGGCTCCACGTGATAGGAAGGATGTAGACACAATAGAGAGGGTACAGCCCAAATTCGCTAGGATACTGCCTGATGTGAGGAAATAGAAATATGAAGAATGACTCTTATATTGGGGCTGTTTTCACTGGAACAGAGGAGATTACGGGCTGATCTGATAAAGTTGTTCAAAATTATGAAGGGATAGGACAGGGTTGATAGAAACAGACTGTTTCCAGTGTCTAGAATGAGGGGACATTGATATAAGATTAAATGTAAGAGATTTAGGAAGGAGAGCAGGAGAAATATTATTACATAGGGGGCTGAGAGGCTGTGAAATACACTACCAGAGTTACTGATTGAAAAATGATTGAAGCAGATTGCATGTCAACATTTAAGAATAGATTAGATAGGTGGTTGAAGAAAAGGGAAATAAACGGATACAAGAACAGGGTAGACACATGGGATTAGGACTGCTGCTCATGGATAAACATCAGCGTGAACTGGGTGGTTGAAATGTCCTGTTTCCAAGTTGTACATTCTATGAAACAGATACAATTAGATCTGCAGAAGGATTGGATTCAAATGATTTTTTAAAGGAATATTTTCAGCAAAACTTCCAAAAATATATCAAGAACCTTCTCCTAGTATAAATTATTTAAATAAAGAAATAAATATAAACTTACCACTGCAATTTATTTTGTTATTTCCACTTCTCATGATGCTTTGTGCACTCATTTTGCAGAGCACTGTAGTGCCTGGAAATAACACTGGATGACTGAGTACTAGTCAAAGAGTCCAACATTACGGTATTAGCTGTGGCTCGGTTGGTATAACTCTTGCCTTTGACTCAAAGTTGTGGGTTCAAGTCCAACTCTGGGGACTTGAGCACAAAATTCAGACAGGCACTCCAATGAGGAAGTGCTGCTAACTGCAGATAAAATCTGAGTATAGCGCCCTGCCAGGAGGTGGTCCTTTTTATACTTTTAATTTTTTTTACATCTCTAGATATGAAGATAAGTCTGACCGATACTAGCCTTTCTTGGACTATTGCATCAAAGATTATTTAAAATATTTCAGGAATTCGAGTTCAACGCTGCTGTAGCATTGAGGAGAAAAAAAATGCAGCACCTTGATATAAAATTCAAAATTGGATGGCGGTGAAAGTAAATGTACTGAATTTTGTCATTCTGGTGTTTTAGGATATACTTTTCCAGTGGATCAATATTTCCTGGAAGATGCACTTACAATGACTAGGTAAGCATCGTTTACATTATATCAGAACATGGAATAAGTGACTACTGTTCTACTTTCAACTGATTGAAATATCCTAACTGGCACCAAGCTCCTTTCACCCATCACCCCGTGCTTGCTGACATACATTGGCTCCCAGTCCGGGAATGCCTCTATTTTTAATTCTCATCCTTGTTTTCAAATCCGTGGCCTTGCCCCACCCTAGATCTGTAACCTCCTCCAGCCCTACAACTCAGATCTCTGCACTCCTCCAATTTCTTGCCTTTTGCACTTCCCGGTTTTAATTGCTTCAACATTGGCGGCTGTGTTTTCAGCTGCCTAGGCCTGAAGCTCTGGTATTTCCTCCCTAAACCTCTCCGCCTCCCTAGCTGTCTCTCCTCCTTCAAGACACTCCTTAAAACCTACCACTTTGACCAAGCTTTTGGTCATCTGTTCTAATATCTCATTATGTGGCTCAAATTTTGTTTGATGAACGCTCCTTGGGACATTTTACTACGTTAAAGGTGCTATATAAATGCAACTTGTTGTTGTAGATTGTGGACTATATTTTGAAGCATTACCACAGACTGTACGCATAAATTTAACTCGATGGAATTTAGCAGTCATTTTAGCAAATCTGGGAAATGATCAAAAATTTCAGGCAGGTCATTCAGCCATTTTGCCTGTATATCTAATGTGGATACTGTCTTCACCTGGGGATTGATCTGACCTTTACCCCTGCTCACGTGCAGTGGCACTTATGTTAATGTTAAGTCTTTTTCATCCATGATTGTCTTCCTTTTGCACAAATGTACAAAGGGTACTCACGCCCTGCCAAACCCCATAGGAATGGGTGAAAACCTGTCATTTTAGAAATTGAATAACGTATTCAGTGCACTCACCCCTCCACTGGTACTACTGTTTTTCACAAAAACCCAAACAAAGCAGTATAAAGAAAAGAAGACTTGCATTTATATAGCGCCTTTCATGACCTCCGGATGTCCTAAAGTGCCTTACAGCCAATGCAATACATTAAGTGAAGTCACTGTTGTAACGTGGCAGCCAATTTCCGCACAGCAATGTCCTACAAACAGCAATGTGATAATAACCAGATAATCTGTTTTTTAGTGATGTTAGTTGAGGGAGAAATATTGGCCAGGACACCGGGGCTAACATCTCATCCAAAAGATGGCACCTCTGTACTGCACTGTAGTGTCAGCCTAAACATAGCCAATTAATTTCTCAACGCGGCCCCACCTTCTGCTGTTCTCCCAACCTGGCCCAAATCTTTGTGGAAAATAGGAGAGTGGATAGTTGAAAGTCCTTCTTGCAAAGAAAGCTGTTTAACTGCAATTGTCTCATACAGAAACTGAACCATAACAAAGCCTTCTCTCGGTTGGCTGTGATGATATGAAATAAGTTGCGGCAATGTCAACCCAGTTCCTAAAAGTAATGAGTCAACAGCACAAAAGCTTCAATAATTCAACAAGAACAACACCTTGCATTTATTCAGTGCCTTGGTCATAGGAAAACGTTCCAAGGCGCTTCACGGAAGTTTAAGGAAAATCAGCTGCCAAGCCAAACAAGGAAAGAATTAGAAGAGGTAACTAAAAGCTTGGTCAATGAGGTGAGGTTTAAGGAGGGTCTTAAAGGAGGAGAAGGGCTTTGGAGAGATTTAGGGAGGGAATTCCAGAAAGTGGGGCCTCGACGGCTGAAAGCATTGCAGCCAGTGGTGAGCTGAAGGGAATGGGGGATGCACAAGTGACTGGGGTCAGTGCAACAGAGAGTTTGGGAGGTAGTTGTGGATCTGGTGGAGATTACAGAGATGGGGAAGGGATGAGGAGGCCATAGTGAGATTTAAATACAAGGATGAGAATTTTAAATTTGAGGTATTCGTTGACTGGGACCCAATGTAAGTGAACGGTACTTAGTGCGGGAAGAGATACGGGCAGCAGAGTTTTGTACAAGCTGAAGTTGACCGTGCAAATCAGAACTAAATCGGCAGTCTAATAAGAATTGCCTAATAACAGAAAAATTCATCGTGATGCAGCAGGAGATAGTTTTCTGGGGATGGGCTTAAGGCACATTGGGGGAAGTTTTCCTTTGTGTGCTGCATGTAGTAACACCATAAACTTGTTTATAATTACATGGAATTAACAGCAAAGAATTAACATCATAGGGCTC
This sequence comes from Heptranchias perlo, assembly GCF_035084215.1. NCBI lineage: Eukaryota > Metazoa > Chordata > Chondrichthyes > Hexanchiformes > Hexanchidae > Heptranchias > Heptranchias perlo. The sequence goes on from NC_090332.1 coordinate 72,602,140, forward strand.
TGGTGAGACCACACCTGGAGTACTGTGTACAGTTTTGGTCTCCTTACCTAATGAATGGTATACTTGCGTAAGAGGGGGTACAACAAAGGTTCACTAGGTTGATTCCTGTGATTAGAGGTTTGTCTTATGAGGAGAGGTTGAGTCAAGTGGGCCTATGTTCTCTGGAGTTTAGAAGAATGAGTGGTGATCTCATTGAAACGTATAGAATTCTTAGAGGGTTTGACAGGGTAGATGCTGAGAGGCTGTTTAGCCTGGCTGGAGAGTCTAGATCTAGGGGTCATAGTCTCAAGATAAGGGGTCGACCATTTAGGACCGAGATGAGGAAAACTTCTTCACTCAGCGTTGTGAATCTTTGAAATTCTCTACCCCGGAGGGCTGTGGATGCTCAGTCATTTAGTATATTCAAGATTGAGATTGATGGATATTTAGACACTAAAGGAATCAAGGGATATGGGGATAGGACGGGAAAGTGGAGTTGGGGTAGAAGATCAGTCATGATATTATTGAATGGTGGAGCAGGCTCGAGAGGCCATATGGCCTACTCCTCCTCCTATTTCTTGTGTTCTTATAGAATCAGGCCAATTGGCCTGTGCCAGTATTTTTATGCTCCACACGAATCTCCTTCCACCTTACTCATCTAACCCTTTAAAGACCAAGTTTAGGATTTTTACACATGCCGCATAGACGATAGTTTTCCCATTGTTGAGGCAGAATAGAAAGAGGTTTACTCTGCTTCTAAAAATGCTTCACCTGACCTTCGATTGCTCGATGTTACCACAGGGTGCTAAACGTATATATTGTTCCCCCAGTACTGATCTCCTTCAGTTAGGGGAAAACTAAATTTAGCAGAGTTTTTTTTTAAAAAAATTATGAGTATTTTCCAGAACCATCTGTACGCGCTGGAAAAGATGACCGTTCGTTAACAGATGCACTAAGTCTAACCGATTTCTTTAGATTTGATTTATTACTTTTTTATTGCCGGAATGACACATCATTTCAACGAGAGTGGTAAATCTGTTTCTAGCTCTCGTACTGCACTGAGTGCTTTTTTTTAGAAAAAGTGTTTTTTAAAAAAATAACTGAGAACTTTTTTTCATTCGGTAAGAAATTTGTGTCCAAATTGACTTCATTGTATTAGAATCATAGAAAAGTTACAACATGGAAGGAGGCCATTTGGCCCATCAAGTCTGTGCCGGCTCTATGCAAGAGCAATCCAGCTAGTCCCGCTCCCCCACCCTATCTCCATAGCCCTGCAAATCTTTTCCTTTCAAGTACTTATCCAGTTCCCTTTTAAAAGACACAATTGAATCTGCCTCAAACAGCCCCTCTAGCAGTGTATTTGTGTCATTTGAGTGATTGCCAAATAGCTTTTTATTGGCGCCTTTTGTTCAGAGTGAATGCATTACTGCTGACTTCTGTAGTTAGCTAAAGTTTATCCATTTTAACTAAAGCTCATTAAACTGTCCAGTTTTGAAGCAGCAGTGTGTCTATCGAAGCCAAGTCGTGTTGATTCCCTTATTGAATTAACAACCCTGAGCTGATTAGCTGTCTTTGTGTCCTCGAGCTGTTTTTAAACAAATTGTTACATGCTTTTAAAACAAAGCTTAGACCTAGCAGGAATACAACATAGATTTTTATAGCACAGAAGGCGGCTATTTGGTCCATCGTGCCTGTGTCCGGCTCTCTGAAAGAGCTCTCCACCTAATCCCATTCCTTTTCTTGCCCCGTAGCCTTTAAATTGCTTCTTTGTCAAATATTTATCCCCATCCCTTTTTATAAGCTATTCTGGATTCTGCTAGCCCCCATTATTTCTGGTTGGGCATTCCCTATCCTAACGGCCTTCAGTTATTTATAATTCATTTACAGACTTTCAGTTAGGGATTCTATTTTTCTTCCCCAGACTTCAAATATGACTAAACAGAATCATGCAAGTTTTTCTTTTTTTTAAATTGATCATTCTCCGGATGTGGGCGTCGCTGGCAAGGCCGGCATTTATTGCCAATCCCTAGTTGCTCTTGAGAAGGAGGTGGTGGGCCGCCGCCTTGAACTACTGCAGTCCTTGTGGTGAAGGTACTCCCACAGTGCTATTAGGTAGGGAGTTCCAAGATTTTGACCCAGTGACGACGAAGGAATGGCGAGATATGTCCAAGTCAGGATGGCATGTGACCCAGAGGAGAACTTGGAGGTGATGGCGTTCCCATGCGCCTGCTGCCCTTGTCTTTCTAAGGGTGGAAGTTGCAGGTTTGGGAGGTGCTGCCGAAGAAATTGGCAACATACTAACAAAACATTTTGGCTGCCTGTTGTTTCTGTTTATTCCTTGTGCCTCTCGTCCTTGCCTTTTTTGAAGTTTTTCTTTCCAGAAACAAATTGCGAGAACATCAAAGGGGGTCATGTCTTTCAAACCATTCTGCATAAGCAATGTGCTAACCTCTCAATCTTAATAACAAAAACAGTCACGATTAATGAATCTGAAGCAGCTTTAACGAAGCGTAAAAGCAGCAGCATTCTAATCTGATTTTTCTCTCAACCCCTGCAAAGCAAGTTGCTGGTTGAGAACATTATCAACAGGACCACTTGCAGAGTGCACGCAGGAGGAGTTGTGTTCTAGGGCTAATGATCCTGGCTGCTGGGATGTGAGAGGTGTTTTGGAACAGTAACGAAGGAAACAGTCTTCACCATTACCTTCCTGGTCAAACCCCTGGTTGCTATTTTTCCTGGCCATATTGCATAAAGTCACTGGGGTAGAGAAGAGAGTTTGATGAAAAAAGAGAGATGTAGGTAAAACAGTTGCAGGGTATGTCAAGCCAGCATTAAGAGCGAATGTGGTGAGGAAGCACCATTGTGGAGTGATTGACTTTAATCTTTAATTTAACAATCAAATACAACCTCCTTACTAGAGTGCCCATTTTAAAATGAAAAAAAGTGTTTATTAAATTTCCCTTTCCTTTAGAGAAGTGTGTACAGTCAAGGAGGTGCTTTTACTGTGACTCTCTGGACAACCCTTGAATATTTAAACCTAATTAATACCGATTTATAGTCCCTAATCTGCTTTTATGCCACACTGTCAATTTAGCATAAATCTGTCACCAAGCTACTAGATCAGTGTTGTCCAACAGAAATTGTTGACTAGCCACAGATGTGGTTACGGTGACACCGTTTTAGCCATATGCACTCATTTTCGTAGAAAACTCCTTGCACATACTCATACAATACAGGTAAATGTAGTTCATATGTGTATATTTACTTAACAAACATCTACCACTATTCAGTGACCAAGGAAGTAAAGCATTCACAATGATCAAAAAACACTTGCGCACTCTGCTTTTCTTCTGTCCATTTTACCAACAAATGCACAAAAAGGTTAAAAGTGCACATACATACATCGTACAGATATGAGTATTGAGATGACAGGCCCAACGCCAGTGTCTGTTACTCATTTTAGATTTGCCAATCAGAAATGAAATTTCCACATCTGGATTTCCATGTGGCTAGTGGCTAACGTATTGGACAACACTGGTACAATAGAAAGATTTACTGCTTTGAGCCGAAGTGATCCCCTTATTGTGCTTCCTGTTGGACCCTCAGAAGATTAGGAGGGAGGTGAAAGGTTCTTTGTCTGTATGTCCATGTTGTCCTGGCTCTAGTGTAACACCTAGAGCCAACATAGTATGACTGAATGAACCTGGATACTGGTGTAAATCCAATTCCCTCTGGCTAATAACAAAATTGAATGCATATGTAGCCGGAGAAGGGAGCCACACGCACTGAGCTTTCTTGTGTTACGTATTTTTGAAGAAAACTGGAGCTCAGTTATAGTGAAGTCACGGCTGAGTATTCAACTCTACAACACTGGGTTAATTGGAACAGTCACATTTACATGACAAGCTCTTTGTTATATTGCTGCATAAACCCTAGATCCTGCATGTGTCTGTATATAGTCACTTTCCGTATGATTTTTAGCATATGCTGCAGACTGGATGTGGTGGCACTGCAGTCCCCACCTCTTACTCCATAGGAACAGGAGTAGGCCATTCAGCCCCTCAAGCCCGCTCCACCATTTGATAAGATCATGGCTGATCTGTGATCTAACTCCATATACCTGCCTTTGACCCATATCCCTTAATATCTTTGGTTGGCAAAAAGCTATCTATCTCAGATTTAAAATTAGCAATTGAGCTAGCATCAATTGCCGTTTGTGGAAGAGAGTTCCAAACTTCTACCACCCTTTGTGTGTAGAAGTGTTTTCTAATCTCACTCTTGAAAGGTCTGGCTCTAATTTTTAGACCGTGCCCCCTAGTCCTAGAATCCCCAACCAGCGGAAATAGTTTCTCTCTATCTACCCTATCTGTTCCCCTTAATATCTTATAAACTTCGATTAGATCACCCCTTAACCTTCGAAACTCCAGAGAATACAACCCCAATTTGAGTAATCTCTCCTCGTAACTTAACCCTTGAAGTCCGGGCATCATTCTAGTAAACCTACGCTGCACTCCCTCCAAGGCCAATATGTCCTTTCGAAGGTGCGGTGCTCAGAACTGCTCACAGTACTCCAGGTGCGGTCTAACCAGGGTTTTGTATAGCTGCAGCATAACTTCTGCCCCCTTGTACTCTAGTCCTCTAGATATAAAGGCCAGCATTCCATTAGCCTCCTTGATTATTTTCTGCACCTGTTCATGACATTTTAATGATCTATGTACCTGAACCCCTAAGTCCCTTTGGACATCCACTATTTTTAACTTTTTACCATTTAGAAAGTACCCTGTTCTATCCTTTTTGGTCCAAAGTGGATGTCCTCACATTTGCCTGCATTAATTTCCATTTGCCACAGTTTTGCCCATTCACCTAATCTATCAATATCCCTTTGTAATTTTATGTTTTCATCTACACTGCTTACAATGCCACCAATCTTTGTGTCATCGGCAAACTTAGATATGAGACTTTCTATGCCTTCATCTAAGTCGTTAATAAATATTGTGAATAATTGAGGCCCCAAGACAGATCCCTGCGGGACTCCACTAGTCACATCCTGCCAATGTGAGTACCTACCCATTATCCCTACTCTCTGTCGCCTTTCGCTCAGCCAACTTCCTAATCAAGTCCGTACTTTTCCCTCGATTCCATGGGCTTCTATCTTAGCTAACAGCCTCTTATGTGGGACTTTATCAAATGCCTTCTGGAAGTCCATATAAATAACATCCATTGACATTCCCCTGACCACTACTTTAGTCATCTCTTCAAAAAATTCAATCAGGTTAGTCAGGCACGACCTACCTTTCACAAATCCATGCTGGCTCTCTCTGATTAACTGAAAATTTTCGAGGTGTTCAGTCACCCTATCCTTAATTATAGGGCTCAATTTTCGGACGTCCGAGACAGCGGGTTCGTGGCGGGGGGGCTCCGAAAATCGGGGATTCCCGGGGCAGGTCCGGAGTCCGACTCCGACTCCAACCCGCCCACTTCCGGGTTCCCCAGTGGCGCGCTTAGATGCGCGCGCAGCCCCCGCATGTGGGACTCCCGCCGGCGGGATCCCACTTAAACCAATTAATTAGATCAGGTTGTTTACAGACCTGATTTGTAGGATATTTTAGGAGGGGTGGGATTTTCAACTCAACTGAGACTGTTTCCCGTACTGGGGGAAACACTCCTAGTTGAAATGGACGTGTTGCAGCCACCAGCCTGTGGCAGCTGCAAAGGTCCATTTGACAGGAGGGGTGGGGGAGACCCTCACGCATTGCAGGAGGCCACTCTGTCACTTTGGACAAAGTTTGGCCTCCACCACCCTCCTCCTAACAATAAAATTCACCAACTGGCACACTTACCCCGGTGTGCAAACACATTTACCTACCTTGCGGACCCCCTCAAACATACATCTTCCGGATGGGGGCCGCCATAGCTGCAGTCATGACCTCCTTGGAGGACGAACAGCATCACCAACCTCGCCGGCCACGCCATCCACCTCTGACATGTGGAGCTCCACAACACAGTGCTGTGACACATCCACCTGCACAGCAGGAGGGAGGGCAACCGCAGAGAGAGATGCGTCGCAGAAGGCACTACCCTCGCCACAGGGTCCATAGACCGAGGCTCAGCTTCCTGGACCTCTCTGAGCAGCATTGCATACGGAGGCTCAGAGTCACTTGACATGTAGTCGTGGACATCTGCAGCCTCTCATCATGCCGAGCCGCTCCCAGCTGGCTCGAGCACCATCTTCTTACCTGTCGCTGTCAAAGTCACCACTGCCCTCAACAACTTCTCCTCCGCATCCTTCCAGGGTGCCACCGGGGACATGGCCGGCGTCTGTCAGTCGTCTGCACAAAAGAGCCCTGCAAATACACCTACACCCACTCTGCAGTGACACAATGGGTGGCATCAGTTGTGGGTCTTCACGGTGATCCTCAGGAAAGGGCGTTATTGCACAAACCAGACAAGATTTGCAAAGACGTGGCAGTAATGGTGACAATATAATATGTAATGTGAGTTGATCAGAAATCAAATTTAAGTAAAAACCATGACAAACCCTCAAACACCCTTGTGCATCCCCTTCATGCTCACAACATGTTTGCCTTACGCTTCCTACTACACATATGTGATGCATGCCCTGTGGCTGCAGCACAGGTAGTGGCAGGTTGGGTGAAAGAGATGCATGAGAGGGTGAGTATGAGACAGAGCCATGAGATTGTATGAGGATTGGGTTGAGTGGTAGTGGTGGGATTAGTACTGGCGAGGTGAGTAAGTGCAGGTAAGATGAAGATGAGCTTTGAGTGGGTGTGAGGTGTGATGTGACAGAGTAGTGTTGGCAGTGCAGGAGATGTGGGGTGAGGGCGGTGATGTGGCAGACGGAGTGTAGGGGAATGAGTAAGTGTACACACTTCGGCTGACCTACTTAGGTCATTGAAGCGCCTCCTGCACTGTATGCAGGTGCGTGATATGTGTTGGTGGTGCTGGTGACCTCCTCTGCCACCTCGAGCCAGGCCTTCGTGGTGACAGAGGCAGGCCACTTCCTCCCGAAGATCTCTGTCCTCCTCCTCCTCACCCCATCCAGTAGGACCTGGAGTGAGGCATCATTAAACCTGGGAGCAGCCTTCCCCATGGGCTGCTCCATGCTGTAATTTTGGCTCCTTTCTGCAGCATCAGTCAGTGGAGGACTGCCCCTTTAAATATGGGTTCCTCCAGCTGACAGCCTATGATGCGGCCGTGTAGTCCGCCCGCTGCGCAGCTTTCCAGCGCGAAACCCGGAAGCCGAGGTAAGTGCCTTCAATTAGGCTGCAATCGCGTGCGGAGCACCCCGAATTCACTGGGCGCGTTACCCACCTAAAATCGAGCCCATGGACTCCAGCATTTTCCCCACAACAGATGTTAGGCTAACTGGTCTATAATTCCCTGGTTTCCCTCTCCTTTCTTAAAAAGCGGAGTGACGTGCAATTTTCCAATCTAGAGGGACGGTTCCTGAATCCAGAGAACTTTGAAAGATTATAGTTCGGGCATCTGCAATGTGCTTCCCCCTTTAAAACCCTGGGATGGAAACCATTTGGTCCTGAGGATTTGTCACTCTTTAGTGCTATTATTTTCTTCATTACTGTTGTTTTACTTATGTTAATTTTATTGAGTCCCTGTCCCCGATTCAATATTAGTTTTCTTGGGATTTCCGGCATGCTATCCTCTTTTTCTACTGTAAATACTGAAGCAAAGTAATTATTCAACATGTCCACCATTTCCCCATTGTCAATGACAGTATCCCCACTTTCAGTTTTTAAGGGGCCAACACTGCTCCTGACCACCCTCTTTTTCCTAATATAACTATAAAAGTTCTTCGTATTGGTTTTGATATCTCTTGCAAGTTTCTTTTCATACTCTCTTTTTTTGTAGCTCTTACTATCTATTTTGTAACCCTTTATTGATCTTTGTATCTTTCCCATTCGCCAGGATCTGTGCCATTTTTTGCCTTTTTGTATGCCTTTTCCTTAGGTCTTATACTGTCCCTTACCTCTTTAGTTGTCCATGGCTGTTTTTTTTGGCAAGTAGAGTTCTTGCTCCTCTGGTATAAACCGGTTCTGTATCATGTTAAATGTTTCTTTAAACATTTCCCACTGATCATCAGTTGCTTTACCCATTAACAGATTTGCCCAGTTTACTGTGGACAGTCTCTGTCTCATCCCATTGAAGTCGGCCTTACCCAAGTCTAGAATCTTAGCAGCTGACTCACTTTTTTCCCTTTCAAACACTACATTGAACTCGATCATGTTATGATCGCTATTGGATAGATGTTCACGCACAGTTAAGCCGTTAACTAAATCTGGTTCATTACTCATTACTAAATCTAGTATGGCTTGCCCCCTTGTTGCCTCCAGGACATACTGCTGTAGAAAACTATCCCGGACACACTCAAGAAATTCACTACCTTTCTGACAGTTGCTTTTCCCAATCTATGTGAAGGTTAAAGTCCCCCATTAAGACCACTATGCCTTTGTTACACGCTTATCTAATCTCTGCATTTATACAATCTAGCACTTCAGAGCTGCTGCCAGGGATCCTATACGTAACTCCCACTATAGTCTTAGATCCTTTCCTATTTCTCAATTCAACCCATAAGATCTCTGTTGGCTGCTTACCTCTCGTTATATCCTCCTTTATCATTGAAGTGATTTCATCTCTAATCACTAAGGCTACTCCCCTTCCCCCCCCCCCCCTTCCATTTCCCTATCCATCTTCGCTTATCCTGGACAGCCACCTATATCGGGCAAATGGCGCTGTCCGTTTGCCATCACCAGAGGCGTCAATTACAAATACGCCGTTTAAAACGTATTAAGCGTGCCGGCTATTTCGTGCAGATCAGTACTTAATGGATTTGTAAAAGCCGATTTTAAAAAAAAATGTTAATGGCTGCAGCCAATTGACACCTCACTTTGCAACATAAATAGAGCCACAAACAGATTCACAGAGACATTAATGGAACCAAAACACTGTAGCAGTGGTTGACCCGATCCCACATTAAACACATCAGCTGATCGAAGCTGCCCAAAGTCTCCACTGCCTCCCCTAGTTGTTAACAGTGCCTACAGCTGATGGAGATTGGGTAGCTTCAATCAGTTGTTTGCACTGTCAACAACTGCGGCAGGCAGTCAGAAAGTTCAGCCCTACTGCCTTGAGCCACCACCACCCCTCCCCCGCCCCGTGGCCTCTAGAACTCCTGCGAACCCTTCTTGCCAGCTTGTTGATCCCTATGTCTGTAAAGAACTCCTTTTTAAATTTCTTGGTTACACCGGCCACCACATATAGTGGGCAAATTGTGTTGACACTAGTGCGCCTGCTATAACTGGTGGAGACTGTATTTACGTTGTATTGCCTCCAAGTTGATGTGAATCTTACCCGGGGACTGGTCCTTATTAATGATCTAGAGTGTACTTATAATTTGACCTCTCTGTAAGCAAGTTTCAGTTGGTCACCTAAGTAACTGATTTATTACATCTCAGTGACCTAGTGGGCCAGGCTTGCCCCAATCATCTGGTGTGTATTTCTTTCACTTGCGTTTGCCTGGTAATGTTAGGATGAGTTTTGCCTATTTGCTTTTATTCTTTTCCAACCGAGAGTGGAACAATCATTGCTCAGGAAACATGATTTAAATTGCACAAGCAAGTCAGTGTTTTATGTCCTTTGTTGGGCAAATGATTTGCACTTGTAACATGCTCTAAGCAGATGGCTAGCTTGGACTGCCAACCGAAGGAAGTCAATTTAAGTGTTGGTGTCAGATTCTATCCAGAGACTTGAGCATAAAATCTAGACTGACGCTCCAGTGCAGTACCGAGGGAGTGCTGCACTGTCGGAGGTGTCGTCTTTCGGATGAGGCCACGTCTGCCCCCTCAGGTGGACGTAAAAGATCCCGTGGCACTATTTCGAAGAGCAGGGGAGTTCTCTCCGGTGTCCTGGTCAACATTTATCCCTCACGGACACCATTAAAACAGATTATTTGGTCATTATCTCAATGCTGTTTATGGGACCTTGCTGTGCACAAATTGGCTGCCACATTTCCTACATTACCACAGTGACTACACTTCAAAAGTACTTCATTGGCTGTAAAGTGCTTTGGGTCGTCCTGAGGTCATGAAAGGCGCTATATAAATGCAAGTCTTTTTTTTGGTCAAGTCCTTAGCCACCTAAACTCCTCTCTTGTCTTTGAACATCATTATCGCTTGTTTTGCAACATTTTCTGACTTCTACAAGCCACATTTTCTTCATCCTTCTGTGTAAGTTGTTTTGCAGTAATGAAGAAATTGTGCTTGCATTTTACGTTCACATTTAAAGCTTTTACTTCTTGGTGCCGTAGTGCTGCAGTGTACTAAAGCACCAACGTGACAGGATTTAGGTTTGTGCCAAGACGCTCTCAATGCTGGGCTGCTGGTCTTCCCTGCTGTGAGGAAATGTCTACCAGGAACTAGCTTTTTGATGGGGAGGGGAAAATCCACTGGCTGCTCTCGAGCATCTTTATTTCACAGTAGCATGGGGGAAGGCCTAGCAGTGCATGCCTTCCCTCTCAGCTGCAATGAAGACTCTCTGAGAGTCGAGCGTAGAGGAGGAAACAAATCTGAAAGAGCAGGAAATAAAGTTCTTGTCCTCTAATATAAACTCCCACGATGTTTATTCTAGATACGTTTTGGAAGATAGAAGCCCCTATGCACGAACTGTAAAGCCGAATCAATATGACAAGCCTTGCGGAGCTAAAGGTAAAACTAACCGGAGTTCAGTGGAACGGGTTGAGGAGCAGCTAACGTCTTTACATCTACAAGATCAACTATCAATCAAAGACAGCATCCCAGACCAACATCTGACTCTTAAACAACTGATGATCCGATACAAAGGTAGGCTTCTGTACAGAAAATGCAGCATTTTTGTTTTACACATGACTGTTGTAGGAACAAGTAACAAAATGATTAAGCACGCTGTCCTTTCATCTTTCGGAATTGGGTTTGAATACAGCCAGAGTATATAAGTTATCATCTCCCCTTGAGTGTTGTTAGGATCCTTGGTCAACCTAGTTTGGCTAACCTCAGCCTAGTTGCTAGTGAGTATGTGACATCACAAAACAGGTTGCAGTCTTACTTGGAGACCCACAGGGATAGCTGCTGCGAGAAATGGAAATGTAATACTCTGTAACCTCCTCCAGCCTTAAAACCCTCCAAGAACTCTGGGTTTCTCCAATTCTGGCCTCTTGTGCATCCGTGATTTCCTTCGCTCCCCTGTTGGTGGCGATGCCTTCAGCTGCCTAGGCCCTAAGCTCTGGAATTCCGTCCCTAAACCTCTCCACCTCTCTATGCTCTAAGACGTTTGTTAAAACTCTTTGATCAAGCTTTTGGTCACCTGTCCTAGTGTCGCCTAAGGTGGCTCGGTGTCAAACTTTGTCTGATTGCACTCCTGTGAAGAGCCTTGGGGAGTTTTACCACGTTAAAGGTGCTATATAAAAGCAAGTTTCTGTTGTTGCAGTTGTCAGTGTTTGGGGTTGGAGTTAAGGCACATTGTCAGGACAGGGTAGAGTTTAAGTCAGACTACTGGCTCGAGGGAAACCCTTGTCCATATTGAGCCATGCTGTTAGTGACCAGGAAGTGTGTGATACAAACATGGGGAGGAATTAATGTTCCATCTGAAAGTGCTAACATACATCAAAGGAAAGTATTTACAGTTTTAAAAAAAAACTAACGGGTCTAATTATCACGAAACACTTATAGATTCACTTTTTTTTCACAGGACACTGAGTTAATCTTAGCCATGAACAATGGATTCTTGCTATCAATTACATTAGTTTCTAGGATCTTAAATTTAAACAAAGCTAATTACATAGGTATGAGGGGCAAGTTGGCTAAGGTAGATTGGGAAATTAGATTAAAAGATGATGGTAGATAAGCAATGGTGAAAATTTAAAGAAATAATTCATAATTGTCAATGAATATACATTCCTTTGAGGAATAAAAACTCCATGGGAAAAATGATCCAACCGTGGCTAACTAGAGAAGTTAAGGATAGTATTAGATTTAAAAGAAGAGGCTTACAACATTGACAAAAAGGGTAGTATGCCTGGTAAAACCCACCCAATCCTCAATCAGCAAAGGATGACCAAGAAATTGATAGAGGGAGAAAATTGAATATGAGAGTTAACTGGCAAGAAATATAAAAACAGATTATAGGAGCTTCTATAAGTATGTATAAAGGAGGAGATTAGCGAAAGTAAACGTAGATCCCTTAGAGGTAGGATAAATTATAATGGGGAATAAGGAAATGGCAGGGACGTTAAACAAATATTTTGTATCTGTCTTCACAGTAGAAGTCACAAAAAACATACTGGAAATAGTGGGGAACCGAGGGTCTAATGAGAGTGAGGAACTTAAAGCAATTAAGATTAGTAAAGAAAAAGTACTGGAGAAATTAATGAGACTAAAAGCCGACAAATCCCCCAAGATCTGATGGCCTACATCCGAGGGTTTTAAAAGAGGTGGCTGCAGAGATAGTGGATGCGTTGGTTTTGATCTTTCAGAATTCCCTACGTTCTAAAATAGTCCCCATGGATTGGAAGGTAGCAAATGTAACCCTGCTATTCAAGACAGAGTGGAAGAGAGAAAACAGGGAACTATAGACCAGTTAGCCTGACATCAGTAGTAGGGAAAATGCTAGAATCTATTATCAAGGACGCAGTAACAGGGCACTTAGAAAATCATAACATGATTAGGCAGAGTCAGCACAGTTTTATGAAAGAGAAATAGTGTTTGACAAATCTATTAGAGTTTTTGAGGATATAACGAGCAAGGTAAATAAGGGGGAACCAGTGGATGTAGTATATTTGGATTTTCAAAAGGCATTCAATAAGGTGCCAAACAAGAGGTTGTTACACAAGATTAGGGCTCATGGGATTGGGGGTAATATTTTTGCATGGATTGAGGATTGGTTAACAGAAAACAGAGAATAGAAATAAATGAATCCTTTTTGGGTTGGCAGGTTGTAACTAATGGGGTGCCGCAAGGATCAGTGCTTGGGCCTCAGCTGTTTACAATCTATATCAATGACTCAGATGAGGGGACCGAGTGTAATGTATCCAAGTTTGCTGACATTACGAAGTTAGGTGGGAAAGTAGGCTGTGAGGAGGACACAAAGAGGCTGCAAAGGGATCTAGACAGATTAAGTGAGTAGGCGAGAAGATGGCAGATGGAGTACAATGTGAGGAAGTATTAAATTATCCACTTTGGTAGGAAGAATAGAAAAGCAGAATATTTTTTAAAAGGTGAGAGACTAAGAAATGTTGGTAGTCAGAGGGATTTGGGTGTCCTTGTACATGAGTCACAGAAAGTTAACATGCAGGTACAGCAAGCAATTAGGAAGGCAAATGGTATGTTATCCTTTATTGCAAGGGGGTTGGAGTATAAGAGTAAGGAGGTCTTGCTGCAATTATATAGGGCTCTGGTGAGACCACACCTGGAGTACTATATACGGTTTTGGTCTCCTTACCTAAGGAAGGATATACTTGCTTTAGAGGGGATGCAATGAAGGTTCACCGGATTGATTCCTGGGATGAGAGGGTTGTCCTATGAGGAGAGATTGAGTAGAATGGGCCTATATTCTTTGGAGTTTAGAAGAATGAGAGGTGATCTCATCGAAATGTATAAAATTCTTAGAGGGTTTGATAGGATGGATGCTCAGAGGCTGTTTCCCCTGGCTGGAGAGTCTCGAACTAGAGGTCATAGTCTCAAGATAAGGGGTCGGCCATATAGGACTGAGATGAGGAAAAATTTCTTCACTCAGAGGGTTGTGAATCTTTGGAATTCTCTAACCCAGAGGGCTGTGGATGCTCAGTCTGAGATCAGTGGATATTTGGACACTAAGGGAATCCAGGGGATATGGAGATAGGGAGCGAAGTGGAGTTGAGGTGGAAGATCAGCCATGATCTTATTGAATGGCGGAGCAGGCCTATTTCTTATGTTTCCTAAACTGACACCAAATAAATGTAACACATTCCCATCTCTCATATTGTCCTCGACCCCTGAAGCTTTTGACCACAGCGTCCTCCATTGTACGGCTGAATGAGACTGCCCTCGCTTGGTTCCACTTGTACCTCTCCCATCGTAGCCAGAGCATTTCCAGCAATTACTTCCCTTCCGGCACCTCGCACCATTGCTGCCAGAGACATGGGGTCAGCTTCTATATGTACACTGACGACACCCAGCTCTACTTCTCCACTTCCTTGCTCAACCCCTCCACTACCTCTTTGTTGTCAGACTGCTTGTTTGACATCCAGTCTTGGATGAGCTGCACTTTCCTCCATTGGGAAGACCAGAGCCATCATTTTCGACCCCCGCCACAAACTCCGATTGGATCCCCATCCCTGGCTCCTATCTCAGGCTGACCCAAACTGTTTGCAGTCTGTGCGTCCTAGTTGACCTAAGCTGAGCTGCTGACCCCATGTCGTCTCCATTACAAAGATCGCCTACTTTCACCTCTGAAACATTGCCCGTCGTCACCACTGCCTCAGCCCATCTGCTGCTGAAACTCTCATCCGTGCTTCTGTCACTTCCGAACTCGATTATTCCGATGCTCTCTTGATTGGCCCATCCACCCCCCACCCTCTGAAAACTTCAGCTTATCCAAAACTCTGATGCCCATATCCAAGTCCTGCTCATCCATCACCCCTGTCCTTGCTGACTTACATTGGCTCCCAATCCCCAAATGCCTCAAATTTAAAATTGTCATCCTTGTTGAAATCTCTTTGTGGCCTCATCTCCCCTCTGGTTCTTTTGCAAATTACCTTAAATCTACATCCTGTGGTTATCGACCCTTCTGCCAATGGAAACCGTTTCTTTCTCAAAACCCGTCATATTCAACACAATATTAGTACAAAGTGAAATAGATCTTTCTCCTCTTTTGTCATGTATTGCTGTTCTTCTGAATACTTGTGTTGTAAAGGTTGTACTAAGGGCATGTCAGTCGGGCAGTGTATTTGTGTGCAGTTTTGAGTCTTAGCTGTGCTGTCTTGGGAAGCACTGAGCAAAGACTAGGATTCTGCTCACCAGGAATGAGGAAGAAATGGGAGGGAGAATCGCTCTTGTGTGCCACCTAAAGATCAGTTAGAGAGTGGCACTGGCAGAAGTCCAGCTCAGGCACATTCATTAAGTTGACTTTAATGCTTACGTAGAAAAAACATTTGTACCTGCTGCATTACACAGAGCAGCTGACATGGATTTCGTGCAACAAAGTTGGATCATAAGAAAGTGCTAACTGTGCAAATCACAAAAGCAGCTTGATGCCATCTGATGTCCTTGATTATGTTAAAGCTGATCACTCGAAGCCAGCTGTTTTTTTGTTACTCCGTTCTGCTATTGTCCTTTTCTAAATGATCTTCATTTTGCTAACATACTTCTGAAAATATGTTTAGACTTGTTGAGAAATATTTGGTAAAACAGCTGAGGGTGTACAGTTCCAATTCTCTAACAGCCCAACATACAGTGTCCTCTGGTTTAATGTGCTCTGTTCGTACATCCCTGAATAAAGTGTACTATTATTCTTTCTATAGCATTCCCTTCACTGTAAACACACATTCTGTATGGCTCCCTGAAAAAGATCCCTTTTACAGAAAGGCTGGTGTACCATTTCTTGTTCCAAAAGAACACAGGAAACAAGTCCCACAAACTAATACTGCTCATTTGCCCGTTCCCTCAAATATCTAGCCAATTCTCCCATAAATATTTCCTCACTGTCTGCCTCCCTGAACAATCCATTCCACACTTTTATCATCCTTTGCATAAAATAGTTATATCTAAACTATCTGTGCACCTCCCCTTTTCTAAGCTTGCACTCATATTCCCTGGTTTTAGATTTTGTCAATTTTGAATATATTATTGGGGTTCCTCCCGTGGTTCAATTTATCTACTCTGTTAAAGGAACTGTGTTTTTACTTATAAGTTATTCCTCAAAATAATAGGTTTCACAGTATTACACGTAGACATTCACAAATTTATTAAGCATATGATAACTATTATTGACAATTATTAAACATACACTTAACAGCATCACTTACAGCAAAACCTTGAGAATTCACCAGAGAATTTTAAATACGCTAACTGTCTCGAGCTCGAGGTTTCAAGACTGATCAGGCCTCATTGAATTCTGAGTTCTTTCTCCCAGCAACTACTCATATCTTTTTTTTCCCAATCCTGTTATGTTTCAGCCTCACCTAATCTTCCTTTCATGTTCCTTAACAATGACTTTAATTTTACACATCCTGATTGATCTGTCAATTAGATCCTTAAACTGAAGACAGGTACAGAAATTCATGAACTATCAAAGGCTTTATAACATTCTGTGCAGGTTTTACTTTTCCATCATCTTGGACCGTATTCCTTTTGACAGATGTTGCCTTCCAAGGTTGCCTCGTGTACAGCCATTTTTGTCTGATCAATACAACCCTTTCCTGCCACCTTCATTTTTACAGACACTTAACCGTCATTAAAATGTCAGACCTCTTCTGCATCCCTGTGAAGTTTAAAGAGGAATAACCTACAAGATGCCGTGTTGTCGACACACCCACTTGTACCGACAGAATCCATGTCTTGTTACGGGATCTGTCCATATCAAAGGGATAATTAAACTGCTAGTAAGATCAGCTACAATTGAAAAGTTACTGGACACAGTTAACGTAAGGAAATTAATATAAAGATAATTCAATAGCAGTCCCATCTGATTTACCCTTCACTAACGATTCCTCTGAGTCTTCTCTTTTCTAGAATAAATGGTCAAAAGCTCTTAAAACTCTCCTCCTCCAATAGGCTAGGCATTAGCTTGGTTACTGTTTTCTACTCTGCTTCCAATGCCTGGAGTACAGCAACCAGATTTGTACATAGTGCTTCTGTTGATGCTATATCTGTGCCTTTTCCATGCTCACCACCTCCTGGGATTCCTCTGGCTGTGTATCCCAAGATCCAGTTAAATGTCCATATTGCTGCTGCACACTGTGCTGTTGTTATCAGTGAGCTACCCACCTGTACTCTCAGATCACTTTCCTGTATTGTCCAGTAACCTAGAGCAATTTAGTTCATCCCTAATCTCTGTCTCCTACCTCTCAACCAGTTTTCAACCCATGTCACAAGGTTATGTCCAATTCCATGCACTCTCATTTTTGATAATCTCTTGTGCAGAACCTTATCAAATGCTTTATGGAAGTCCATATAGACGACATCTATAGACACCCCCCCCCTAGACATCATGTTAGTGACCTCCTCAAAAAGTTCAGCTAGATTAGTCAGACAAGACAAATTCAGACTGACTGTCTTGGATCAGCTAACACTTGTCCAAGTGCTCAGTCACTCTGTCTCTGATGAGTGGTTGACGCTTCATCAGAATACGTCTACATTTAACATAGAAAATGTCCCAAGATGCTTCCCAGAGCAGAACTGGGTGCCATGCATTCAGAGAATTAGGAGAGATGTCCGAAAGCATGCTTGAAAATATAGGTTTGAAGGAGGGAAAGAAAGAAAGCACTTGCATTTATATATCACCATTCACGACCTCATGATATCCCAAAGCACTTTATAGCCAATGAAGTACTTTTGAAATGTAGTCACCATTGTAGTGTAGGAAACGTGGCAGCCAAGATGCGCACAGCAAGGTCCCACAAACAGATAATGACCAGATAATCTGTTTTAGTGTTGTTGGTTGAGGGATAAATATTGGCCAGGACACCAGGGAGGACTCCCCAGCTCTTCATCGAATAGTGCATGGGTTTAATGTCTCATCTGAAAGACAGCAGCTCCAACTGTGCAGCACTGAAGTGTCAGCCAAGGTTATGTGTTCAGGTCTCTGGAGTGGAGCTTGAATCCATACCATTCTGACTCAGAGGGGTGAGAGCTGACACCTTAGGTTGCTCTTAAAGGCAGGGGAGAAGTAGCAAAATGGAGAGGTTTAGGGACAGAGTTCTAAAAAAGTAGGTCCAAGACAGCTGAAGGTCGTACCACCGGTGGTGAAATGGAGGGGGAGGGGATGCACAGGAGGCCTGCATCAGAGGACCAAAAACATAGGCTGGGGTGTAAGGTGTGAGAAGCTTGCAGATGTAAGTTGGGAGCAAGGCCATGGATGGATTTATAATTGTGGACAAAGATTTTGAATATAATGCACTGCGGGACAGCAAGCCAATGGAAGTCTTCACAAACAGGAGTGATGGGTGAGTGGGACTAGGGGCAGAATGTGGAGTTTTGGATGAGTTGGAGTTCGTGTATAGCAGAAAGCTGATGAGTGTGTTGGGGGATAGGATGTGGGGGTTTGAGACTTAGCTCCAGATCAAACGGGACACGGAGGGTTTGAAAGGAACCAAGCGTCTGAACAGATTAAGTCACTTATCAAATTTGGTGTGCAGCCAGGGAAGATAATGGAATTGGAGGAGGGCAAAGGTGCAGAGCTTTTGGAAGGAGCTGAATAAGATGGCTTTGGTCTTCCCAATATTCAGTTGGATGAAGTTCTGGCCCAACCATGACCAAGAGTCCACACCTGAAATGTTAACTTATCTGTTCTCATCTCGGATGCTACCTGATCTGCTTTTTTTTTGTTTCATCCATAACTTGGTGTTTGACAACACTGAGCTGGCCATGGAGATGAGGGTACTAGTGGTCAAGAGATAGAACTGTGTGTCTCAAGCGTATTTGTGCGTGCCTACTGATAAGGTTGCAAAGGGGCAACGTTTAATGAGAAAAAGGATGGAATCTTGGAATGCCCCAGAATTGACCATTCTATATGTACATATTATAAAATTCTTGTCCTCATTATATCAATTCCCACATGATCTTTCCCCACCCTACTTGTGCAGTCTCCTCCACACCTATACCCCCTCCCGAATAGGCCTTCTATCTAGGTTTTGATGACTATTTAAACCTAACTCCACCGTTGTACTTCACGATGTCATCCAAACCCCTCAAGTGTAGCATAGTCTTGTAGCACACTCCTAGCCATTGTTTATCCTCTCTCTATATACTGTTAGAAATGGGGTTATTATTTGGTGCTACCTAATACTGAAGATATGACTAAACTTCATAATGGACTTTCTTTTAATCAACAGTATTTCTTTCATAAACAGACATTCTGGAAACTAATTTCTGCATTGTATCTTTAAATGTTACGTCACTTAATAAATTTAACAAGATGTATTTGAGCCAGATTTTATAAGTGACTGACTTGATCTGTTCAGGCTCTTGGTTCCTTTCCAAAGTGAGTGTTCTTGGAGCAACACCTGTGCTCAGAAATCTTGATAATATCACCTCACAAACACAAAAAACATTCCAGATTTTCACCAGCTCTTGGCTCCTTCAAAAGTTGCCATGCAGGAAACTGCATGTCTGCTCCATGACACTTGGTACTCTGTTTCCTACTGTACAGTGACATTTGTAGATGGATTTTATACTATGTTAGTATGTTCGGAATGATGATGAAATGATTGACAGGAAAAGACCCTCTGGCCCATCCAGCCTGTCCTACACAACTGCGATGCCTTGTGCATCACAATATATACACTCACCACCCCACCCAAAACTATGTAATCTCCTGGGAGAGGTGAAAAACCAGATACAAACCCAGGCCAATTTGGGGGGAAAATGTGGGAAATTCCTTTTTACAACCCCCTTAGGCAATTGAAACTAGTCCAGGAGATCACTCTGACTCTGATAATGCCATACAGTACCTACCTTTTGTACAAGGTGATCTCTGCCCCAGCCAGAAACAGGTCCAGCTCTCACTTGAAGGAATTCAACGAACAGGCGTCCACCGCACGTTATTTATACCTTTATTAACATTCTGGTGGAGTAGGGAGGAAACTTGTGCAATTTTGGCTCATCTGGTTTATATGCAGTTAGTGCATGTGAACTGCACAGCTGATGGCGATAATACACTTAGAGTTTGTTTCCTGGCAGTAACTGCACTTTTTTATACTGTTTTAGTTAGTGTGATTCTTTCCTTTTTTAGGAGTTAGTAAGGCTGCATTGAAGAGTATGGCTGGTATGGACCTGGATAAGATCAATTTGGATTTAATAGAAGCTCTACTGGAGTGGATAGTGGATGGAGAACACAATTACCCTCCAGGTTAGTGGGACTTCATACAGTCTGCTGTGTACCTCTTATTGCTGTGATTTTTACAGAGAGCAGATGGTAGAGAAAGGAAATCAAAGCTGGGAGAATCTGGTAGAGGAATCAATAATAAAAGAAGTAAAGTCTTGCATTTACATAACGCCTGTCACGACCTCAGGATGTCTCAAATTGCCTCACAACCATAAAGTACTTTTGAAGTGTAATCACTGTAGTAATGTAGGAAACACGGCAGCCAATTTGTGCACAGCAAGATCCCACAAACAGCAATGTGATAATGACCAGATAATCTGTTTTTAGTGATGTTGGCTGAGCAATAAGTATCAGCCAGGACACCGGAGAGAACTCCCCTGTTCTTCTTCCAATTGTGCCGTGGGATCTTTTACATCCACCTGAGAGGGCAGTCGGGGCTTCGGTTTACCGTCTCATCTGAAAGACGGCACCTCTCCCTCAGTACTGCACTGAAGTTAGAGTATGGATTTCAAACTAGTGTCTGAAGACCCTGGTGGAGGTTGCAAGGGAATTCCAGGGTTTTGTAAAGTCATCAGATTTCTGTCTGGGTCTTAGCACACTGTACACCTTAAGCACAGTAACTCAAGAACTCTATATTAGTTATATATACTTGCGAACCAGATTAGAAATTTAAGTCGTCAAATGGGACTGAAGGGGCGGTAGACGTCTTATAAGCAAGTTATTGAAGTGGGTGGTACTGCAGCTCAATCTGGAGCATGTGTTCAGCTGTTCCTGGCTTGGTACCACTAATCTGCACTCTCCAACGCCCCTTGTCACCTGCAGGTCCAGCAATCCTGCCCGCCTCTCCCCCCCCCCCCCCCCCCCCCCGGCTCTTTCCCCCCCCCCTCCCCTCCCACCCTCCCCCCCCCCCCCCCCCCCGGCTCTGATTGATTGATTGTTTTCTGCCCCACCTTCCTTCTAGGCCCGGCTTGCTCAGTCGGTAGAGCCTGACACTCTTCATGAGATGGTTGTGGCTCAAACCCTACTTTGGACTGTTGGTGTTTAAGAATTCAAAGTCTTAAAGAGGGTGCAGAGGAGATTTACCAGAGATGAGGGACTTCAGTTATGTGGAGAGACTGGAGAAGCTGGGATTGTTCTCCTTAGAGCAGAGAAGGTTAAAGGAAGATTGTGTTCAAAATTCTGAGGAGTTTTGATAGAGCAAATGAGGAGAAACTGCTTCCACTGGCAGGAGGGTCAGTAACAAGAGGACATAGATTTAAGATAATTGGCAAAAGA
This sequence comes from Heptranchias perlo, assembly GCF_035084215.1. Classification (NCBI taxonomy): domain Eukaryota; kingdom Metazoa; phylum Chordata; class Chondrichthyes; order Hexanchiformes; family Hexanchidae; genus Heptranchias; species Heptranchias perlo. Next base: position 72,623,482 of record NC_090332.1, read on the forward strand.
ACCAGAGAGGAGATGAGAATTTTTTTTTACACCGCGAGTTGTGACCTGGAAAGCACTGACTGAAAGGGTGGTGGATGCAGATTCAATAGTAACTTTCAAAATGGAATTGGATATATACTTGAAATGGAAAAATTTGCAGAACTATCAGGGGAGTGGGACTAATTGGATAACTCAAAGAGCCGGCACAGGCATGATGGGCCGAATGACCTTCTGTACTGTGTGATTCCATGAACAAGCTGCCTGCCCCTTTGGGTCACTCTGTTACCTATCAATTCTCCATTATTTGTTGTACATTTTCAGTGGGATAAACAGGATATCTCACTCTCTTCTCCTTCTCCCTTTGCATGATTCTAAAACATAACTGAGTGATTTTCATTTTCCAAATAGGATTCCAGACCTGCCAAGTTGTGCATTAAATAAGGAAATGGTTTAGCTTCCTTTCTGCTCATGAGTGAGATGATCTGCAGTATGTCCAATGAATAGCCTGTATTACTTTTATTAAGGAAACCTGGTGATTTTTTAAAAATCATTGGGCCAGAATCTAATTTAGAAATGCTTATCTTTATGATTACTAGACTGTTACTGAGGTAACGCAAAATGAGAAAATAACTGAATCATGTTTCATGTGTTTGTTTATTTTAATTTAATTTAATAATTCCAACAGGTGCTGTTTTGATATTCTTGCCTGGCCTGGCAGAAATCAAGACGTTATACGAACAGCTTCAGTCTAACCCTTACTTCAACAACAGGCGTGACAAAAGGTCTGTAAGAAATAAAGTAAGGCTTGGCTCATTATTTGGGTGCTCAACTTTAACGATGCCAAGGTCATGAAGTGGAATGAACAAGAGAGTCACTGAGATGTAACCAAGGATGAGAGGATATGTGGAGAGACTAGAGAAACTGGGGCTTTTTTCACTAAAAGTTTTGATAATGTAAAGAGGGAGAAACTATTTCCACTGGTCAGTGAGTCGACAGTTAAAGGACCCAAGATCGTGGCTAAAAGAAAGATGGGAGAAACTAGGATTTTTTTTTTACTCAGTGAGTTGTTAGGACATGGACTGCCCTACCAGAAATAATGATGGAAGCAGAGTCCGTTATAGCTTTTAGTGAATAAGTATTTGAAAAAGAAAAAATTAAAAGGGATGAGGAAAAGGGACTAAGTGGATGGCTCTTTCAGAGAGCTGGCATGGACTTGATGGGCTGAATAGCCTCCCTCTGTGCTGTAAATTTCTGTGATTTAAACAGAGTGGAAAGAGCTAATTAAAGTTGAATTTCCTCTTTTAAAAGGCCCCAGCTTCTTCGCTTTTTTATTGTTTATTTGCAAATACATTACACCACGCTGTAAATTACACTGGAATGTGTCATAATGCCTTGTACGTTATATTGTGATGAAAATTCTAAATGGCTCTCCTCATTGGAGGGGGGAAGGGAACAATGGGGACATTTGTCCTGAACCTAATCTGTAAGTGCAGGACATCATCAAGATGGGAAAGAGTTTTAAAAAAACAGACTGGGTAAATCAGAAATGAGTGACTTGGCTTTAAAAACCTGAAGGTTGTAGAGGAAGAAAAGATTGAGGAAGGTAAGCAGTTCCACAGTTTTGAAGTTATTGATAAGAATGAGTAAGAAGCTGTGTCATTAATCTTGATTTCAACCCTGAGATGGAGGGAGGGGGAAGAGCATGCAGGATGGTAAATTTGGAGCTTAGCAAAAAAGTTCAGAGAAGCACTAGCTATAGTAATATTATGGGTTGGAGGCAAGAGGCAAGAGAGAGATCACCTGTCAAACCACAAGCCTTTCCCTGTATCCTGTCCAGAGTTGAGAAAGCTGCTAGAATAGCCTCCCCAGTTATGGGAGCAGTGTTCACATCTTAGATGGACTTGGGTTTAATAGAGAGTTAAGAGTTACAAGAGAAAACAAATGTTTGGCTAAAAAGAGGCAACTGAGGGGTAGCTTTGCAATGAATGAGATGTGGAAGTTCCATTTTGTTCCTGTATCGCACCTAAGCTAGGCTTCCTTTGTACATTTTATAGCTTGCTCTTATTTGATTTCACTGTGAAGACTGTGCGTGTGCTTTTAAGAACAGTTTGCATTTGGGTGTTGGATCCGTATGGTATGGGCAGCTGACCACCTACTTGCTGAGTTTTTGATTCTCAGCCATGTTATTATGGGTAGTTGCTATGCAGAGTCCAAACACTTAGAGAAGAAAGAAAATAAATCAGAGGGGAATCACCCTGGGTGGCATCTCCTAGCAACCAGCTTCAGACCAGCAATGGTGAGGCATATGAACACATTGCCCATCATTTTGAGATGGGATGGTGTGGCACAGGGAGAGTAGTTCTTTTTAAACAATACTTTTATGGGTAATTAATACATTTAACTTAATGTTACTGCTTCAGAATTTCTCTGCTCTTGTATTAATACACAGCAAAACATTTCAAATAACTTTACCATTTTTAAACCATTGCCAACAAATGTTCTTCATTGACTCTCTACCATCACAGTGAAATAAAGTTACTGCTCTCTTCCAGGTGTGTTATACACCCACTCCACTCTTCATTGTCTAGTGAGGAGCAACAAGCTGTCTTCCTGCGCCCTCCCGATGGAACTACCAAGATCATAATCTCCACCAATATTGCTGAAACTTCAGTCACCATTGATGATGTTGTTTACGTTATTGATTCCGGCAAGATGAAAGAAAAGAGGTACAGACCAGTTTAAAAAAAAATCACTAATGACTTGTTGGAGACAGTGGCACTGTGGGTTAGGGCGCCATCTTTTTACCTCTTGAGCAAAGGTTTGAATCCAGCCTAGACAACCACCTTATGTTAAGGGTTATTGTTGGAATTGGTTTGGAGTAGTGTTAGTCCAGAATCATGTGTCTAGGCGTAACACAATAATTTTACATGATGTCGTCATGTCAGGGACCTGTTAGGATGCTGATGTTCTCTGGTTGGAGTAAACTGAGGATGTACATGAGTGGCTAGCAAACTGGGGGCAAAAGAACCAGAGGGGAGATGAGGAGACATTTTATTTACGCAGTGAGTTGTTATGATCTGGAATGCACTGCCTGAAAGGGTAGTGGAAACAGAGTCATTAATAACTTTCAAAAGGGAATTGGAAAAATACTTGAAGTGGAAAAATTTGCAAGGCTATGGAGAAAGAGCAGGGGAGTGGCGCTAATTGGATAGCTCTTTCAAAGAGCCGGCACGGCCACAATGGGCCGAATGGCCGCCTTTTTGTGTTCTTTGATTCTATGAAAACAACAACGCTAACCTTCATAAATAATTGAGAATATTTTCTGAATAAAAAGGACTGGCACAAGAGAGATATCTGCACCTAATTCAAGTAGGAAGAAAGACTTGCAAGGAACATTGAGGCAGCGAGTGGAAATCATTGCAACTAGATTGGTGGGAAGAGGGCAGAGAAGTATTTGGATCTCAGATGGTACTGACCCCATAGGGCAAAAGGTAGTCAACAGGTGGGTATGGACACAGAAGTCCAGAGACGTATATGTACCAGAGCCCAGGAAAAAAGAGACACTGGGGGACAGGAAAAGAGGCAAATCTCCAGTAAGATGCTTATACAAGAATGCTGGAAGCATTAGTATTAAGATGCTGGAACTGGAAGTTGTTGTAGCAATAGGGATCTGTGATGTGGTGGGAATATCAGAAACATGGCTAAACCCAGAGGATGGAAATCAATTTAACATTCAGGGGTATGGAGTGTTCAGAGGACAGAAAAGGAGAGGGTGTAGCCATATATGTCAGGGACAGTTGGGAGATAAATAAAGTTGATCTTCATATAATCATAGAATCTTACAGCACACAGAAGGAAGCCATTCGTCCCATCGTGCCTGTGCCGACTCTTTGAAAGAGCTACCCAATTCGTCCCACTCCCCTGATGATATACTTGTGGTATTTTAGATCTGCTTTTGGTCTCAAATTCAAAATTCTAACATTGTACGGGAGTGCAACGTGAACCTCATCTGATCTGACACGTTTTTGTTGACCTGCAGGTATGACCCATGCAAGGGGATGGAGAGCCTAGAGGATACCTGGGTATCGCGAGCAAACGCCCAGCAGAGGAAGGGTCGAGCTGGGCGTGTGGCCTCGGGGATCTGCTTCCACCTGTTTACCAGCCACTGCTACCGTCACCACCTTCAGGAGCTGCAGCTGCCCGAGATCAAGAGGGTGCCACTGGAACAGCTTTGTCTAAGGTTGGGGAGAATTATTCATGGAGTCCCAACGATTACGTGTTCACTAAAATAACTACTTAAAAAAGAAAAAAATAGTTGATTCCAATGAATAAAAATTGTAGTGGGTTAAAAAGAAAGAACTTGCATTTCTATAGCGTCTTTCATGACCTCAGGACGTCCCGAAGCACTTTACAATGTCGTACGCGTGAAGTGTAGTCACTGTTGTAATGTAGGAAACACGGAAGCCAATTAGCACACAGCGAGGTCCCACAAACAATGTGATAATGATCAGATCATCTGTTTATTTTTAGTGATGTTGATTGAGGGATAAATATTGGCCAGGAGAACGTCCCTGCTCTTCTTTGAAATAGTGCCATGGGATTTTTGACATCCACCTGAGAGGACAGACGGAGCCTTGGTTTAACGTCTCATCAGAAAGACAGTGCAGCACTCCCTCAGTACTGCACTGGAGTGTCAGTCTAGATTTTGTGTTCATGTCCCTGCAGTGGGACTTGAACCCACAACGTTCTGACTCAGAGGCGAGAGTGCTACCAACTGAGCCCGGCGGATACATAGCATGTACAGTTTCTGCTGCCTACGTAGGTCCCAGCAGAAACTGAATTTGGGCGGTCTCAAACTAGACCTGTCTCTTTCATTGAGACCCTCCGAGCTTCAATGCGGCACACTGCTTGTTTGATGCTAAGAGTAGATAGGGAGAAACTGATTCCACTGGCAGCACAGTCTGTAACCAGAGGACACAGATTTAAGATAATTGGCAAAAGAACCAGGGGAGCGATGAGAATTTTTTTTTTTACGCAGCAAGTTGTTATGATCTGGAACGCGCTGCCTGAAAGGGGGTGGAAGCAGATTTAATAGTAACATTCAAAAGGGCATGGCACAATGGGCCGAATGGCCTCCTGTGCTGTAAGATTCTATAAGGTGCTGGAGTTTATCCAGCCTATTCTTGTGTCGTAGAAAATGTTCTATTCTGAGTGAGTCACAATTCTACAGCATCAAATGAGACAGTGACGTGCACGGGAGTGAGAGATACTCAGTGAAACACAAGTTGAGTAAGAGACTCAATATGCCCAGGAAGGAGCTGGTCAGAGGTGTCAAATTGAACTGGACCCACCTGCCACAGCAGTATGAGTGGGGTGCTAAAGCATAATTATCAGTTTTATTCATTACTGGCAATCTAGCAGAACAGGTGATCTCAGAAGTGTATTTCCATAAATGTGAATGCTATTAATAATGGGGATAACATAGAGATGGGAGCACTGTCATCGTGGGTGTGGAGCCTGCTTTCTCATAGGAAAGAAAGAAAGACTCACATATTTATAGCGCCTTTCACGACCTCAGGACGTCCAAAATCACTTTACAGCCAACAAAGTACCTTTGACATGTAGTCACTATTGTAATGTAGAAAACGCGGCAGCTGATTTGCGCACAGCAAGGTCCCACAAATAGCAATGAGATAATGACCAAATCATCTGTTTTAGTGATGTTGGTTGAAGGATAAATATTGGCCAGGTCACCAGAGAGAACTCCCCTGCTGTTCTTCGAAATACTGCCGTGGGATCTTTTACGTCTACCTGAGAGGGCAGACGGGACCTCAGGTAAACATCTCATCTGAAAGATGGCATCTCCATCAATACAGCACTCCATCGATACTGCACTGAAGTCTGGCAGAGGTACGCAGTGCGGAGAGAATGCTGAAGGGAGATGGTAATGGATATCGTGCTCAAGAAAACTGCATCGACAAAATCATTTATCTGCTCATTTCCATCCGATTATTATTGGGCAGTATTCAGTCTTGAACGTAACCCCTCTCAGTTTGCTGGGATGTATTTAAGCTCAATGTTTTTCCCCCACTGAACTAAGATATCGTTTATGACTGCAGCCTTTGAAGTAGCTTTGCAGTTATATTCTGGATAATATTTCTGTTACCATTAATTGTGGAAAATTACAAAGTGTTTGGGAAAAATCGTTTTAAAAGAAAAGTTGAATTTGTGAATTATATTTTTTCTCTTTTGTCTAGGATCAAAATTTTGGACATATTTGCAGATCATGATTTGGAGTCTGTTTTTTCACGGCTGGTTGAACTACCCATGGAAGAAGGTTTGAAAGCAGCTAAGAATCGGTTGCAAGACCTGGGGGCCCTCACACCAGATGAAACACTCACTCCATTGGGGTATCACTTAGCCTTTTTGCCAGTGGATGTCCGCATTGGAAAACTAATGTTGTTTGGCGCCATCTTCCGTTGCCTTGATCCTGCTCTGACCATTGCAGCTAGCTTGTCCTTTAAATCCCCCTTTGTAAGTAAAATCAATCCTTCAGACTCATGCTCACACCTGTGAAAAACAGTTCAACAATATCTTCTAGTGATGTGTTTTGATATACAGTAGTATTTTCATGGTTTAATACATCAGTTATTCTACATTAATCCTATTTATGTATCACTGTGATGTAACTGACTCATAATTATAAGCCCTGAGGGGTTGGGTGCACAATTTAAAAAAAAAACGAGAATGTAACATCTTACACAGTCAGAAAATTATATTCAAAGGCAAAACAGGAGTTTAGGTGGCTAAGGACTTGACCAGAAAAAAAGAAAGACTTGCATATATACAGTGCTTTTCATGACCTCAGGACATCCCAAAGAGCTTTATAACCAATGAAATACTTTTTGAAGTGTAGTCACTATTATAATGTAGGAAATCTGGCAGCCAATTTGTGCATAGCAAGGTCCCACAAACAGCAATGTGATAATGACCAGACTATCTTTTTTTAGGTGTTTGGTTGAGGGATAAATATTAGCTAGGACACCAAGGAGGACTCCCCCAGCTCTTCTTCGAAATAGTGTAGAGGGACCTTTGACGTCCACCTGTGAGGGCAGATGGGGCCTCGGTTTAATGTCTCATCCGAAAGACAGCACCTCAGGCAGTGCAGCACTCCCTCAGTACTGCACTAGAGCGTCAGCCTAGATTTTGTGCTCAAGTCCCTGGAGTGGGGCTTTGACCCAATGCGACACCTAATTGGAGCACGCACAATCTGTATAGAGAGATAGTGGATGAGTGAGTGGATCGATCTCGGAATGATTCTTCAGGGTTTTTTGTTTTAACTGCAATTTCCTCATAGCAGTAAGCAAATAAAGTGTTAAACCTCTAGTATAACCAAGAAAAAAAAACACTAACTCTTGCAACTAAATAAAATGGTTTGTGCTGTCGAAAGGTTTCTCCATGGGATAAGAGAGAAGAAGCCAACAAGAAGAAGCTGGAATTTGCAGTGGCTCACAGCGACTATCTTGCTCTTTTCCAGGCCTACAAGGTAAGACCGCAGTCTGCTGAGCATTCCTGCTGCATTGAAACATAGAAACATAAGCAATAGGAGCAGGAGTAGGCCATATGGCCCCTTGAGCCTGTTCCGCCATTCAATAAGATCATGGCTGGTTTTTGACCTCAACTCCACTTTCCCATTGTCCTCAGCATTGCTCATTTCTACCAATGACGGAGCTCCTTTGCAAATCAGATTTTGCATTTATCGGAGTGAACAATAAAGAGCAAAGATTCGTTTCTAATGGATCACTTACGGCCTTTAATTTTTTTCTTTGATATTCTGCCCTCCTGGAAAATCTTGACTCACCAGGTGTACCAGAACACCTGGTGAGTCCTGTCGTAACTGGCCACAGATTTTCTCTCTCTCTCTCTCTCTCTCTTTCCCTGTGGCAAAGAATCTGGCCTTTTGTTCAGCACCTCCCCTTTAACTTTCAAAAGGGAATTGGATATGTACTTGAAACCATGTTTCACGGCTATGGGGAAGGAGTGGGACTAATTGGATAGCTCTTTCAAAGCACAGGCATGATGGGCCGAATGGCCGCCTTCTCTGCTGTATGATTCTATGAAAGGACACTGGGGATTAGAAACTCAAACCCACCTCCTGCTGCTTCTTTGGAATGCCAGTGGACTCCACATTCAATATCGATTTATTTATTTTGCACAGCCTCTTGTGCATTGATGCATTTGATGTCGAGATAGTTCCCTTCGTAGTGAGTTCACGATAGTTGCGAGGTGCCAAGTGGATGTGTGGCATTTCCTCTGAGGGACAGAGGAAGGATTAGAAACTGCAGTAACTCTTAACATTTATGTACCACTATCATACCACTCCCCAACATAGGTTGGCAATTTTTTTAAAATTTGTTCTTGGGGATGTAAACGACTCAGGAAAAGCCGCATTTCATTGCCACCTGAGATGGTGGTGGTGATGGGTCTTCTCCTTGAGCTGATGGTGCTCCCACGGTGGTTTTAGGTAGGGATCCCCAGGATTTGGGCCCAGTGGTGATGAAGGAAGTGCGATATACGTCCAAATCAAAATGGTGCGTGACTTGGAGGGGAACTGGGAGGTGATGGTAATCCTATGATCTTGCTGCTCATGTCCCTTTTGGCGGTGGAGGTCGTGGGCTGTTGAAGTATGTTTGGTGAGTTTCTACCATCGTGTAAATCGCAAATACCACAATCATAATGTGCTGATGGCGGAGGGGGTCAATACTGAGTTCAGTGGCAGGGATACCAATCAAATGAACTGCTCTGTCCTGGATGGTATCGAGCTACTTGAGGGTTGGTGTGGCTGCGTCCATCCAGGCCTGTGGTGAGTATTCCGTCACACTCCTGACTTGAGCCTTGTAGATGGTGGAGATGCATCAGGAGGTGAGCCACCAGCCATTGCCCCTGCTCCTGTAGCCATGTTGTTGATATAGGTAATGAAGTTCAGCTTCTGGTCTGTGGTGACCCCTAGGATGCTGATGCTGGGGGACTCTGCAATAATGATTCCACTGAAAGTCATGGGGAGGTGTCTGTGCCTTTTCTTGCTGGAGGTGGTCATTTCCTGGTGCTTGTGTGGTGCAAGTGTTATGTGTATGTTTTTTTTTACAAAGTATTAACTTTTAAAAATTTAAATTACCCATCTAGGGGTGGAGTGTTGCTGTAAAGGAGAGCTCTCAAGCAGGATATAATTACTGCAGGCAAAATTTCTTATCTGGAAGAATACTACAGGTAGATAACCCTTTTTAGCTCTTCTGACACTTAAGAATGTAGTGAACGCAGCACAGGTCATAGTAATTCTTCTTATTTTCTATTGTGATTCTCCCCATTGTAGGAGATTTCCAGCATGAAGAGGCAGTTTGCAGAGCTGTTGTCTGATATTGGGTTTGTGAAGGAAGGACTGAGAGCCAGATACATTGAGAAGATGTCCTCACGAGGAGGGGATGGAATTGTCGAGGCTACTGGCCAAGAGGTTAAAAGAAAAGCGGTTTCTTTTGTATGCTTTCTTGATTCATGGTATAATGCAGATTCATGGTAAAATGCATAATCTTAAAATTAGAGGCAGGCCGTGAAGGGGTGATGTCAGGAAGCACGTCTTCACACAAAGGGGAGTGGAAATCTGGAACTCTCTTCCCCCAAAAAGCTGTTGAGGCTAGGTCAATTGAAAATGTAAAAACTGAGATTGATAGCTTTTTGTTAGGAAAGAGTATTAAGGGATATGGAACACAGGTGGTTAAATGGAGTTGAGGTGCAGATCAGCCATAATCAAATTGAATGGCGGAGCAGACTCAAGAGGCTGAATGGCCTACTCCTGTTCCTATGTTCCTACATGGTATACGGCAGGCTGCTTGGGTACGTACATTGAGGGGGTGACACAATTCTGTAGTAATACAAGCTGACAGTTCCCTGCCAGGAATTGGGGAGTGTGGGAGGGGAGAAGGAAAGGAAATGAAGTCTGTGGGCACTGGGTTTGGGCAGTGCATGCTCCTTAGGGCAAGGTAGGGCAGTCGTCTTTCAAACTGCACAAAATGTACTGCACAAAATCAGGATGGGAGAATGGTAGTGCAGTGCATTGGCACCCAATGTGCTAAGCCAGGAAGTGGTCGGGCATAGATCCCCTACTCGCTGAGTCTCCACTGTACCACTATGGGAAAGCAGTAAGCAGAGGCCAGATAGTCCTCTACAAAAGGAGAGGGAGGGAAAATTAAAAGAGATGGTTGCTCTGGGCTGCTCCTGTGTACCTTCTAATGGTCCATTTGAGAGCGACAGAAGCTTTGGGAGCGGGTCGTCGCATCTGCTGCTCACCCGAGATTAGTGTGTGGCAACTAGAGCTCAACAAAAGGGGAGGGAGGAAAGAAAAACACTAGGAGTCCCATTTCTCTCCCCACGCACCCCCCCCCCCCAAAAAAAATTAAAATAAATCTACAGTGGATCATGTATTGTATACCATAACAGAAAGGACCTGTCCCCCTTCCGACCTGTGGATAATAGAAATTGGTGAAGAATCGAGAATCCCTAAGTTTTCATGTTATGCAAATTGTACGGCAATATTCTAGGCACAAGAATAAAGACAAGACCAATACGGATAACTAAAGGAAACAGTACTTTTATTCCCCCAAAAAAATGATGAAACATAAACAGCAGAAACTGTGCACTGAAGCAGTTTCTCTCACGAAGCTTTGTCCCGTGAAAGTACTGGCACATAGTCAGTATTAGATAGGCAGATAACAACGGTGTGGAATGTGTGGATTATGAAGGTTCCACTGTAATAGTCATTATATTTATCTTTTTGTTTTCAGAAATATGTATGATGGGCAAAATATTGAGTTTCGTAGAGCGTCCGCATTATGGGTACAAGAAACAAACATATGGGGTGAAACCATTTGTGAGACGAGTAAATTGAGGCAGTATTCTCCTTTTTATAGGGCACAGAACATCAGCATTATTGCAGCAGTTTGACAAAAAGAATGATTTTTTTATTTGCTAACTGTTTCCTTTTATTGGGGGCGGCTGTTGTTAATTATAGGGAGAAGATTTCAGACATTTCCTTCCCTTGGACTAAGTTACAGAATTTCCTCAATGTGTTTGTTCCAAGAGAGAAAAATATGAAAACAATAGGTTAAGCTTCTGGTGCCACCCCCTCCTCTCCCTCCTGCTAGTGGCTCAGTAGATAATGAACCGTGTGGCGTGGCACTGAGCCATACCAAACAGGAAAGTCGGAAGTACGCTCTAGGTTTCACTGACCCAGCCAGGGCAACATTAATGGCCCCAAACTGAGGAAGTTTTGGAGGGGGGGAGAGAGGGGTGGGGGGGAACAAGAGAGCCTCATTTTCCTTATCGCTTTCCACTGACCACTGCTGGAAGTGGGCGTCTACGGATCCCACGTGTCAGTGGTCAAGGTCATCGAGCAGGTTCACCAAGAAGAATAGTTATTTGGGCCAGGAACCGAGGAGAGTCACCAGTGGAGCCGTCCCAATGGGAGTTGCCACCATTAGTAGAAAAGGGATGAGAGGAGAAAAATAGAAAAGCTTCTACTGTTTTTCAGTGCATGTGAGGACTGATTATAAGCTACAGTTGTGGATTTTATTTTTGGAAAGTAAATGTTGAACGTTTATTTCATCAGTAGTTTAAAATCTTGAGTCTACAGCATTATGTCTATATTTCTGTTACGTCATCAATGTTACTGACTTTTTTTATTCGTTCATGGGATGTGGGCGTCGCTGGCGAGGCCGGCATTTATTGCCCATCCCTAATTGCCCTTGAGAAGGTGGTGGTGAGCCGCCTTCTTGAACCGCTGCAGTCCGTGTGGTGAAGGTTCTCCCACAGTGCTGTTAGGAAGGGAGTTCCAGGATTTTGACCCAGTGACGATGAAGGAACGGCGATATAGTTCCAAGTCGGGATGGTGTGTGACTTGGAGGGGAACGTGCAGATAGTGTTGTTCCCATGTGCCTCTGCTCTTGTCCTTCGAGGTAGTAGAGGTCGCGGGTTTGGGAGGTGTTGTCGAAGAAACCTTGGCGAGTTGCTGCAGTGCATTCTGTGGATGGTACACACTGCAGCCACAGAGCGCCGGTGGTGAAGGGAGTGAATGTTTAGGATGGTGGATGGGGTGCCAATCAAGCGGGCTGCTTTGTCCTGGATGGTGTCGAGCTTCTTGAGTGTTGTTGGAGCTGCGCTCATCCAGGCAAGTGGAGAGTATTCCATCACACTCCTGACTTGTGCCTTGTAGATGGTGGAAAGGCTTTGTGGAGTCAGGAGGTGAGTCACTCGCTGCAGAATACCCAGCCTCTGACCTGCGCTTGTAACCACAGTATTTATATGGCTGGTCCAGTTAAGTTTCTGGTCAATGGTGACCCCCAAGATGTTGATGGTGGGGGATTCGGTGATGGTAATGCCGTTGAATGTCAAGGGGAGGTGGTTAGACCCTCTCTTGTTGGAGATGGTCATTGCCTGGCACTTGTCTGGCGCGAATGTTACTTGCCACTTATGAGCCCAAGCCTGGATGTTGTCCAGGTCTTGCTGCATGCGGGCTCGGACTGCTTCATTATCTGAGGGGTTGCGAATGGAACTGAACACTGTGCAATCATCAGCAAACATCCCCGTTTCTGACCTTATGATGGAGGAAAGGTCATTGATGAAGCAGCTGAAGATGGTTGGGCCTAGGACACTGCCCTGAGGAACTCCTGCAGCAATGCCCTGGGGCTGAGATGATTGGCCTCCAACAACCACTACCATCTTCCTTTTTGCTAGGTATGACTCCAGCCACTGGAGAGTTTTCCCCCTGATTCCCATTGACTTCAATACATACTGTATGTATCCTGATTTTGATTTTCAGGTTTTTTTTGTTACTGCTTATTTTAGTAATCTGGTTATGACCAGCTGTTTTGTCGTTTTAATCTTCTCTTCTAGGCCAACTCTAATGCAGAAAACATGAAGTTAGTTTCAGCAATATTGTGTGCTGCCCTTTACCCAAACGTAGTCCAGGTCAGTTCGGAATTCTTTTAATTTAACTTGTATTTTGACTCTGATGTGATTGGGTAAAGTTTGAATTTTGTCATTAAAATTGTAATCATTAAAAGCCAGTAGACAGGTACAAAAAGCAATCAAAAAGGGCTAATGGGATGTTGGCCTTTATCTCAATGGAGGAAGTTGTGCTTCAGTTGTCCAGCACCTTGGTCAGACCACTTCTGGGGAACTGCATCAGTTTTGGGCACCGCACCTCAGGAAGGATATATTGGCCTTTGAAGGGGTACAGCGCAGATTCACCAGAATGATACCGGGGCTAAAAGGGTTAAATAATGAGGACAAGTTGCATAAACTTGAATTGTATTCCCTTGAGTTTTGGAGTTTGAGGGGTGATCTGATCAAGGTTTTTAAAATGTTAAAAGGATTTGATAGGGTAGATACAGAGAAACTATTTTCTCTGGTGGATGAATCCAGAACAAGGGGGCATAATCTTAAAATTAGAGCTAGGCCGTTCAGAAGTGAAATCAGGAAGCACTTTTCCACACAAAGGTTTGTTGGAAATCTGGAACTTTGTCCCCAAAAGGCTGTGGATGCTGGGACAATTGGAGATTTCAGGACTGAGATACATAGGTTTTAATTGGATAAGGGTATCAAAGCATATGGAGCAAAGGCTGATAAATGGAATTGAGATTCAGATCCGCCAAGGGGCTGAATGGCTTCCTCCTGTTCCTGGAAAGCTGACGGTCCAATGTGCCTCCTACATTTAGATGAATGGAGCGTCTGGCTTTCGCATAGGGACTCCTCAATTTACAGCACAGACAAGAACTGATACAAGTCTCAACAGATGTTGGGTGCCCTTAAACCTGTTATAAACGATCAAACCCTCGGCCATACAGGCAGTGAAATGAGCAGTTGAACTTTATTATTGTGTGTGGCAATTTGTTTTCTCTTCAGATACATTGCAAAACGGTAAACCTCCCAATCCTCTCCCTCTCCCTTGTAACTTGCTGCTAGCTGCTTCTACTACACATCATCCTTCACAAAAGCTAATCGAGTTTGATCGGCAACATAGGGGGAAAAGCAGCTGTCTTGAGTCCCAAACCTCTGCTGTTCTATAGCTGGCCACTAGGAGATTTGCAAGAGTTGCTTAGGGTGACTGGTTTTATTTCCCCCACTCCCTGGTTAAGGGAAAGGGTCTGGCCTCCATTCTGCACTTCTTCATGATGGCAAGGTGGAAATTGATAACTGTTGTGTGGAGAATTGCAAGTGCTTACGTGCATTCTATTGCTCAATGGCTATTACGTATTATTTACAGCACAGGCACAGGCCATTTAGCCCAACTGGTCTAAGCCAGTGTTTATGCTCCACACATGCCTCCTCCCACCTTGCTTCATCTCATCCTATCACCATATCCTTCTATTCCTTTCTCCCTCATGCAGTTATCTAACTTCCCCTTAAATAGTCTATACTATTCGCCTCAAGTACTCCATGTGGTAGCAAATTGCACATTCTCACCACTCTGAGCAAAGAAGTTTATCCTGAATTCCTTATTGAATTTATTGGTGACTATCTTATATTTATGGACCATAGTTTTGGACTCCTCCATAAGTGGAAACATTTTCTCTACCTATCTACCCTATCGAACCCCTTCATAATTTTAAAGACCTCTATTAGGTCACGTCTTAGAGAAAAGAGCCCCAGCCTATTCAGTCTTTTCTAGAGAAAAGAGCCCCAACCTGTCCTTGTAAATCTTTTTAGCACCTTCTCCAATGTCTCTATATCCTTTTTGTAATATGGAGACCAGAACTGACCACAGTACTCATAAATTTGTGTTGAACCTTCAGTGCACTGCACTTGTCCACTCAGTTGCTCCTATTGGCAGGAACAGATCATCTCTCTGCTTCTGCCCACCCCCCCCACCACTCCATAAGGAATAGTATGGAGAGGTAACAGAAATAAAACAAGAAAGGGTATTATTATTATTAATTGTCTACCTTCGTTAATAGAATCGATTACTTTTGACACATATAACGTCATTTAATGTGTATAATATTGAAGGTAAGTTTTCAACATGAGCTGGTTCTCAGGTTTACTGATGGCCACTTAAGAGTTATTTAAAGATGTTCCTTCTCAGAAAGTGAAAATAAAAATCAGAGGGCAAGTCAACCGATGGGAGAGTGGCAGAATCGAGATAGTTAAGGTTACTGTTCTGTGATGTATCTGAAGAGAAA
Organism: Heptranchias perlo; assembly: GCF_035084215.1. NCBI lineage: Eukaryota > Metazoa > Chordata > Chondrichthyes > Hexanchiformes > Hexanchidae > Heptranchias > Heptranchias perlo. The sequence continues at coordinate 72,638,691 of NC_090332.1, forward strand.
ATAAGACCTTTAGAATTGTTCTCCAACAGGAGTCAGTGCCCTCATAGGGGACGGGAGAAAATTAGAGAAAGGGAGTGGGTGGGTGGAAACACGTCAATAATACAGAGCAATGTGAAAGTTTTTACTTTTTTTGTACCCAGGTGACCGCTCCTCAGAGTAAGTACACGCAAACCATGTCTGGTGCAGTAAAAGTGCCACCAAAACCAGAAGAGCTACACTTCATCACAAGGAACGATGGGAATGTCCACATTCACCCCTCCTCAGTGAACTATCAGGTCAGTGTTTATGGTTTTTGTCCAATGAAGGGTCGTGTGAGAGCCAGCAGAAGCAGACCCATGCTCTGTCCTCTGGTGTGGATTCATCAGGCAAGGGAGATTTTATGTTCTGTTAACGCCCTCCTGTGTTAGTAACTGTCTCATCATCTGTCTGAGCAGTTTGATGTTAGCCAAATGAACATGGCATTATTTGAATCAGTTTTTGTATCATTCCATACAACTCTACTCAATGGAATCAGCACAGAAGGAAGCCATTCAGCCCTTTGTTCCTGGGCCAGCTCTTTGAAACAGCAATCCAATTAATCCCACTCCCCTCCTGCTCTTTCTCCATAGCCCTGCAAATTTTTTCTTTTCCAATATATATCCAATTCCCTCTTGAAAGTTACTATTGAATCTGCTTCCACCACCCTTTCAGGCAGTGCATTCCAGATCATCATAACTTGGTGCGTAAAAAAAAATAGAACCATAGAACCATAGAAAAGATACAGCACAGAAGGGAGTCATTCAGCCCATCGTGTCCGCGCTGGCTCGAAGAACAACCAGGTGCCCATTCTAATCCCACCTTCCAGCACCCAGTCTGTAGCCCTGCAGCTTACAGCAATTTAGGTGCAGGTCCTGGTACTTTTTAAAAGAGTTGAGGGTCCCTGCCTCTACCACCAATTCGGGCAGCAAGTTCCATACACCCACCACCCTCTGGGTAAAAAAGTTTTTCCTCATGTCCCCTCTAATCCTTCCGCCAATCAGCTTAAATCTATGTCCTCTAGTTCTTGAACTCTCCGCTAGGGGAAACAGGTACTTCCTGTCTACTCTATCTAGGCCCCTCATAATTTTGTACACCTCAATCAAGTCTCCCCTCAGCCGCCTCTGCTCCAAGAGAAACAACCCCAGCCTATCCAATCTCTCCTCGTAGCTGCAATTTTCAAGCCCTGGCAACATTCTTGTAAATCTTCACTGCACTCTCTCCAGAGCAATTAGGTCCTTCCTGTAATGTGGTGACCAGAACTGTGCACAATACTCCAGCTGTGGCCTTACCAGCGTTTTATACAGTTCCATTATTACATCCCTGCTTTTGTATTCTATACCTCGGCTAATAACAGAGAGCATTCCGTCTGCCTTCTTCACAACCTTATCTACCTGTACTGCCACCTTCAGGGACCTGTGCACAAGCACTCCAAGGTCTCTCACTTCCTCTACCCCTTTCAATATATTCCCGTTTACTGCGTATTCCCTTTTACTGTTTGCCCTCCCTAAGTGCATTACCTCACACTTCTCCGGGTTGAACTCCATTTGCCACCTTTCCACCCATTCCACCAACCCGTTGATATCTTCTTGGAGTCTACAGCTATCCTCTTCACTATCAACTACACGGCCAATTTTTGTGTCATCTGCAAATTTGCCAATCATGCCCCCTACATTCAAGTCCAAATCATTAATATATACCACAAACAACAAGGGACCCAACACTGAGCCCTGTGGTACATCACTGGAAATGGATTTCCATTCGCAAAGACATCCATCGACTTTTACCCTTTGTTTCCTGTTACTGAGCCAATTTTGGATCCAATTCTCCACATTTCCCTGTATCCCATGGGCTTTTTACATTTCAGAATAGTCTGCCATGTGGGACCTTGTCAAAAGCCTTACTAAAATCCATGTAGACAACATCCACTGCACTACCCTCATCAATCCTCCTTGTCACTTCCTCAAAGAATTCAATCAGATTTGTAAGGCATGACCTTCCCTGAACAAATCCATGCTGACTATCCCTGATGGACATGCCTTTCCAAGTGACAGTTTATCCTATCTCCCAATATTGATTCTAATAGTTTGTCCACCACCGAGGTAAGACTGACCGGCCTATAGTTGCTTGGCCTTTCCCTCGTACCCTTTTTAAACAATGGTACTACGTTTGCAGTCTTCCAGTCCTCCGGTACCTCCCGTGTATCTAGTGAGGATTGGAAAATGATCCTCAGAGCATCCGCTATTTCCTCCCTGGCTTCCTTCAGTAGCCTAGGAAACAATTCATCCGGCCCTGGTGACTTATCAACTTTCAAGGATTCCAGTCCCTCTCGTACTTCCTCTCTCGTAATGTTTACTTTATCCAATATTTTCACACCTCTCTTCTTTAACTACTACATCCGGATCATCCCTTTCCTTTGTGAATACGGAGACAAAATATTCATTTAAAACCCTGCCCACATCCTCTGCTTCCTCACACAAGTTACCCTTATCTTCCCTGATAGGTCCCACCTTTTCCTTAGCTTGTTCTTAATGTACTGATGAAGCATCTTTGAGTTTTCTTTAATCTTACTAGCTGATATTTTTTCATGCCCTCTCTTTGCTTTCCTTATTTCCTTTTTTATGTCATCCCTGTACTTTCTATACTCCTCTGGGATTTCTGCAGTATTTAGTTTTCTGTGACAGTCATAAGCTTTCTTTTTCTGCTTTATCTTGCCCCGTTTACTTCTAGACAGCCAGGGGGTTCTAAATTTGGCAGTGCCACCCTTTTTCTTTGAGGGGACGTGTCTGCAATGTACCCGTAGAATTTCACTTTTTAGTGCCTCCCACTGGCTTGCCACTGATTTCTCCTCATGTAGTTGTGTCCAGTCCACTTCTGCCACATCACCACTTAATTCTGTAAAATTTGCCTTCCCCCAATCTAAAACGTTTACTCCTGATTTAACTCTGTCCTTTTCCACAATAATGCTAAAACTAACTGAATTGTGGTCACTATGCCAATATGGTCACCCACTGTCACTTCACCCACTTAACCATCTTCATTTCCCAGGACTAAATCTAGAATTGCTTCCTCTCTTGTTGTGCTTGTCATGTACTGGCTAAAAAAGTTCTCCTGGACACCGATCAAGAATTTATCCTCACCACCCCTCTGGTTCCTTTGCAATGATCTTGTGCCAGTGGGGAAACAGTTTTGCCCTGTCTACTTTTCTCAAAACCCTTCATGATTTTGGACACCTCTATTAAATCTCCCCTTCACCTTCTCTGCTCTAAGGAGAACAATCCCAGTTTCTCTAGTCTCTTCACATGACTGTAAAGGTACAAGTAATTACTACGATACTCTAAATTTGACAGGGATTCTAAAATCCCAGAACAGTGTGCAGTGTAATTGCAGCTCCTGTTTATATTCTACATCACAAGATGCTTTTCAGCAGCTGGCTTTGCACACTTCAATAAGTGTCTGTTGTAAAGTGAGCAGACTCTTGTTAAGTTATCCAGGGCAGTGTGTTGCAATGTCACTTTCGTCTCCCATTGATGATTGAGCACTACATAACCACAGTTATTACACTTCAAAGTGATTCATCGAAGCTCTTTGAGACATTTCTGAGATGCAATAACCTGCTGTATTGATAAAGAAAATGAAAGAACTTGCATTTATATGGCGCCTTTCATGACCTCAGGACATCCCAAAGCACTTTACAGCCAATGGAGAGCTTTTGATGTGTAGTCACTGTTGTAATGGTGGCCAATTTGCGCACAGCAAGGTCCCACAAACAGCAAGGTGATAATGACCAGATAATCTGTCTTAGTGATGTTGCTTGAAGGATAAATATTGGCCAGGACACTGGGGAGAACCCACCTGCTCTTCTTCGAAATAGTACCGTGGGATCTTTTACGTCCACCTAAGAGAGCAGACTTGATGCAAATCTTTATTTCCTGTCACAAGAATGCGGAGGTGAAAACTCGGACCATGCGGTCAGTTTACTGCATCATTTGAATCTAAATTACTTGTGCTGTGCAATGTGCCCTGAAGCCAGCCTTAGGCATTTGTTTTCTGTCAACCTTGCTCAGTTCACACTTCCTTGCCACTGATGTTACCCAGTCCAATCAATTTTTACAAGTAAAGAAAGGTTTCAGGATGTGGCCATATATCGCTGTTATCCTTGAATATTCCTTTTCAAAATGTATCTCTATTTCTTTTAAGTATTGCCAATCAAAAAGTATGTATCTATCATTGGCCTCTTGATTGAAGCCATTTCAGCATCTCCTGAGTTTGACAAGCTGAGGGATGTTGATTTTGGACGTAGCTGGTGTGGTAGCTTCCACCATTCATGATCCATTTGAGAATTCATCAGCCATATGCAGCTTTTGAAGTTGGCCTTAAATATAAGCAAATCGAAGGCATCAACAGCAACAACAACTTGTATTTAATAGTGGCTTTAATATAGTAGAACGTCCTAAGCGCTTCACAAAAGCGTGATCAGACAAAATTTGACACCTAGCCACTTAAGGAGATATTAGGACAGGTGGGGTCAAGGAGGTAGGATTTAAGGAACATCTTAAAGGAGGAGAGAGAGGCGGAGAGGATTACGGAGGGACTTCAAAAGCTTAGGGCCTAGACAGCTGAAGGCACGGCCGCACCTTAGAAAGAATATGTTGCCCTTGGAAGGAGTGCAGCACCGATTCACCTAGAATGTTACCAGGGCTCCAAGGGTTAAATTATGAGGAGAGAATACATAAATTGGGCTTGTATTCCCTGGAATATAGAAGGTTAAGGGGTGATTTGATTGAAGCTTTTAGGATTTTGAAAGGGATTGATAGAGTGGATACAGAGAAAGTTTTTCTGCTGGTGGGAGAGTTTAGGGCTAGGGGATATAACCTTAAAACCAGAGCCAAGTCATTCAGGAGAGAAGTTAGAAAACATTTCTTCACACAAAGGGTGGTAAAAGTGTGGAACACTCTCTCAAAAACCAGTAGATGCTAGCTCAATGACTCATTTTAAATCTGAGATTGATAGGTTTTTGCTAGCCATGGCTATTAAGGGATAAGGAGCCAAGGCAGGTAAGTAGAGTTAGGATACAGTTCGGACACGATCTCACTGAATAGCGGAACAGACTCGAGGGGCTGAATGGCCTACTCCTGTTCCTATGTTCCAATGGTGAGGCAAAGGGAGTGGGGGCTAGACAAGAGGCCTGAATTGGAGGAACGCAGAGTTCTCAGAGGGTTGTAATGCTGGAGAAGGTTACAGAGATAGGGAGTGGTAAGGCCATGGAGGGATTTGAACATGAGGATGAGAATTTTAAATTCAAGGCGTTGCTGATCCAGGAGCCAATGTAGGTCAGTGAGCACAGGGGTGATGGGTAAATGGGACTTAGTGCAAGTTAGGATATGGGCAGCAGAGATTTGGATGAGCTCAAGCTTGCAGAGGATGGAAGATGGGAGGCCGGCCAGAAGTGCATTCGAATAGTTGAGTCTGGATGTAACAGAAGTTTGGGTGAGGGTTCACCAAAAGAACAAAGCAAGCATTTAGGAGAAATTTTGTTGCACAAAGGGTTGTTAGGAAGACCCTACTAGAAATAGTGGTGGAAGCAGGATCCATAATGGCTTTTTAAAGGAGAAACAAAAGTATTTGGAAATTTTTTTTTTTAAAGCAAGTGGAGAAAGGGCTGTGGAACAGAGCTAAATGGAGAACTCTTTCAGAGAGTTCAGAGAATCGATGAGCTAAATAGACACCTTCTGTGTAGTATGGGGCAGAGGAGCAAAGGGATCTGAGAGCACGGATACACAAATCAGTAAAAGTAGCAACGCAGGTTAATAAGGCCATAAAAAAGGCAAATCATACACTGGGGTTCATTTCTAGAGGGATAGAATTGAAAAGCAGAAAAGGTATGTTAAACTTGTGTAGAACCTTGATTAGACCGCACTTGGAGTACTGTGATCAGTTCTGGTCTCCATATTATAAAAAGGATATAGAAGCATTGGAGAAGGTGCAAAAAAGATTCACAAGGATGATACCAGAACTTATACTTATCAGGAAAGGCTGAACAGACTGTGACTCTTTTCTCCAGAAAAGAGAAGGCTGAGGGGTGACCTGATTGAGGTCTTTAAGATAATGAAAGAGTTTAATAGGGTAAACATGAAGAAAATGTTTCCACTTGTGAGGGAGTCCAACACTGGAGGTCATAAATATAAAATAGTCACTAATATATCCAATAGGGAATTCCGGAGAAACTTCTTTACCCAAAGAGTGCTAAGAATGTGGAACGCGCTACCACAAGGAGTAGTTGAGGCAAATAACATAGATGTATTTAAGGGGAAGCTAGATAAGCACACGAGGGAGAAAGGAATAGAAGGATATGCTGATAGGGTTAGATGAAGTTGGGAGGGAGGAGGGTCGTGTGGAGCATAAACGCCGGCATAGACTAGTTGGTCTGTGTTGTAAACTTGTTGTATCTTGATGTAAGTAAAATTCTATGATTCTACCATAAAAGGTTTTTTTATGAAATCACCATGGTGGTGATTCCCTCTATAACTAGCAGTGTAGTTGTAAACAATTTTACAACACCAAGTTATAGTCCAACAATTTTATTTTAAAATCCACAAGCTTTCGGAGGCTTCCTCCTTCCTCAGGTGAATGTGGAAATGAAATCCTCAAACCTATCGCATTTATAAATCACAGAACAATGCCTGGTGATTACAGATAGTCTTTTCAACTGCCCGTTGCCAAGGCAACCAAAGTGTTCAGACAGATAGGTGTTACCTACAGGGCCACCGAATATACAAATGGCCAGAACTAAAAAAACAGATGATGTGGAGATGCCAATTAAAAAAACAGAGTGAGAGAGGTAGAAACATCCGGAAGAAAAAGACAGCAATTGACCCGTTATATTAAAAACAGATAACATTTGTTCGCTGGTGGGGTAACGTGTAGCGTGACATGAACCCAAGATCCCGGTTGAGGCCGTCCTCATGGGTGCGGAACTTGGCTATCAATTTCTGCTCGACGATTTTGCGTTGTCGAGTGTCTCGAAGGCCGCCTTGGAGTACGCTTACCCAAAGGTCGGTGGCTGAATGTCCTTGACTGCTGAAGTGTTCTCCGACTGGGAGGGAACCCTCCTGTCTAGCGATTGTTGCGCGGTGTTCGTTCATCCGTTGTCGCAGCGTTTGCATGGTCTCGCCAATGTACCATGCTCTGGGGCATCCTTTCCTGCAAGTTTTTACAGAGCTGCAAGAAAGCAGTCAAGATCCCGAAAGGACTACAGATCACGAACCCACTCAAGTCCACATACAACTCGGATTACGCTGAGAGACTCTGCCGTCGTACCTCTCGCACGCTCCGCAACCATCTCATACACCAACTCTACAGCAGACACCACAACCTCGAAACTAAGATAGAGTCCATACTCTCAACCTGTACTCAGGACACAGCAGAC